>NC_134902.1:36143506-36168506 GCF_041734735.1 Babylonia areolata | reverse complement strand
TTTCTTCTTCTTCTTCTTCTTCTGTTTTTTTCTTTTTTTTTCTTATTCCTTCTTCTTCTGTCTTCTTCTGCCTTCTTTTCTTCTTCTTCAGTTTCTGTTTCTGTTTCTTTGTTTCTTCTTCTGTTTCTTCTGTTTGTTTTTTTCTTATTCCTTCTTCTTCTGTCTTCTTCTGCCTTCTTTTCTTCTTCTTCACTTTTTGTTTCTTCTTCTTCTTCTGTTTTTTTTTTAAATTTTCTATTCCTTCTTCTTCTTCTTCACCCGCCTTCCCCCTCCTCTTCTTCTTCTTTCTTCTTCCTCCTCCATTTGTTGTTGTTGTTGTTGTTGTTGTTCTCCTTGATCTTCGTTTCCTCCATCTCTTCTTCTTCTTCTTCTTCTTCGCTTCTCCTTCCTCCTACTGTTATTCATCTTCCTTTTCTTCTTCTTCTTCATCTTCTTCTTCATCACCCCACCCCCACCCCACCCCCGTTCTTCACTACCACTCCCCCCCTTCTTCTTCCTCCTCCTTCTTCTTCTTCCTCCTCCTTCTTCTTCCTCCTCCTCCTCCTCCTTCCTCTTTTTCCTCCTTCTTCTTCCTCCTCCTCCTCCTCCTTCTTCTTTTTCCTCCTCCTCCTCCTCTACCAACTCGCCCGACGGAGCCGTCTGTGTGCACAGCTCAGTGGTCTCCCTGGTCTCTCTGGTCTACGTTCCGTGGTCTTTCTGGCGCTGGGATTATTAACACTGGCTGCCTATCTGGTCCCGTCGTGTTCGGGAGGTGGGGGGAGGGGGTGATAGGTTGGGGATTGGAGGAAGGAAGGCTGCAGGTGCTGGTTGAGGTGAAGTGTGGAGGGGATAGGGCGGGGGGGGGGGGGGGGGGGTAGGGGAGGCCAAGGCAAGGGGGGGGGGGCAGGACAAGGGGGTGGACTGAAGACGCAGGGAGAGGGGGTGCTGGGGGGAAGGGAGAGGGGTAGATGAAGGAGCAGGATGCGGAGGAGGAGGAGGAGGAGGACGAGGTTATGTCTGGGTGGATAAATTGGATTTGATTTGATGATGATTATTGTCGTCATGATTATTACCGTGTTTATAACTATTATTTATGGCGCCTGATCTCAAACCGAATTTTTTTTTTTATATATATAACAAATTGGTGCCCACGAAATTTAAGAAACAATTATGGCATTTAAGCACACATTCCATGCATCGTTCCCTCTTATTTTTACATTGTTGCATACACTACTACTACTACTGCTACTACTACTACTACTACTACTACTACTATATAATAATATATTGTTCTTATCTGGCGAAAACTCCCCGTAGATGGGATCTAAGCGCCTCAAATGATACAGTACATCTACAACGTGCATTAGACCACACAAGAGTACATGAAGACAAAGAAGTGGGGGGAAAAGATGTGTACACCAATACAATACTACAAAAAATTGCAGATATGAATAATCGCAGAAAAAGGCACAAAATACACCCTATACACACACGCGCGCGCGCGCGCAGCACAGCAAACACCAACCCACAAGCACACACACACACACACACACACACCACAGGAAAACTGCAATGGAGGGGAGGGGCGTGGGGGGCACAAGGTGAGTTTAGAGAGTGGGAGGAAACAAAGAACTATGCCCCGTCACATCCAAGTGCCATTTTGAACAGAAGCATCACACAGACCTCGACACAGAAAGAAAAAAGAAAAGAAAAGAATAAAATTAAATTTTAAAAAAAATCTACGCCAAACATCTAGCCACCGAATTCAGTGGTCAAATCGAACCTTTCAAACACGTGACAGATACATAAACACAAGAAAAAGAAACAAGACAAACATAAAAACAAAACAGAAAAAGAACAAAAACAACTAAAAACACGACGTGAAACATGAGACATGAAAACCAAAAACAGAAACGTACAACTACACAATACAGGAATCGCACAGCATCTAACAACCAGAAGAACGGGCCAAGAACCCCCCCACGTCCACATAATCAATTATCACCACACTGAAGACACAAAGCACGTGATATCCAAACACGTACATCGATAAATTAATGCAGCAGTCAGTGATGGTGGCGCCAGCCGTTCCGCTTGATTCATTGTCTACAGATGACAACAACAACAACAACAATAAGCACACATCATGTCTGTGTACACACACACACACACACACACACACACACACACACACACACACACACACACACACACATTTTCACTCTGTTGTTCTTGGTTGTGGTGGTGGTGATTATGTGTGTGCTTCTCAATATTGTTCCCCTTCTACTCATCTAAATAAATGAAGAAGGGAACAGACGTTTAAATAAATAAAGAACGAGCGAACAGACACACAGTGACATAATCAGACAATCTCAGTTTGATCAATTTCATCATCTTAGATATATATATATATATATATATATATATGTGTGTGTGTGTGTGTGTGTGTGTGTGTGTGTGTGTGTGTGTGTGTGTGTATACATACATACATATATATATATATGTGTGTGTGTGTGTGTGTATTTCTTTTTATCACAAAAGAGAGTTTCAGTTTCAGTTTCAGTAGCTCAAGGAGGCGTCACTGCGTTCGGACAAACCATATACGCTACACCACATCTGCCAAAGCAGATGCTCGACCAGCAGCGCAACCCAACCCAGGGAGAGCGCGTCGCTACATTACAGGCCACCCATTTTTTTGTATTTTTTCCTGCGTGCAGTTTTATTTGTGTTGAGAGAGAGAGAGAAACGAAACGAAACGAAACGAAACGAAACGAAATTTTATTTCACCAGGGTAATGAGATAAGCAAGTACACATGCTTTTTTCCACCCAGCCCTGGACAAAGAGAGAGAAAAAAAGAAAACACACACACACACACACACACACACACACACACACACATGCACACAAAACAAGAAAACAAAAACGCACAAATTTGCAATTATCAAGTACAAGAAAAAGAGAAGAAAAAAAAAAAAAAGAATTAAGTACTATTAAAAAAAATAAAAAATCAATAAATGAAAAGAGAGAGAGAGAGAGAGAGAGAGAGAGAGAGAGAGAGAGAGAGAGAGAGAGAGATTTCGTAAAATTACAGACTCGCTGTAACTGTCTGTCCTCCCACTCCCACATACATTCGGACACTAAACATAATGTACCAGTGACGTGAAGCTCAAAACGGATATTGACATAATCGGGGAAGTGTCGACCTTTGATGTTGATGCTTTCAACTGGGTTGATGTTGATGCTGATGCTGTTGTTGTTGTTGTTGTAAATACAGTAATAGTAACACCAGCAAAAAGAAAATGATTTTAATAGTCTAAGGAGGCATTAATCTGTCGCACAATATTTTAGAGAGATCAGACAGACAGGAGCTAAAATATGGACAGCAAATAATAATGATAATAACAATGATAATAATAATTTGTATTATTAATGTTGTTATCATTACATCATAACAATAATGATGCGATGAATAAATGAATGAATGAACGAATAAATAAACACACACAGAAATAAACTTTTTTTTTTATATATAACAAACCTGGCACACGCCAAGAATTATAACCCCATAAAAAGAACGGCACAAGAGCCGACCAATGATACTCCCACCTAGCTCTGTGTCACAGCCACCCTCCCCCCCCCCAAACCCCCAGTAACTCCCCACCGGTCACACACACACACACACACACACACACACACACACACACACACACACCTAAGACCTTCCTCACCATACACACACACACACACACACACACACACACACACACACCTAAGACCTTCCTCACCATACACACACACACACACACACACACACACACACACACACACACACACACACACACACACACACACACACACACACACACACCAAGGTGGGGCAGTCAGTATTAAAACAATCACGGTGCAGTCACTGGGGGGAAACAAAAGGCAACACGTATGGGGGAAAACAGGGAGAACAGAAAGTGAAATGAGAGGCGGATGTATGAATGTATTGTCCTCCGAGTAGTGTTCGTGTCAAGTGTGTGTGTGTGTGTGTGTGTGTATGAGTGTGGTGAGGAAGGTCTTAGGTGTGTGTGTGTGTGTGTGTGTGTGTGTGTGTGTGTGTGTGTGTGGTGAGGAAGGTCTTAGGGTGTGTGTGTGTGTGTGTGTGTGTGTGTGTGTGTGTGTGTGTGTGTGTGGTGAGGAAGGTCTTAGGTAGGTGTGTGTGTGTGTGTGTGTGTGTGTGTGGTGAGGAAGGTCTTAGGGTGTGTGTGTGTGTGTGTGTGTGTGTGTGTGTGGTGAGGAAGGTCTTAGGTAGGTGTGTGTGTGTGTGTGCTCGCGCGCGTGTCACTCTGTGTGTGTGTGTGTGTGTGTGTGTGTGTGTGTTTGTGTGTGATGAGGAAGGTCTTAGGTGTGTGTGTGTGTGTGTGTGTGTGTGTGCTTGCGTGCGCGTCAGTGTGTGTGTGTGTGTGTGTGTGTGTGTGTGTGTGTGTGTGTGTGTGTGTGTGTGCTCGTGCGCGTGTCACTCTGTGTGTGTGTGTGTGTCTGTGTGTGTGTCTGTGTCTGTGTGTCTGTGTCTGTGTGCGTGTGTGTGTGAGTACGCATGTATCTGTGTTTTCGTACGCGTGAGCGTTCTGTTTTTGGGAGGGAGGGAATGTGTGTTCCTGCTACCTGCAGTGGGATGGGGAGAGAGGGAGGGGGTGGACCCACCGTGGGGAGGGAAGAGAAAGGGGACGCGGGTGGGGGGGGGGAGAGGTTGAAGGGAAAACAAGGGAGTCGGAGTTGTCGCCCATATGCGGCTTGCTATGATAGGTGGTCCACGTCATTGCAGGTGCCACGCACGTGCCGGGTTTTGGACGGGGATATAAAAAAAAAAAAAAAAAAAGTGACGAGGAGGTTATGGCAGCCGCTGCAGCAGTGGTAGTGACTATATGGTGGTATGAGGAAGTGAGACTAGCAGCAGTAGTAGTAGTAGTAGCAGAGTTGTAGTAGTCGTAGTTGAAGTAGTAGTGGTGGTGGTAGTGGTAGTAGTAGGAGGGGGAGGTGAGGAGGTGGAGGAGAAGGAGGGGTAACAGTTGTAACAGTTGTAGTAACAGCATTAACTTTTGCTGTTGTTGTTGCTGAGGTGAATTGCTGGGAACAGACAGACACAGAGAGAAACAGACAGACACAGAGAGAAACAGACAGACACAGACAGAGAAAACAACCGATTCTATCAAAAATACAAGACAGTTGTTGCAAGATTAATACTAAGGATAAACGGATAGACACTCGGACAGAAAGACAAGCAGAGAGAAAGAAAAAAGACAGACAGAATTCTTCCTCAAAAGGACATAAATGTAGAACAACAAGTCAGCTATGTCTCCCGACGGCCATGAACAGGACAAGTGGAAAACATTTCCTGTGAAACATCGAACAGAGATAGAGAGAGCAACAGGGCAACAGGCTCCATCGGGACATCGCTTCTAGTAGACGATTAGAACGTCAAATTTCCAATAACCTTCCGCCAACACCCGCACCTTGCTTCCATCACAACAACCCTCTTCTCCTCTGTCTCCCCGAGAAAAAAAAAGAAAAGAAAAAAAAGCATCTTCGGTCTACTATTTACCCGTGATCCTCAAAGCATCTTCCGCGCGAGCGTGGCAGGTCAACTCGGCGACGCGGAAGGGAGGAAGAGACCGTTTGCGCATGTGCGGGCGCAGATGCGCGCGCCACCTGCAACAATAGTCCGATATGACAAGAGAATGCGCGAGACACCGCGAAACTGTCCAGAGATGCATGCTCACGGGGTGCAGACGCCGTCTCGTGTCTTTGTCGTGCTTCATGGACTTCTTTGTTTGGGTGTTTGTTTGCTGTTTGTTCTTCTACCCCCAGACATCGTAACTTGGTGAAGTCAGCTGGGCCTTAAGCGATATGAATGGGACTGAATCATTCTTTGTGTGTGTGTGTGTGTGTGTGCTATAGACTGATCAGCTGAAGGCAGTTTAAAAGAATGCAATGATCATCGACAGTTGAATATACTATTTACGATCATCGCTGGAATATTAGTGATGTTAACAGACAATAAGTTAATCACGAAATGAATGGGACTGTATCGCTTTCGTACATGGACTTACAGTTGATCAAAGGTTAAAGAATAGTGATCACCGATAATTGACACACTACTTACAATCAGCACTGATTTTGTTAAGTCACTCAGTTAAATCCACTTGGTGTTTACTGAGTTGACTTAATAACACATGTGATAAATCGTAATATGTAGAAACGTTCTTTCACGTAGGATGGAAGGAAAAGATACACGGTAAATGATGGGTACATTTTTGGCAGCCTGGCATCTGAGTGTGTCCAAGCCGATTTCACTGTACAAACGCCCCCGTTATCTTTTGTGAATGAATGATGTGGATATCTATACAGCGCCTGTCCTCGGCCGGAGATCAAGCTCAAAGCGCTTTACAAATTCGGGTGTCATTTGTGCAGCAGGCTGCCTACTTGGGTAGAGCCGACTGACAGCTGCCGTTGGGCGCTCATCATTCGTTTCCTGTGTCATTCAATCAGGTTTCAGTCATGCACATATACACACTCATACATACATATAACATTTTACGCCTATGATCCTTTTTGTATTTATGACGCCATGTAGGCAGCCATACTCCTTGTTCAGGGATGTGCATGCTGGGTATGTTCTTGTTTCCATGACCCGCCGAACGCTGACATGGATTACAAGATATTTGACGTGCGTACCTGATCTTCTGCGTGCGTAAGCACACGAAGGGGGTTCAGGCACAGGCAGGTCTGCACATACGTTGACATGGGGGATCGGAAAAATCTCCACCCTTTACCCACCAGGCGCCCTTACTATGATTCGAACCCGGGACCCTCAGATGGAAAGTCCAACGCTTTGACTTCTCGGCTATTGAGCGCCATTTACACGGGACACTACTGATAAAAATGAATAGCGGATTCCAGGTTGCAGCCGATACTTACGCCCCTATTTTTTACAGTCGATGTACACGTCACACAGACTTGCTGTCAGCAAAACTGCCAGGACAGGATTACAACAATTATATCCACATCTATATCATGTCAGTAAAAACACAAGTGTCATGTCGTGATCAGACATTTACAAACTCGATACAAAACTTATAATGCTGATCCAAAAACACGTTACTAGAGACACATCACCGACAAACTCGTTGCATTTAAGAACACCAACCTTTCACAACATACTATCAACAAACACAGATATCCATTATTAGTGGAGCAAAATCATAAGGGTGCTTGATGTTGTGTTTATTACGAGAACAAAGCTTCCACAAATAATAACAAATAATCTATCAAAGAATACGTCACAAAAGCAGTCGGTCAACAGTTATGTCTATGTCTCAAAAAAAAAAAAAAAAAAAAAAAATCCTCACAATTAGCGATCTACAAAGACGCCACAAACAGCAAACTATCAACAAACACCAGCACAAATAACAACAACCCCTCAACAAACACTTGATACTACACGCATACCTAACAGTAGTACCAACAAAAGAAGACCTCCCCGGCTGCGCGCTAATTGAAACTGAGGGTTTCCCCCGAAAGGAGATACTGTCAGACTCCACACGGGGCGGGCTTTCAGAACCTGAGACAGAACACTATCTGACGTTTGCCTTGAAGTTCCAAGAGAATCGTCTGCGGAGCGTGTATCCATGTTCCCACCCTGGCTAGACTTCCCCTTTGCTACTTCCTTTGCCTGTCTGCCTCCTCCTCCTCTTCCTCCTCCTCCTCTTCCTCCTATTCCTCCTTCGCGGGAGGGGGTCGGGTTGATAGAGACTGTGATATGTCCAAACTGTCTGCCAGTCTGCAGGGGGCCTAGTAAAACGGCGACATGTTTGTCTATCAACACGGTGGTACGGAGATACGTTTCGTCACTTCTGAAAACGCCGTCAGGATAACAGAAAGAGTGTGTTCGTGGGACAGAGAAAGAGGGAGATAAAAGAGAGACACAGAGAGAGAGAGAGACAGAGAGACAGACAGAGAGAGACAAGACAGACAGAGAGACAGAGACAGGCAGACAGAGAGACATAGAGAGAGACAGACAGAGAGACACAGAGAGAGAGGCAGACTCAGATAGAGAGACAGACAGACAGACAGAAAGAGACAGACAGACAGAGAGACAGAGACAGACAGAGAGACAGAGAGACATAGACAGACAGAGAGACACAGAGAGAGACAGACAGAGAGACAGAGACAGACAGATAGATAGAAAGAGACAGACAGACAAACAGAGACAGACAGAGAGACAGAGAGACAGCCAGACAGACAGAGACAGACAGACAGACAGACAGAGAGTAAAACAAGATCGTCACCATCATCAACAGCAACAAGGGGAACAATAAGAACCAGAACAGTCACCAGCATTGGATCGGGAGATGAGCAACTTCAGCAAGCAAAAGGCATGTTACGAAACAGTGACAAGAATTGCGAGTGTGAACGATATTATCAACTAACACAGGTTCGTAAGCACTATAAGACACCCTTACATATGTGTAACATAATATTGTATCACATGGAATCATAGTCACCGGAGAGAGATTTTAAATCCGAAACAGACGGATAGACAATGACAGCGTAAACACGGAAAAAGAGTACATTTGAATATCTTGTATCAGTTCTGTTGCTATTCATTTTTCGTCTGTGATTTCGAGCAAGACCGACTGATGTGCAGAGCGTAAACATAGAGAGGGTGTATATTTGAATATCTTGTATCAAATCAGCTGCTTCTCGGTTTACGTTTCTGATCAGAACAAATCATAAATGATTGCGTTTTCAAATAAATATACTAAACATGTACTGGAACATTTCAGATGCGTTGTTTTTTGTTGTTGTTGTTTTATCTCCACATTCGCGACGATACGTAGGGTACAGCTGTCCAGAATCCGTGTGAAAGTATCGTCAGATATATATTCATGGGATTAAAAAACGTTCACATGGAATTTCAATGTATGTATATTTGACACTGTGTAACATACTTCCGTGCCAGCAGCACGGAGAAATAGAAAAGAATGGGATAATGTTGGAGACAGGGAGAGAGGGGGGATACAGACACAGAGAAATATATATATATATATATATATATATATATATGTGTGTGTGTGTGTGTGTGTGTGTGTGTGTGTGTATATTATATGTATATATATGGAGAGAGACAGACAGACAGACAGATGTTGAACTATAGATATCATAGTGTGAGAAGGAGGTAGATTCGCGGGGAACGAAGAAGGGGGTCGTTCTTCCGGACACGACTGACAATTTTCGTGCCATACACTTCTGTTATGACGGAGAATGTTTGTTTGGTTCTCACAAACTTGTTCCCTAACACTGCCCGCTTCGCTGCTTCCTTCTTCGCCCTCACCCTTCCCTTATCCCACCTGTAACCACCCCCAACACTGTCCTCTCTCTCTCTCTCTCTCTCTCTCTCTCTCTCTCTCTCTCGGAAAAACAAATAAAACTGCACGCAGGAAAAAATACAAAAAAAATGGGTGGCGCTGTAATGTAGCGACGCTACATGGACCGTCATTTACGATTTATTTTGACTAGATTTAGATTTGGTGTTTCCGGAATTAATACACATCAGTATCGTTATAAAAATGTATGTAATTCATTAACGCTGTGTCCTTTGTGCAGGGAAACAACTGAAGACGAAGTTCATTTTGTGTTGAAGTGTCCTGCCCTGAACGATCTCCGTTCGAAACATATTCCAAAGAAGTATTACGAATATCCATGTTTGTTTAGATTATGTTTATTGATGGTATCTACTGATGATAATACTATTCGAAACTTTGCATGGTATCTGTATAGAGCTTTTAAGCTCAGAGACATAGTATTGTCTTAGTTTGTTTCTTTATTAAACTGTGAAATCAATTGCATAAACACTGACAGTTATGATGACATTTACAAATTTTGTTATTGCCCCGTGTTCATGTGGCGCTATGGCCTTGAATGAATAAATTATCTCAGTCTCAGTCTCTCTCTCCTGCCCTCCACCCCACCCCACCCACCTCTTCAACCAGCCACTCTCTCTTCAACTACCGGGCAGGTCAAAAGCCACAAAAAAGATAAATCTCTCTCCCCAGTCCTCCTAGCCCTTATCCCCCCCCCGTCCCCCCACACCCCGCCCCCCCAAACCCCTCTCAAAGGCCGTGGTGAAGTCCCTCCCTTCAGACTCCCACCCACCCCCCCCCCACATGTTCACTCCTCGATCCGACACGGATGGTCAACGCAACCCGCCACTCCCCTCCTTTCAAGGGACAGTAAAACGTCGCTCGTACGGTACAGCTGAGCCCTCAAGAGTCCCGTCTATACCGCCCTGATGCGTTTCTGGAGCGAGCTGCCTGCTGGCATCGAAGCTGTAAAAACAAAAGACTCTGCGTGACACGGAAACGGTCTCACGGTCTCACGGTCTCTGAAGGCTGAGGTTCTCACATTAATACAACTGACCACAGCACGATGAAAACTGTTATCTTGAAGACCGAAAGCAAATAGGTCGTTAATCAAAGGTCAGCGCTGAGACATGAATAAATGTTTGTGGGTTGTATTAACTCTTTTCTCTTTTCTTTTGTGTGTGTGTTTTTTGTTGTTGTTGTTTTTTCGCCACATAAGATATCGAGTGAAAATCGTACTGCTGTCCACGGACAGACTGCGTTGCCACAGTAGAGCACCACCCATTTATGTATATATATATATATATATATATATATATAGAGAGAGAGAGAGAGAGAGAGAGAGAGAGAGAGAGAGAGAGACGAGAAAGGGCAAGACGAACGGATAATGACAGACACACAGAGAGTAAGAAAGAGATTTCTTTTGCTATCAAAATGGATTTTCCTACAGATTTTTGCTGGGGGACAATTCTTTTGTTGCCGTGGTTTTTTGGGGTGTTTTTTTTACGTGTGCAAGTGCATGCTGCACAAGAGACAGGGGTTTCAATCGTCCTATCCGAAACACTAGCACCCAGACCACATCTGATTACTTAGTAACTTGCGTACAGACAGTTGCAGCAGCCATACCGACACAGTGGCCATCGTCAAGGAGAGACGGCTGGGTCGTAGTGGGTTGGAACCCACTAGTCTAAAAATACATGGATAGCTCATTGGCCAGGAAAGCTGAAGCCAACTGGACGCCATGATTATTGTTTCTCGCATCCGGCCGTCAGTCCGTTGACAAGTCGTCTGCTAACTGGTGGTAGTTTCTAAACTGTAACCGTGTATCTTTGATGACATCGTGTTATGCTTGCCCCCACGACATGCCAAATGTTGTGTTTAGATTGAAATCTGCCAATGGTTTATCTACCAAAGTTATTACAGAAAAACAGTGCAGTGACACGTGGCGCAAACTTGCAGTGGAGGGACACACAGGAATGTCAGCTTAACTAACGCCGCGAGCAAGTAAGTGAAAGCTTGCCGTGAAGCCAGCAAAGCGATCGGCTACACATATGAAGTCACCGCTTCGAGCTATACTGACACGAGAAGCAAAATGGCTGATTGAACACTTCCGCTGGCTTCAGTTAACAAAGGGGCTCAAACACGGCATGCGCTATCCATGTATTTTAGACCTGTGGTTGGAGCACCGTCGTAGATTGTATGTAGCCCCATGTCTATACGTCAATTTCCGGCCTCTTGTCGAATGCCGTCCCCTGAACTGATGATGCCATGGGTACAAATCAGAGAACTGGGAACACAAAAGTTAGAATAGAATAGAATAGAACAGAATATGTCTTTATTGCTTTCGGCGACTTCCGACTCATTTCGACCAAAAATAGATCATCGCAGTTAACAGTGCCAAATACCTCCCACCACCCACCCCTCTCTCGCTCTCTCTCTCTCTCTCACTGTTCTTCGCCAGCAGTATAGTATCTTTCCCGTTCTACTCAATCCCCCCTGGGCCCCCCCCCCTCTCTCTCTCTCTCTCTCTCTCTCTCTCTTGTGTGGGGATGTAACATGGGCAAGGCACTTTCCGCTCAGTGTAACCCAATTCTAGTCCAGATAGTCGGCACGGCAGTTACCTCCACTGCTGCTCAGATGGTCATAGTCAGACACGGCTGAACATCATGAATAAATAAATAGATAGACAGATAGATTGATAGATAAATACAAAAAGAAAGAAATGCATAAATAGATAGATACGTAACATAATTATTTCCCAGATCCCTCTTTACCATACAAAACCCTTGCAAAATTTTTCCCTTTTTTTTCTTTTTTTTTTTAAACAACACGGGCAAGTTGTGTGGATGATGGACTTTTCTCCCCTCTCAGCCTGCCTCCCTGCTATCTCTCCCCAACACCCAGCGAGCTGCTGAGATTCTCCCACCGCCGGATCTGACCGCCATTTGCACGCCTGACTAACCGCAAGCCCGCCCTCTGGTGGTGCGCGAGCAGGCAAGGGGGCTGACCCGTGTCAAATTGACTGCAGCAGCCAGATTGAGACGTGGCGGCTGGGTCTGTTCTTTTGGTCCGATGGGCTGCAGCTTCGTCTATCTGTCTGTCTGTCTGTCTGGTCTAGTCTTCAGCACGGAAAGTATGGTTAGCAAATGGTTACAAAAATATTCTATATTTTTGATTGACTGAAAGCTTAAATGTACATTTCAAACATAATTGTGTTGCTGAGATTTTACCAGCCCTTCTACTAAACCTTTATTAGGTAGCAGTCCTCCGCATGGTCCGAAAAAGGTTTTTTTTTTTTTTATTTATTTATTTTTTTTTTACTGATTGCAGCAAGCCTGCAGCTCACTTGATACAGAACCCAAGGCCACCGCAGAGGCGTGCCAGGCAAACTTTTGCAGAATGGAATCCACTGTTACTGGGAAACAAATATGCACACTGGAATAAAAATGAAAAGAAAAAGATAGAGGGGGTGGGGGGGGGGGGGGTAGACGGCACAGAACTGAGACGCTGTCCGTGGGAACAGTGGTCTATTCTTTTGCACAGAGAAATCGTTTTGAGACATCCAAGTAATACAGCACAATACAATGCGATACGATACGATACAATACGATACCATACCATATCATGCCATAGCACATGACACGATACGATACGATTCCATACCATACCATACCATATCATATCATATCATACCATACCATACCATACGACACGATAGAATACGATACGATATTCTAATGCTTTCGGCACTTTACCTACCTACCATAACCCCAAAACGTTAACAAAACAGCTTCAATTAAAATACTGATTTCAACACTTTGAATACTCTCTGAAATTCATTATCGATATTATTTTTGTTGTGCTCACGAAGAAAAACTTTTTTTTTTAAATCTTAAATGTATAGCTTTTGCCGAAAGTGGCTGACCATAAGAGCGATGTATGGCTATCGCTCATGCATGTTCCGCCAGGTATCCACAGACTCCGCGGGCAACGATCTGGACCTGATCTGCCTGAGTGCACACAGTGTCAGCTAGAGCCTACAGGTGATAGCAGATGTGGCTGTGGTCTGTACTATCGTGAAAGTGGGTAGCTTTTAGTCGCTTGGCTGGTTGGTTGGCTGGTAATGGATGGCCAATCAGTGACTTAGTTATGGCTATGTTTGCTTGCTTGCTTGGTCCTTTCCCTGCTTCTTTCTTCGTTTTTTTCTCTTTTGAATGTCCGCGTTCCTTAGACTTGTGATCTTTTTTATGTAATTTTTGACTGAACAGGCAACAAAACATGAGAACTGATAAACATTTTAGTCTCCCTTTCTTCCCATACTTACAAAGATTGTAACCAGAAAAATGTAGTTGCTCACCACTCAATGAGATAATAAAGTTATTCTCATTCAGTAGATCTATGTTGCGGTGTTGTCGTAGTTTGTGCGAGGTTCTTAGTGGACTGGGCATCCAGTCATATCACTCATTTGTATTTCCATGATAACCATTTCCCACGTTCGCTTTTGAAGCTGTGCTTCCAGGTTTGATCGTCTTCTGTTGGCTAAGGCGAACATCAGTGAGAGATCCTTTATCAGAAATACAATACCAGCTCAATAGAGCTTGTGTAGTTTGCATTTTTTTCTTCTCATGAAAGGAATTTTTGTTAATGTCACAAATAAAAACATTAAGACGGTGTGTAAGTCTGCATAACAAACAACGGGCGCTATCTCGGCTGTGTTGTAAATCAGTCAAGACCAACCAGGAGCTACTGATCAATGTTTTATCATTTTGCTGTGTAAAAAAAAAACATCACCGCTAATATCGCACTGATTAATGATAACGTGTTTAAACGCCTCGCTCACTTCAGACACAACTTCAAAGGCAAAGGCGGGAAACAGAAACAGACTGGCTGATGCAGAAAGAGACAGAGACAGAAACACAGAGAGACAGAGAAAGAAACACAGAGAGACAGTGAGAGAGAGGAAGACAGAGACAGTGAGAGAGAGGAAGACAGAGACAGTGAGAGAGAGGAAGACAGAGACAGTGAGAGAGAGGAAGACAGAGACAGTGAGAGACAGTATGGGAGATAGAGCGAGACTGACAGACAGAGATTCAAACAGAAACAGAGAGAGGCAGAGAGACGGACAGAGAGAGAGAGAGAGAGAGAGAGATGGTTTATTCAATTACGGCCATAGCCCCATATGAATGGGGGGTAAAAACAAAATTTTACATTTGTCAAAAGAGAGAGAGAGAGAGAGAGAGAGAGAGAGAGAGAGAGAGAGAGCAACAAAAACAAAAATAACAAAACAAGACTGAGGAGAAACAATTGAACAAATAGCGTAGAAATCTGTTTTCAAAGACATAACTGCAGAAGACAGATAATTTACATAAGAAGTGAACACACACACACACACACACACACACACACACACACACACACACACACAACCAACCAACCAACCAACCTTTACCACCAATAGCTCTAAATACAAGACAAGCGTGTGTTACTGGGAGGGTGGGGAGGGGGGGAGAGGGGGGCTGGAGGCAAGGTATGGGACGATCATGAGGCTTTCTGATTGTTGGCTAGCTCCACGTTGGTGGTGTCTGCTGGTGGCTGCTTGACTGGAGGTGTGGACTGGAGTGTCTGTATGAGAATGCTCCGAGTTCGCCTGCAAATAAAGATGTCACACCATCACGTGAACGAATCCGACATTGTGGCCCGTGAGCCACAACTGCTGACTGGGTGGATATTCCACAGCCAGTATGGCCGCCGACACGCAAACTCAGTGAAGTCACATGACAAGTGACATCACATCAGAACACTCGTCCGTCTGGGCGTGTAAAGCGAAAAATCCACCAGGTGGTGGAGAATGCAGAATAGCCTGCACGCGTGCGTGTCAGTGTATGTGAAGGAAAAAAAAACTGAAAGAAACTCAGTTACTTTCTATTGGGCAAAATGAAGATGTGTCAATGTCTAACCCCAGTTAGCACCAGAGGCTTACAAACAACGTGATGATAATAAAATGTCTATCACGACTCCTGCAGCGTGGCCACAGATCTCCCAGGTCACGGACATGATGCAACGACGGGGACCAGAATAGCAGAACGACATGAGTTCATCAAGTAAAACAGCACGTGACCCACATATACCCCCACCCCCACCCATGGCCCTGAATCCCCCCCACCCCCAACCCTTCCAGTCCCACATTTCCCCAACAATCTCCATACAACACCTTGGGCCGATAGGCTATCACGTCGTCACACATCACTCATCCACCACCTCCACCCCACCCCACCCCAACACCCCTTCTGATATAAACCACACACAGGAGACAAACCGCGTCCACAAGCGTGGGTCTCGAGTTCTGATTGGCCAGCGTTTATCGGCGTCTAGTCCCGTTCCCCGTTTCCGATTGGCTGGCAGAGTGATAACTCAGCCTAAGCTAATACTTTGAGCCAATGAGAACAGACACGGGATGTGACCTCAGTCTCCGTGAAGTTGCAGGTACTATCAGACAAAGGTCATTGACAGGAACAGTTCTAAGGACAAGCACAGCCTTGTATCGCTCTGTATCGCGGACACAAGAGTGGTTGAAGGGGTGTGTGGGGAGGGGAGGGGAGGGAGTGGAGTGCGTTTGCCTTCCGCGCTTGCAGGCGAAAAGCCTCTCTTCATTTTCATATGAAAATAATCGAATTAAGTTAATGGGGCTAGGAGGGCGCGGGGCGAGCGCATCGCCCAGGGCTGGTGGCGCCTGCCTTGCCCGCCCTCTGCAACCCCCGTCCCATCCCCCAACTCCACCCTCCCTCCCCTCACTCTCTACCTCCCTCCCTCCTTTCTTCAACGGGGCAAAACTAGGCCGCCACCAGGCGGCGCGGTGTTGTGTGTTGCGACAGGGATCCTGGGAAGGAAAGTGTTGTCCTGTTTATTATTGTATGTCGAGTCTTGTGTTCTGCGGGGATGGAAGTCGTTGGTGGTACTTTCTCTCATAGAATTTTACACACGCACAGTTCAGTGTTTTTGTGTTAGTATCATAAATTCCCAGACTAATTTCAACGGGCCCTTTTTGGCGCATAGCTGAAGTGAGTTAACCATGATTGGATGTTGTGTCCCAGTTTCTGTGGAATTCCAGTCTCCTTACTATTTTTCTCAAAATTATTAGATACAGATTTAGTCAACTTAGTGAATACATCTTGAAAAGTCTTCAGATTTTCATCCAGAGATGTACTCAGTCACAGTGTATACCAGTTAGGGAAAAGCTTTTGAGGCTTTGGAGTTGAACAGCCTGATCTTCGGCTGTTCAACTCTAACGTCACGTCAGTCCTTCTGTATGGAGCAGAGACATGGAGGACAACAAAGACCACCATCGGGAAAGTGCAGACCTTCATCAACAGCTGCCTGAGAAGGATCCTCCAGATACGCTGGCCCGACACTATATCAGCAACGCAGACCTGTGGCAGCGTACCAACCAGCTGCCAGCTGAAGACGAGATTCGGCGTAGAAGATGGAGATGGATCGGGCAGACAGTAACATCACTAGGCAGGCACTGAAATGGAACCCCCAGAGCAAACGGAAGAGAGGAAGGCCAAGAAACACCTGGCGACGTGACCTCGAGGCAGACACCAAGAAGATGGGGCACACCTGGAGACAATTAGAATGGGCAGCCCGGGACAGAGGACTCTGGCGGACTGCTGTGAGCGGCCTATGCTCCGGGAGGAGTGACGGGCATAACTGACTGACTTTTGAGGCTTTCCGTCTAAACTACTCAGTGAACATAACTATGGCGAACTGCCCCGGCAAGGGTCGGTTCGAGTTCCATGATGTGGGTGATTTCACATCGTTTTTTATTAAGTCTTACATTTGATTAGAAGGGTGGTGTGTACGCTTCATGTCATTTCTTGTGTGTCTACATTGCAAAACACGCGAACCAAAACTGTCGTTAAAATAGGTCCCGGAATCAAGAATACTTAAATACAGATAAATGCTTTGTTCTCTCTCTCTCTCTCTCTCTCTCTCTCTCTCTCTCTCTCTCTCTCTCTCTCTCTCTCTCTCTTTCTCTGTGTGTGTGTGTGTGTGTGTGTGTGTGTGTGGTGTCAGTGTTCGCGTGCGCGTGAGTGCGTAAATTTGAGAAAGAGAGAGGAGGAGGAGGAGGAGAAGACAGACAGATAGGCAGACAGATAAGCACAGAGAGAAATATTTTGCATGGACAGTGTTTGCATGCGAGTGGAAAGTGTTATACATATTGAGAATGACCTTAGAAAGTCAGTAGAACGAACTCATATTGCCAAACAGTCCCTTTGCTGTAATACTCTGTGTGTGTGTGTGTGTGTGTGTGTGTGTGTGTGTGTGTGCGCGTGCACGATAATCCTGGAACGTCTCTAGCCGTGGCATACATTTTAATTTCATTTTTTTAAAGAACCAACATTTTCCGTGCCGGAATTCGTTTCAAAATTACCAGCACGTCATATCCAGGCAGCTCATAAACGTTAACTTTATATTCTGTTCTATTCTGCTCTGGTCAACATTGAAGCCAGTACCATTTCCTTTTAATAACAACAGCAACCGAACATGACTACACATTTCAACGACCAAGTAGGTATACCCTGTGTTTCAAACAACAACAAAAATGAAAAATGTTTTGAGTATAATGCATTTACTACTCTCTAAACTTGGCACTTTGATCTGATATTCGACCCAACAAAAGATCTGTCATTATTATCATTTTTTGTTCAAACAGGAACTTCTTTTGCTAAGCATGGAAGTTTTGTTTATTGCAAACGTTTTGGTGCAGACAGTAAAACAAGGGAAATTACTCTGCTGGGGGACTTAGTTTGCTTTAAACTGATCTTTCTCATCTTAAACACTACATTTTGAAATTATACTCAATACATAAAAAGCTTGGATTTTTTTTTTTAAAGTGCATCACAAGTGAGTCTTGAAGGCCTTGCCTCTCTTGTTTCAAAATGTAATGTTTAAGATGAGAAAGATCAAATTAAGTCCCCTAGCATTAATTAGAGTAATTTCCCTTTTTTACTATCTGCACCAAAACGTTTGCAAAATAAATAAAACTTCCATGCTTAGCAAAAGAAGTTCCTGTTTGAACAAAAAATGATAATTATGACTGCTCTTGTTGTTGGGTCGAATATCAGATCAAAGTGCCAAGTTTAGAGAATACAAAAAATATAAATATAACAGTAAATGCAGTTTGCATATAATTAGGCTTCTTTTTTTTTTTTTTTTTGTGCCCATCCCAGAGGTGCAATATTGTTTTAAACAAGATGACTAAAAAGAACTGAATTTTTCCTATTTTTATGCCTAATTTGGTGTCAACTGACAAAGTATTTGCAGAGAAAATGTCAATGTTAAAGTTTACCACTTTGTTTACACAAGTGAGTCAAAAATAAAGCGAATATATCTTTGTGAATGAAATCCTCCAGATGAAGGCTTCGAGCCGAAATATTGGTGTCTTTTGTTTGTTGGTTGGTTTCAGTCACAAGATTGTGATTCATAATGTCTATATGGACATTCGTGACATTAGCACCAATCAGGTAAAGTATCGTCAATAGTGGCTGAGCAACAGTTAAAAAACGGAAACTGGAACGTGCGTGATTAATGTTGTCATTCGCGTGCCTCTCACACGAGTAGTGAATGCGTGCACGCGCATGTCCGCACAAGCACGCGCACAGCTGCACACGTGCGTGTTTATTTTTGTTCTGTGGTCAGCGCCCGCGTCAACACGGGCTTGCGCGTGTATGTGACCAGTGACACATATCTACACGTCCCCCTCTACCTCCTTAACAATGGCACTCGACCCCCCCCCCCTCCCTCTCTTCTCCCCTACCCCAACCGCCATCAACTGCCCCCCCCCTCCCCCCCCCCCCATCCCCTGCTCCTCCTCCCCCCCTCTCCCACCCCCGCCACCCCGGGCCTCCACTCACCTTCCTTACTCACAGACACAGTTTTGGTCAGCGTGAAAATTCTGGTCACGTTTTTCCTAATGGGTTCCAGAGACTCCGGGGAATGCCCACCAGCATGAAGTCTCTCTGGCGCACGGGCGACGGATAATCATCGTCTCCTCATCTTTGAAATCCAGCTACCCCGTGGCACGGGATGAGGGGGTCGGGAAGGCGGGGGCGAGGCGAGGGGGGGCGGGGGGGGGAGAGAGACGGGGGCTGTGAGGACGGAGGGGGGGGGAGGGGCTGGGTGTACAGAGGGAACACAGTGGACGGACGGTACAGCCTTGCATCATGTGGATAATTATGTATGTGAAGAGAGAGAGTGTGTGGGGTGTGGGGGAGGGGGGGGGCGGGAGGGGGGAGGGGGGACTGTATAGTGGGGGGTCGGTCACGTGCATGTGTACTCGTGCACACACACAGAGATACATACATACAGACAGACAGACAGAGAACAGATCGTGACAGACTAACGGACAGACAGAGACCGAACTAAGAAAGAGACAACAAGAGAGATAGACTGAAGTAGAGACAGAGAGCGAGAGAGACAGGCAGACAAACAGAGACAAACGGATCCCGAGAGGAATTCACGCGCGCACGCACACACTCACCACCCACCCAACACACACACACTCACCACCATCACCACCACCCTCACACACACACACACACACACACACACACACCACCCAAAACACACACACACACACACACACACACACCACCCAAAACACACACACACACACACACACACACACACACACACACACAAACAAACACACACACACACACACACACACTAAGTTATTTCCAACCAGAACTGGCAAAAAAATAAATAAATAAATAAAATAATAAAATAAAATTAAATAAAATTTAAAAAAAAAAAAATATATATATATATATATATATATATATATATATATATATATATATATATATATATGAGTGCTTTAAAGTTCGCAATCCATAATTATGTCCTGCATTTGCTCACAACTTATTGCTTCCACTTTCATTTGTTTGCTGCGTTTACTTTTTCGTATTCATGATTCCTCTGATGGGTTTCACGATAATTGAATGAGTTCTGAGTTCACACACACACACACACACACACACACACACACACACACACACACACACACACACACACACACACACACACACACTACACCTACTGAATCGCAGAGACCAGAGAGAGAGAAGTCCCTGGCTGTTCACAGAGGCAGCAGCCATGCAGCTCGCTTAGCGATAACCAGACAAGGTAATCCAGCCAATAATCACACCCAGCTGTGTGAAATAAACCCCGCTCTGCGATGACAACATCCTTCCTCTGCCACCCCTACCCCACACCCCAACCTCTCTCTCTTCCTCCTCTATCTCTCTGTCTCTCCCCCTCTCTCTCTTTCACTCTTTCTCTGCCTCTCTCTCTCTTTTTCACTCTTTCTCTGCCTCTCTCTCTTTTTCACTCTTTCTCTGCCACCTCTCTCTTTTTTTCACTCTTTCTCTGCCTCTCTCTCTCTCTTTCACTCTTTCTCTGCCTCTCTCTCTCTTTCTCTGCCTCTCTCTCTCTCTTTCACTCTTTCTCTGCCTCTCTCTCTCTCTTTCACTCTTTCTCTGCCTCTCTCTCTTTTTTTCACTCTTTCTCTGCCACCTCTCTCTTTTTTTCACTCTTTCTCTGCCTCTCTCTCTCTCTTTCACTCTTTCTCTGCCTCTCTCTCTCTTTCACACTTTCTCTGCCTCTCTCTCTCTTTCACTCTTTCTCTGCCACCTCTCTCTCTTTCACTCTTTCTCTGCCTCTCTCTCTCTCTTTCACTCTTTCTCTGCCACTTCTCTCTCTTTTTCATCCTTTCTCCCTCCCCCCCACACCCCCCTCTCACTCTCTCTCTTCTCTTCTCTTTTTTCTGTCTTGTCTCTGTCTCTCTCTCTTTCAGTCTGTCTGTCTCTCTCTCTCTCTTATTATTTCTCTCTCTCTTTTCTCTCGATTGTTCTTTGTCTCTCTAGGATATTATTTCCTTGTATGGTAATGGACAATATGCTTTTATACTATCTGTATAATTCGTTGCTCACCTTTTCGCTGCCCTGTCTGCTTGGTCGTTATAAAGGAATCCAGTATGGGATGGTATCCAACAAAAATCAACATATGCACCCTTCACAAACAGGGAGTGCAGTAAATACCTAATTTCAAACAATAAATCTTCTCTCTGATTATTCTCCAAAAGGGGCAAACATTTTTTTTTTTGAAACAGATTGAGAATCAACACAAAATAGGATATTACTTATCAACATTGGTATTTGAACAAGATGATTTAAGATCATAAGGATGGCCACCAATTCAGCTGTAAAAATTGAATGTCCCTTACCTAAATAATATGATTTTTCTGTTTTTAGGTCAGGAATGACAAAAGCAGACCCCGCACTGCTATCATCCAGAACCGAGCCATCAGTGTAAACTTTTAAATGATTATCAAAATTTTCTACCAATTCATTTCTGACAGATGCTGCTATTATATGTGGAGATTCTCCTTTTGTTTTGTCAGAAGCACATATGTTGACGTTTGCTTTTGTTAACTCCCAGGGAGGGACAGGTGGCACCAGAACACAAGGTGCCATATCATGTAAATCAATGTCTGAAGAATTTAAAATATCTGACACATATGTGCGACGGGCGCAATAGCCGAGTGGTTAAAGCGTTGGACTGTCAATCTGAGGGTCCCGGGTTCGAATCACGGTGACGGCGCCTGGTGGGTAAAGGGTGGAGATTTTTCCGATCTCCCAGGTCAACATATGTGCAGACCTGCTAGTGCCTGAACTCCCTTCGTGTGTATATGCAAGCAGAAGATCAAATACGCACGTTAAAGATCCTGTAATCCATGTCAGCGTTCGGTGGGTTATGGAAACCAGAGCATACCCAGCATGCACACCCCCGAAAACGGAGTATGGCTGCCTACATGGCGGGGTAAAAACGGTCATACACGTAAAAGCCCACTCGTGTGCATACGAGTGAACGCAGAAGAAGAAGATGAAGATGACACATATGTGCGAATGGTTTGTAGATTTAAATTATGTTGTGCATTTTTTGGAAAATCAATATCAGACCAAATATTTAATTCCTCAAAATCCTCCACTGCGGTACATCTCACAATGTATTCAGCAGAACTTAATTTTCTGATTATATCTAGTGGTAAAATACCCGCAAGCTTGTAGGTTTCGGAAGTCTTAGTATGCACAGGTACCCCTAAAGCCAGTTTTACAGTTTTTCTGTCAGTGATTCGGAGCTTCTTTAGAAACGTCGGCGGAGCGGAAAAGAAATCTTTTGACCGTAGGTCAATCTTGATCTTCCGAGAGAGGTCGCTAAATGATACATGGAATTTGTCCATTTTCCTGCACAAAGCATTTGGATTTAGAGAAATTACATTCTCGTAATATGTTTCGCAAATGTATCTGTGTTTCATGTGAATTTGGTTTTCTCGTGTTTATTCAAACAAATGTGACGCAGCAAATGTTGTTTGTGTACCCCCTTCATAGGGGCGATGGCCTGATGAATAAATCAGCCGTATCTCTTCAACCTCTTCGCTTTCCTCTATCGTCCTGTATTGCCCCCCCCCCCCCCCCCCCCTGCCCCTCGTCTCCATTGCAACATCCTCTGCCATCCCAAAACATGAGTGTTTCCCTCCGGGCCTCAACCCGTGCAGCCAAGCTTTCACTGCCCTTTTAACTCACTCAGTACGGCCAGTCCTCTCTTCTCCTCTACACAGACCCCTCGGATGTCCAGTGGGTGTCTGAATGACCCAACCTTTAGCTTCCGTCGTCAGAATTGTGGTATTCTTTGTCAACTTTCACGTCTTCAGTATAAGAGCCTTCCGCTTGCAATATTTTGATGACGGTAATTGGGGTGAAACGCTGTTAACGTCGTCTGTTTCGCCGTTCGTATGGAGAGAGTTAACTCACTCAGTACGGCCAGTCCTCTCTTCTCCTCTACACAGACCCCTCGGATGTCCAGTGGGTGTCTGAATGACCCAACCTTTAGCTTCCGTCGTCAGAATTGTGGTATTCTTTGTCAACATTCACGTCTTCAGTATAAGAGCCTTCCGCTTGCAATATTTTGATGATGGTAATTGGGGTCAAACGCTGTTAACGTTTCTTTCGCCGTATGGAAAGAGTTAATGTCATTAGAATACTTGGTTTTCCACCACGTTATTTCCCGCCGTGTGTGCAAAATTAGGAGGAGCCAGTTAACTTCCACTTAAGAACAGCAGTTGTTCTAACAGCAGTGGTAGTGGTAACAATGGTGGTGGTGGTGTGTGTCCATCGAGATCGATGATGACCATCGTTGTCATCCAGCTGGGGGATGGGGGGAGGGTGGTGGTGGGGGAGGGATGCTCATGAATCTATCTGTAACAATGATAACACCATCGACAACAACAAAATTTGAATGTGCTTTATCCATCTAAATTGAAAAAAAAAAGAAAAAAGATTAAGTAATAATTTGGGTACTAGCAGTTGTAGTGGCAGTAGTAGTGGTGGTGGTGGTGGTGGTGGTTGTGGTTGTAGCAGCAGCAACACAATAATGGTAGCAATATTTTTTTACCACATCATTCTCATCGTTGTCTTCATTATCATGATTGATATTTTTGTTGTAATCACCGTCATCGTCGTCAACATTAACATTAGTGTGTTGCGTTGTGTTCTGTTGTGTAGCATCGCATCGCATCGCATCGCATTGTATCTGATACTGTGCTGTGCGTGCTATGCTATGCTATGCTATGCTATGCTATGCTATGCTATGCTATGCTTTGTTATGCCATGTCATGCTATGCTTATATTATATCATGTTATATTTATATCATATCATATCATATCACAGAATTATCGGAGACCTAGGACACCAACGTCTAAACTTCCCTCTCCCCCTTCCTTCTCCCCCCTCCCCCCCCCCCCCCCCCACCTCATTATCTCCTTCCTTCTCCTCTCCTCCCATGCCATCCCCCGTCGTCCATGTACGGTTTTTTTCCCCCCGCTACCCCCCCCCCACCCCCCATCTCATCCCCTCCCCTCACCCCCTCGTGCCTCCCTCTCCCCTCACTCATCCTCCCCTCCTTTTTTTACCTCTCATCCGTTCTCTTCTCCCTCACCGTCACTACCACCACCACCACCACCACCACCTTCCCCAACAATCTCGGACCTTCCCAAGTGGACCCCTCCAACGCCCGCTTTTTCCTCCCTCCCTCCCTCCCCCCTCTCCCCCTCCGCACCCCCCCCCCCCCCCAAGGGAGAGAATCGCTGGAACTCTCTCTCTCACACACACACGCACACACACACACACATACACACATCCTCTACCACCCCTCTCCCCCTCTCCCAAGGGAGAGAACTGCCAGTCCCCAAAGGTGAGCTGTCACCGTGATTCTAATTACCTGCCAGCGGCCTCTGCCTGATTGCCTGCTGATGAAGCTGATTCCACTTGTTGGTCCTTCCCACCGCCCCACTCTCTCTCTCTCTCCCTCCTTCCTCTCTCTCTCTATCCACCAATTTCTCTTGCCCCCATCTCTCTCTATCTCCCTCTCCTTCCTCTCTCTCTCTATCCACCAATTTCTCTTGCCCCCATCTCTCTCTCTATCTCCTCTCTCCTTCCTCTCTCTCTCTATCCACCAATTTCTCTTGCCCAATCTCTCTCTCTCTCTCCTCCC
>NC_134902.1:36136006-36138506 GCF_041734735.1 Babylonia areolata | reverse complement strand
CCACACGTTAAAAAGGCACAGCCCTGCCTGATCTCGCCAAACTAACGTCATTACAACAACAACAAAAAAGACACCAAAATGATACTAAACAAGTGAATGTCGCAATACCTATAAAAAACAAACAAACCCAGAACAATGAACATCACAATACACATAAAAACAACAACGAGAACACAAAAAGGTATCTAAAAAATATAATCAAAAAAATGGACAGGAGGTGATCTCCTATCTCCCTCCCAACTTCACACACACACACACACACACACACACACACACACACACACACACACACACACACACACACACACACACACACACACACACACACACACACACACACACACACACACATCAGCAACCAAATAATAACAAGTAAAAAAAAAAAAATACAAACCCAACTCCAAAACCATACACACACAAAAAACAAAAAAAAAGAAGAAAGAAAGAAAGAAAAAGAAAAAAAAGAAAAGAAAAAAGGCAGAAAAAAAAAAACCGGGCGCAGAAAAATATTATAGATGCCACAACACCTCGATCCGTCCCTTAAAAGCCCCCGGGTATTAGCGGCATAACTTCAAAGGCCGGTGCCAGACACAATGGCAGCGGGGTAGACATCTTCGCCATCAGACTTTTATCACGGCACTCCGGGCGTCCATGAAGAAGAGGAAGAGGAGAAGGAAGAGGAGGAGAAGGAGGAGGAGGAGAGGGGTCAGACCTTGAGAGGCAGCATGAAAGAGAGGGAGTGGGGGGGGGGGGGAATGAAGGGTGAGTGGTATAGGTGGAGGCGGGGAGAGAGGGGAGGATGAGATGAAGGAGAGAGAGAGAGAGAGAGAGAGAGAGAGAGAGAGAGAGAGAGATTATGGCTGGAAATGCGGGAAGAAAGAGAGAAAGAAAGAGAGAGTGGGTGGGGGGGGGAGGGAGACTGGATGGAGAGAGGAGAAAAGAGTGAGAGAGCAGAAGAGAGATAAAGATAGACGGAGAAAGGAGAACACACACACACACACACACACACACACACACACACACACACACACACACACACACACACACACACACACACATACACAGAGAGAGAGAGAAGGGGCTACACGGACGACAGAGAGAGAAAGAGAGACAGACAGAGGTGGGGGACTGGGTGTGGGGGGCAAACAGATATGCAGACAGACACAGAGAGAGAGGGAAGACAGACAGACACAGAGAGAGAGGGAAGACAGACAGACACAGAGAGCAGACAGACAGAGAGAGAGAGAGAGGGAAGACAGACAGAGAGAGGGAAGACAGACACACAGAGAGAGGGAAGACAGACAGACACACAGAGAGAGGGAAGACAGACAGACACAGAGAGAGAGGGAAGACAGACAGACACAGAGAGAGGGAAGACAGACAGACACAGAGAGAGGGAAGACAGACAGACAGAGAGAGAGAGGGAAGACAGACAGACACAGAGAGAGAGGGAAGACAGACAGACACAGAGAGAGGGAAGACAGACAGACAGAGAGAGAGAGGGAAGACAGACAGACACAGAGAGAGAGGGAAGACAGACAGACACAGAGAGAGGGAAGACAGACAGACAGAGAGAGAGAGGGAAGACAGACAGACACAGAGAGAGGGAAGACAGACAGACACAGAGAGAGGGAAGACAGACAGACAGAGAGAGAGAGGGAAGACAGACAGACACAGAGAGAGAGGGAAGACAGACAGACACAGAGAGAGGGAAGACAGACAGACAGAGAGAGAGAGGGAAGACAGACAGACACAGAGAGAGGGAAGACAGACAGACAGAGAGAGAGAGGGAAGACAGACAGACACAGAGAGAGAGGGAAGACAGACAGACACAGAGAGAGAGGGAAGACAGACAGACACAGAGAGAGGGAAGACAGACAGACAGAGAGAGAGAGGGAAGACAGACAGACACAGAGAGAGAGGGAAGACAGACAGACACAGAGAGAGGGAAGACAGACAGACAGAGAGAGAGAGGGAAGACAGACAGACACAGAGAGAGAGGGAAGACAGACAGACACAGAGAGAGAGGGAAGACAGACAGACAGAGAGAGAGAGGGGGCGGGGCAGACAGACAGAGAGAGAGAGGGAAGACAGAAAGACAGAGAGAGAGGGAAGACAGACAGACACAGAGAGAGAGGGAAGACAGACAGACACAGAGAGAGAGGGGGCGGGGCAGACAGACACAGAGAGAGAGGGAAGACAGACAGAGACAGAGAGAGAGGGAAGACAGACAGAAACAGAGAGAGAGGGAAGACAGACAGACACAGAGAGAGGGTAGACAGACAGACAGAGAGAGAGAGGGAAGACAGACAGACACAGAGAGAGGGAAGACAGACAGACAGAGAGAGAGAGGGAAGACAGACAGACACAGAGAGAGAGGGAAGACAGACAGACACAGAGAGAGGGAAGACAGACAGACAGAGAGAGAGAGGGAAGACAGACAGACACAGAGAGAGGGAAGACAGACAGACAGAGAGAGAGAGGGAAGACAGACAGACAC
>NC_134902.1:36101006-36116006 GCF_041734735.1 Babylonia areolata | reverse complement strand
CAAACACAAACCCACACAAACACAAACACAAACCCACACACAAACCCACACAAACACAAACACAAACCCACACCCACTCACCTGCACCCGGGCCTCGGTGAGGTTGCAGCGCAGGGCCAGCTGTTCACGGGCGTACACGTCGGGGTAGTGGGTCTTCTGGAACACCCGCTCCATCTCCTCCAGCTGGAAACTGGTGAACGTCGTGCGGTTCCTCCTCTTCTTCCTCTTCGGCTCCCCTCCATCCTCACCCCCAGCGCCCTCCTCTCCCCCCTCCTCCTCCTCCTCCTCCTGAACTTCCTCCTCCTCCTCCGCCGCCGCCGCCGCCGCCGCCGCTTCCTCCTAAGGATCCAGCCCCGGAAGACGTTTGAGAATCTCGGCGTTTCTCGTCTGTGTCGCTGTCTCCGTCGCTCTTGCAGTCCCCGCCATCTTTGTCGCGGCTTCGAGACTGGTTCGGGTCGCCTCCTCCTCCTCCTCCTCCTGCAACTCCTCCTCTTTCAGAGATTATTCCTCCTCGCTCTCCTCCTCCTCCTCCTCCGATTCCTCTGTCTCTGAGGACCCCCCCTGCAAGGCCAACAACTGCTCCGAGAGGCTTGTTGCTGGTGGGAAGTCGTCTGGAGTTGTCCTCCGTGGTGGGGGTCAGAGGGTTAGGGGTGTGGTGAGGGTGGTTGTGGTGCTGGTGTTGGTGGTGTTGGTGGTGCTGGTGTTGGTGGTGCTGGTGGTGGTGCTGGGAGGGGGTGGCGTGGTGGGGGACGTGGCCGTGGTGGACGCCGGTGTCGGAGGCCATGTGCTTGGCGCGCTCTGCCCCCGCCGCCGTCATGTAGCCGTTGTTGTCGTGGAGGAGGGCGGAGGAGGTGGGGGTGAGCGGCGTGGGCTTGGCGGCGCCGTCCAGTGAGTCCTCCAGGTCTGCAACACACAGGGAGAAGGTTCATGGTAGGGGGGTGCGGTAGGGTGCGTGTGGGGTGGGGGGGGGGAGGGAGTGAACGATTTTTTTTTTTCTTCTTCTTCTTCTTCTTCTTTCCGTCCTTTTTCTTCATTTCCTTTCTTTTTCTTTCTTTCCTTCCCTCTTTTACTGCGGGTTTGTTTTTTGTTTTTTATTGTTGTTGTTGTTGTTCGTTTGTTTGTTCGTATGCACGTACGTGGGCATGGCAGTCTGAAAGGAGTGAGATGTGAAACTTGTGTGTATCGAAGCTGGTATGAACGGATGTTTTTACACCTATTCTTTCCGTCTCTTTTTTTTGTTGTTGTTGTTGTTTCCTTTTCTTTTCCTTTTCTCGGAGTGATTCAAGCAAAATGCTGAACTCCTCATCCACACACCTCTTTGCCCTTCGCCATCCCCCCCCCTCCCCCCGCCCCCCACCCTCACATCCCACCCCCAAACTCGACTCCCCCTACCTCAACACGCACTCATGCTAGCAAGAATGTTTCGAAATGATGAATAGTTTCCCACCCACAAACCCATAATATCTCTCTCTCTCTCTGTCTCTCTCTCTCACACACACACACACGCAAGATTGTTGCGAAATACTGCAGTGAGTCATTTCCATCCATCATTATTTTGCACACCGTGGCACACATACAATCAAACACCACCCCCTCCAACTCGATATCAAGAATATTTTGAAAAATTGCTAACATCCCGCTACATACCCACCCCTCCTCACCCCCAAACGTCCCCCCCCCCTCTCCCGCACCACATAGTCACCAAGTTGATTTTGGTTTTTTTGGTGACTGCTCTTCAACAAACAAGACAAATTTAAGAAATCGGAACAAAACGTTGTCAGCTTGAAATGGACCATTTTGCGTTCAAATAGTACTTTAAATAGAAATAGATATAACACAGACGATGCCACTTTTGTGAGACTGAAAGAGACACAATGATATCATCACTGAATGATTGTGTCCGAATCGAATGCACAAGAATTATGGGTGGAAACAGAAAATTGTTTGAAATAAAACTGTGAGAACTGTGGAAGACTGTCATAAAAAATGTTGAGCTTGTCTTGTTCGGTAATGACAACAACAACAACAACAACAACAACAACAACAACATGAACATAGACAAAGGTGAAACATTTGATCTGGTAATGTCATGGGCAACGGTGTTTGTTTTGTGTTGTCGTTTTGTGTGTGTGTGTGTGTGAGGGGGGGGAATTGGGGGTGGGGGGGGTACTCACAAAAAACAGGACCAACCATTCAAAACCAACATTTATGAATTAACTAAAACATAATATGCTATCGAAAGAGGAAACACATAATGGACATGTGTTATCATGGTTATTTTATGTAAACAAATAAAATGTGTGCTCTGCTATATACTTGACAAATTAATTTTGTGTAATCTGGTTCAACAACAACAAAATGCAACACTGACCATACCGTTCATAATCATATGGTCCATGCTCCTGTCATAAGATTTAATTCATAAGATTTAACTTAAATGTAAATCTGAGAAACATAGATTAATATTTCTAAGCATAAACAATTGTAATATCGCGCTATTTGTATTTCTCTTTTTTTATCACAACAGATTTCTCTGTGTGAAATTCGGGCTTCTCTCTCCCCAGGGAGAGCACGTCGCTACAATGAGAGCGCCAGCCTTTTTTTTCTTTTTTTTTTCCCTGCGCGCAGTTTTATTTGTTTGTCCTATCGAAGTGGATTTTTCAACAGAATTTTGCCAGGGACAACCCTTTTGTTGCCGTGGGTTCTTTTACGTGCGCTAAGTGCATGCTGCAAACGGGACCTCGGTTTATCGTCTCATCCGAATACCTAGTGTCCAGACCACCACTCAAGGTGTAGTGGCGGGGGAGAAAATACCGGCGGCTGAGCCGTGATTCGAACCAGCGCGCTCAGATTCTCTCGCTTCCAAGGCGGACGCGTTACCTCTAGGCCATCACTCCACATGATTACTTGACAGTATTGCATGTCAGTAAGTAAATCATATGTTGTCTTATTTTGTTTTCAAATTATAAAAAAAAAAACACACAAAAATACTCGTCGTCTGTCTAACAGGCTGTAGCATGATAAAATTATCTAATTATTTTGATGCGACCGTACTGTTATTAATACTCAAGGGAACTGGTAGCAATAACAACAAGATAATGCCTGCTGTTCGTAAGCTCTGTTTTTTAGCATTGAGACAGGCATTAACATTAAACAGCAAAACTCTTGAAAGGTTTGTTTTGGCTGTTGTTGTTGTTTTTTTTATCATGATTTAACACGTGCCACACAACCTTTCTCAACAAGAACAGGACTCGTCTTAAGAAAATTGTTGATGAATTCCATGCCACCCCCAATACCCCCACGATTCTTTATGTCGTAGTCATATCATAACTCAAACCACACTGGTAAAAAGGTTTAAATGTGCGTCTTTGTGGTGTTGGTTTTTTTGTTTTTTGTGGGTTTTTTTTTGTTTGTTTGTTTTTTGTGTGGTTTTTTGTTGTTTGTTTGTTTGTTTTATGTGTGTGTTTTTTTGTTTGTTTGTTTGTTTTTTGTGTGTGGTTTTTTTTGTTTGTTTGTTTTTTGTGTGGTTTTTTATTGTTTGTTTGTTTGTTTTTTGTGTGTTTTTTTGTTTGTTTTTTGTGTGTGTTTTTTTGTTTGTTTGTTTGTTTGTTTTTTGTGTGGTTTTTTGTTGTTGTTGTTGCTGCTAGTGTTTTGTTTTTTTTTTTGGTTTTTTTTGGGGGTGTGTGTGTTTTTTTGTTGTTATTGTTTTTTAATGCCGAAGGCGGAATGATTAAAGTGCTGCATACCAAATAAACGGAATACTTCAAGCAAAAAAGGAAAGAAAGACAATAAAAAGCAGAATGAGAATGACGAAAATGAAAAAAAAAAATGCAAACAGTTTGAAATAAAATTCAAATAATTCTAGTCTTCCCGTATCACTCAACATGTCTTTCTCTCCCCCCCACCCCCCTCCCCCAAATAAATAAATAGGAATGAATAAACAATGCAAACGCACTTACTAAAGAAAGATAAGCTATGATAATGATAGTGATAATATATATGATAATAATTACAATAATAATAATAATCATTATAATCATAATAATATTATTATTACATTGCAATTATTATCATCATTTAATAATTGTTTAGATATTTGTTTAACTTAATCAGTTTGATAATTAATAATCATTTCATAATAATGATAAGAAGTAGAAGAAGAAGAAGACCAGATCAAATATAGACCTACAGCGTTGAATATCAACGAATAAACAAAAGCAAAAGGTACTGACTGCATAGGCGCATTATTCAAAATCGTTCTACCGATGTCTCCCACTCTCTCGAACATACACAGACACGGCTGTGTTAACAACTTGTTAACACGATTATCCAGTGAATTCGTCCCGTTTTTGTATGGGATAAATGCTCATTCACTCCTGACATGTAAGCAATGTACTCTATCTCTTACATTTTACTCTTTTTTTTCTTTTTCTTTCCTTCTTTTTCCTTCTTCTTCTTTTTTTTCCCCCCTCCAAATATGTGTCTCATGGTTTTGCCATTGTAAATGATTCCGAATGTCATGTCAAACGTTCTTCATGTTTTGTATTAGTTACGGAAAATATATATGACGTTTTCGTGTGGTCCTGCGGCGTTTCCAGAATATGCAGACACATCTTGATCTCTTAATTGATCTTGATCTGATCTCTTTCAGTGCGAATGCTGAGCCGCACTCACCGACGCGGACAAAACTCAGACAGGCGTGATATTAATTAACCCAGACATTTTGGACTCGGACGCACACTGCACAACGCACGCTGTCAATAATAATAATAATAATAATAATGGTATTTATATAGCGCTGAATCTTGTGCATAGACAAATCAAAGCGCTTTCGCACCAGTCATTCACACGCATGCGTAACTCTAAAACTGGAGAAACTGAAGACAAGGAAGAGGCAGGGAAGGGAGGCTATTTTGGGAAGAGGTGGGTTTTAAGGCCAGACTTGAAAGAGCTGAGTGTGGAGACTTGACGAAGCGAAAGAGGAAGTTCATTCCAACTGCAAGGTCCAGAGACAGAGAAAGAACGGCGGCCAACAGTCGAGAGAAAAATCTGGTCCTTTGTCTTCCAATGTAATTATTATATTTATCATGAATAAATAGAAAGATAAATAATTAAATGAACAAACAAATAAATAAATAAATGAATAAATAACTACATAGATACATAAATACATAGATAAATAATTAAATGAATAATTGAATAAATAATTAAATAAATAATTGAATAAATGATCAAATAAATAATTGAACTGACAAACAAGTAGACAAAATAAACAAAGAGGTAGATAAACAAACAAATGAATAAAAGTCTTCTAGTTGGCATCGATAGGTATGTATCAACCAACATTGCTTTGGAGCTAGTTTTCATGAAATTGTGATAAAACACTTCATCCGCACATGATGTTAATCTTGTCCCCAACAATAACAACAACAGCAACCATCGTTTTCTTCATCATAATGATGGTAGATGAATACAGCTCCCCAAAAATGCTTAAAGAAATAAACGTTATAATACCAAAGAAGCCGACACACAAACGTCTTGTGATAGTGATCACAGTAGATTTTGTTTGTTTGTTTGTTTTTGATGTCGCTTTTTTTTAGATATCTTACGTGCGAAAGTAAATATATGCGTACGATGTTACACTCTGCGTGTGCCTGTGTGTGTGTGTGTGTATGCGTGCGTGCGTGCATGTGTGCGTGTAAATATGTATCTCTGCATTGAAGGTCATGCACATGCGTGTGTGTCCATCAATAAATAAGTTATCCGAATCATTGTCGAAATTTGAAGAATGAATTTGAATGATGAGATTTTTTTTTTAATTCTTATTAAAAAGACAGAAAAGAATAGTTCTCAGATAATGAACATCGTTTATGCTGAGAACTGATAGACGAGTGGATGAAAGAAAATCAAACGAACAAAATACAAAAAAAAAAAAGACGTACGCACGCATGCACGCGCGTGTTCATGCGTGCTCACACACACACACACACACACACACACACACACACACACACACATATATATATATATATATATATATATATATATGCAAATATATGTGTGTACATACATACATACATACATACATGCATACATAAATACACACACACACACACACACACACATATATATATATATATATATATATATATATATATATGCAAATATATGTGTGTATATACATACATACATACAGACAGACAGACATGCACAAACACACATAGCGCACGCATGGACGCGTCTGCAAACACACACACAAATACTCCCTTACAACACACAACAGTAACATCAGTACAATCCAGCATCCACAAGAACATCATCCACTGCAGTCACCACTTATCTTTTGACCCAAACAAAACAAAAACGAAAAGAAAGTCTCGACAGATAAGATATTCTTTTTTTTTTTTTTTAGGGACAAACCCAATTCATGACCGAAAGACAGACAGACAGAAACAAACAAACAAAACTTTATTTCATTTTGTTTATATATTTTTAACCTTTTAAAACTTTAATTCTTTTTTTTTTTTAATTGATTTTTTTTTTCGTGTATTTTCGCGTTTGAAAAAAAACAACAAAAAAAACACATTGCTCATGACTGATATCAATTTACCATTTACTTAAACGCAGACCTTATTATAATTTACCATTTACTCAGCGCGGCAGACCTTGTTATAATTCACCATTTAATTAAAGCAGACCTTATTTCCGTTCCATATGTTCGTTTTCTTCCGCCTTCCATCAGTCTTTGAGAGAGAAAAAAAAAAACAGCAACAACAAAACAAAAAAAAAAGCGAATTTTTTGTACGGATATTTCTTCTGCTGTTGTTATTTCTGTGTGCCCATGTGACAGGGAAGTTATATAAACAGACTGATTACTTCTTCTTTTATTTATGGGTAAGTTTTATGGATTGTGTCACTGTGCCCTTTTTTTTTTTATGTGTGGGAAACGCTATCCTGTACTCGCTCAAAGTTGTGCCCCTTAGTGGAGCAAGAGTTGTTATATATATATATATATATGTGTGTGTGTGTGTGTGTGTGTGTGTGTGTGTGTGTGTGTAAGGAGAGAGAGAGAGAGCGAGATTCCTGCTTGGGAAGACAATGGAGCATTTACTTTAAAAAATCAAATCAAAATAAAACGTATTTGTAAGGTCCTGTGGAGTGATTGCCGGATCAAGCACATAAAACGTCTTCTTCTTTTTTTCTTTTTTTTCTTTTTAAAGTAACTATGCATCTAATTAGCTGTGCATTATTAGTAAACGAAAAAAAAATGAAACAGTTGCAAATAGCGACAAGAATAACAGTACGTAGCAGTAGTAGTAGTTGCCTGTGAATAAATGAATAATCAGCGTTGAAAGAACCTTCTGTTGTCGTGTGTGTGGAAGAAAATGTATTTAAGAAGTGAGAAAACGGACAATTGCATGAAATTTTGTGTGAAGAAAACAATATAAAAAAAATTAAAAGAATAACAAACAAAAAAGAACAAATAGATACAAATGAATAAAGGGAAATAAAGGACGAAAACATTCCTGAATACGCAAATATCTAGTACTGGAAAATACGACACCAGTTTCAATACACTAACCGGATCAGTAGCAAGCATTGGAAACGACACATCTGGAAAGAAAGAAAGAAAGAAATAAGAGACCATTCCAACTTTACAACACAAAAATCATGCTGAATAGCGGCCATGGCTGCCAGAATGTTGTAAAGCTAGACGGGCGCAATAGCCGAATGGTTAAAGCGTTGGACTTTCAATCTGAGGGTGTCGGGTTCGAATCTCGGTGACGGCGCCTGGTGGGTAAAGGGTGGAGATTTTTCCGATCTCCCAGGTCAACATGTGTGCAGACCTGCTAGTGCCTGAACCCCCTTCGTGGGTACACGCAGGCAAAAGATCAAATACGCACGTTAAAGATCCTGTAATCCATGTCAGTGTTCGGTGGGTTATGGAAACAAGTAAATAACCCAGCATGCACACCTCCGAAAGCGGAGTATGGCTGCCTACATGGCGGGGTAAAAACGGTCATACACGTAAAAGCCCACTCGTGTACATACGAGTGAACGTGGGAGTTGCAGCCCACGAACGCAGAAGAAGAAGAAGAAGAAATTGTAAAGCTACACTGGCTGCGTTCTAATCGTGAAGTGAACATTTTAACTGCCAGCTGAGCTTCCTTTCTCAGTTTTGTTTCATTCTCTACAATGTGTATGTGTGTGTGTGTGTGTGTGTGTGTGTGTGTGTGTGTGCCGTGGAAGCTGCGATACATAGACTAGAAATGAGTGTGTGGAGGAGGGGGGTAAAGGAGGTGCAGGGTAATGTGTGTGTGTGTGTGTGTTGTGTGTGTGTGTGTGTGTGTTGGAGCTCATGTACGTTTATATGTATTTGACTGTGCTTTCATATCTGTGAAACTGCATGTTTGGTGCATATCTGTTATGCATGTGTGTATGAATGTGTGTCTTCATGTTTTACATTTATTTGCTTATTTATCATTATTGGTGTCTTATTTATTTATTTATTTATTTATTATTATTATTATTATTTTATTTTTATTATTACTACTACTACTACCGTTTTTATATTATAATTATTATTTATTTATTTATGTAAGCTTATCTACTATTTATTCACCCTTTTTTTTTCTCAAGGCCTAACTAAGCGCGTTGGGTTACGCTGCTGGTCAGGCATCTGCTTGGCAGATGTGGTGTAGCGTATATGGATTTGTCCGAACGCAGTGACGCCTCCTTGAGCTACTGAAACTGAAACTGTGTACAAACGGCACCGAAGTTGTTTTGATTTTTTAATCACACACAAAAGAAAAACCAAAAGTTTATTTTGTTAACATGTTATCAGCATTGCCCTCTCGTATGTTCATCTATATGTTTGTTTGAATTATTCATTTGTTTACTTATCGTCAATTTCTGTCTCACTGCATTTCCCACGAAAGCCGAGCTGTTCATTAGATTGTAAGATATCATCTGCATCGTTCTTTCTTTTGTCTATGTGGTGTTTCGCAATGCACTTGTATTCTGTGCGTCCATGTCTACATTTCAACAGCAACAACAACAACAAGGCTAATGGTAAGAAGAAGAAGAAGAAGAAGAAGAAGAAGAAGAAGAAGAAACATTCAATTGCGGGCCTTTCACACTGTGAGCTCACGACGTTTCACAAGCTTTACATAATGTGCAAACATACGAAAAGCATATACGTGTCTCACAACTGATTCTGTTACAACTTTAAACTGCCATTCGGTGTGTATGGAGAACAACTGATTTCTTTTCTTTTTTTTTATTCTTCTTCTTCTTCGTTTTTTTCTTTTCTTCTTTTTTTTTTCTTTTTTTTTCTTTTTTTTTCTTTTCCTTTTTTTCTTTTTTTTCTTTTCTTTTTGTTGTTTTTTTCTTGTTGTTTTTGTGTCTTTTTTTCCCGTCTTTTTCTTTTCTTTCGTAGGCTGCTCCTGATACACACACTCTCTACACAATTGTAGCCATATATATATATATATATATATATATATATCCAGCTCTTGGGATTTTCGAGATGCTCCCCTCTGGTCGACGGCACAGAAGTATAAGGACGAAAACCAATCGCTTCGTCAAGAGCTTTTTCCCTAAAGCAGTCAATGCCCTGTTTCTCGAACAAATCCAGTATGATAAATAGAATAGTGCAATCAACAACCATCTAACAGAACATCTAGTCATCAGCCCCATCCACATGTACGATGCGGCTTCTGTTCAAACGTGTATGTGAGAGAGAGAGAGAAAGAGAGAGAGAGAGTGTGTGTGTGTGTGTGTGTGTGTGTGCAGTGCGTGCATGTGTGAGTATGCACAAGTTTTTGTATTGATATGCACTTGTGTGTATCCTAATTTCTACTGTATCTGTGTTTGTGTATGATTTTCGATTTATGTTCGTACCTTGTTATGTACTAAACCTCCCCCTCGCCCCCCCCCCCCCCCCCCCCACACACACACACTCACCCAACCCCCCTCCCCCCAATATTCCTTGTGACCCCGGTACACTTGGTAATAAAGACATATTCTATTCTATTCTATTCATATAATCAGCTCTTCTAAAGTCAACCGAGAACTGGGAGAACTACCCAACTTATGCAATTATTGCTCTTCAAAGTTCCGCCTTCCGCCATTTTGTATGGCAGTGACCTATACGTGGAGTGATGGCCTAGAGGTAACGCGCCCGCCTAGGAAGCGAGAGAATCTGAGCGCGCTGGTTCGAATCACGGCTCAGCCGCCGATATTTTCTTCCCCTTCACTAGACCTTGAGTGGTGGTCTGGATGCTAGTCATTCGGATGAGACGATAAACCGAGGTCCAGTGTGCAGCATGCACTCAGCGCACGTAAAAGAACCCACGGCAACAAAAGGGTTGTTCCTGGCAAACTTGTGTAGAAAAATCCACTTCGATAGGAAAAAAAAATAAAACTGCACGCAGGAAAAAATTTTAAAAATAATTTAAAAAAAAGGGGGGTGGCGCTGTAGTGTAGCGACGCGCTCTCCCTGCTGAGAGCAGCCCAAATTTCACACAGAGAAATCTGTTGTGATAAAAAGAAATACAAATACAAATACATCCCTTCGCCACAGACATTCATAAAGGAAAGAGTGTGTGGGTGGGGAGGGGGGGGGGGATGAATGAAAGAAAAAACGGAAAGAACGAAAGAGAGAAACGACATAAACGATGACTTCATGACCGAACGCTGACATGGATTGCAGGATCTTCAACATGCTTGCATGAACTTCTGCTTAGACACGAAGAAGGTTCAGGCACTAGAAGGTCTGCACAACTGTTGAGGTAAGAGAGAGAGAAAGGGGAAACATCTCCACCCTTTACCCACCAAGCGCCGTAACCGGGATTGGAACCCGCGGACCCTCAGACTCAAAGTCCAACGCTTTAACTCACTCAGTACGGCCAGTCCTCTCTTCTCCTCTACACAGACCCCTCGATGTCCAGTGGGTGTCTGAATGACCCAACCTTTAGTTTCCGTCGTCAGAATTGTGGTATTGTTTGTCCACATTCATATCTTCTGTATAAGAAGAGCCTTCCGCTTGCAATATTTTGATGATGGTAATTGGGGTGAAACGCTGTTAACGTCGTCTCTTTCGCCGTTCGTATGGAGAGAGTCAGACACCTCGAAAACTGAAACTGAAACTGAAACTACCCATGCACCCATTAACACTGCCTGGCGGACACACGATGTCCACTGAATATCATCACCTGTCTGGTCCGTCCGGCGATCAGACAGACGACGACGATGATGATGTTAATGATGATGATGATGGGAGGAGGGGGTGGGGGTGGAGGGGAAGATAGCTGGGAAGGAGCCTGGGAAAGCTCCCTCCCCCACCCCCCACCCCCAATCCCCCACCCACCACGCCTTTCTCCACACACCTCCCTCGTCGCATTTCACCCCTCTCCCCTCCACACCCACCTTCACCCTTTTCCTCACACCAGCCCATGAAGATAAGAGGGACGGGGGGGCGGGGGGGGGGGGGGCGAAAGAGGAGAGATTTGTCGCCGTCAACTGTCGCTCATTTGACAAGGTGCGAGGTTTGGTTTCTGTCAGTGAGTGGGTGTGGGGGGGGGGGATGGGGAGAGGGTTTGGAGGTGTTGTGTGTCGCCTGCCTTGACAGAGAGAGACGGGGCGGGGGGGATGGGGGGGTAGGGGTTGAGGGGGGGGGGGTGTTGTTGGGGCGAGGGAAGCAGATTTGGATGGCGTGTTGATAGTGGTGGAAGTGATGTGTTTGGGCGAGAGGTTGGGGTAGGGGAGGGGAGGGGGGAGGGCTGCAGTTGTGTAAACATATCATGCGTGCGTGCGTGCTTGTCAGACAGGTGCGTTTTGCGCTTGTGTACGCATGTCCGAAAGCCTGCGCCCAAGTGTGTGCGCGCGCGTGTGTGTCTGTGTGTGCGTGCGTGCGTGTATATGTATGTGCGTGTGAGTGTGCGTTCGTGTGGATGTGTTCGTTCTTTAGTTTAGTGTCTTTTCACTATCAGTGATATGGACGTTAAAAAAAGGGGTGGGACGAGGTGGGGGGGCGGACGGGGGATGGGGGGGGGGGGGCAGGGAAGAGGAAAACAGAAAAGGTAAACTAGAAAACTATCAAAAAATGCATAGCTAACATGCAATTACATTTAACAGTAACAATTCAATAATAATACTGATAATAATCAGAAACCATTAACAGAATTCTGAAGTGCATTAAAGGAATGTAGAAATAGGGCTATGAACTAATGCCTGTGAACGTTCGACCATAAGAACCTCGTCAGGAATAACTTTACAAAAATCATCTGCAGAATAATTATTCTCTTTGAAATACTTAGGCAAGAAGGTACGTAACTGCTGACAGTGAAACAAACAATGATGCAAGCTGAACTGCTTACCGCAAATGCATGTAACATTTTTATTATACTTTGTCTTCAGCGCATCAAGTTTTCTACGTAAGAAAGTAGAGGTTGTTAATCTTGTATGGCAAGCTGATGGATTCGGTATCTTTTCTTTAATAATATTCTCGGGGAATAATGTTCCCTTTATGTTTTAAAAACTTTTCCTTTCATCGGTTATGAAATCGACCCCATGCTGATTTTTTCTAACGAAGTGTATGCCTCTTTTACGGAAAGACGGACATGTATTTTTGTCGATTTTTCTGAATCTTGTGCTCCCTTTTTAGCTGCTTTATCAGCAACTTCATTGCCAAGAATGCCCACATGAGAAGGCACCCAACAAAAACTGATCTCAGTCCCTTTAATCCTTAAACAATGTACCAAATGATTTGCCTCAATAACTAAGTCAGGTCTTGTTTCAAGGCTAAATAATTCTAGAGCATAAAGTACTGATTTGGAATCAACAAAGAATGCTACTTTCGAGAAAACTATTTGATGGCTCACTAAGTAGTTCAGAGCTTGTATGATAGCAATTAGCTCAGTTGTGAATATGGAAAGATGTTTTCAAATAAAGTTAGATTTTTCAACTTCAAAGGCAGGAATATAGAAAGCCGCACCAGCATTTTTGTCATCGAGAACAGATCCATCTGTAAATATATGGAGACGATTCTGATATTTTTCTGTTATATGAATTCTGGCAGTACTTGTCGTGATATTGATGTTTTCTTCCTTTTTTGTTTCTGAATAAGTGATATCAAAATCGGCTTTCAACATTTCCCAAAAGGAACAGGAGAATGATGTGGTTTTGCAGCTAACTCTTTCATGTTAACATCAGATTCTTTTATCAGATTTGAAACGTAAGTTGCAACTGTTTCTTGTGATGAAATGGCTTTAGCTCTTTTAGGTGTGTGTGTGTGTGTGTGTGTGTGTGTGTGTGTGTGTGTGTGTGTGTGTGTGTGTTCTGCCAACTGCCCTTCATAAAACAGACCAGAAAGACAACATCAAAAACATTTTTCTAAGTGAAGAGAGAGTGTTGTTGTTGTTGATCTACAAACAATGAAAAGTGGATTTCTTTTGAAACCTCAATAACTATAAACAACGGAGGACCCCCCACCCCCTTCTATCTGTGTGTGTGTGTGTGTGTGTGTGTGTGTGTGTGTGTGTGTGTGTGTGTGTTCTTGTGTGTGTGTGTGTTTTGTTTGGTTTTTGTGTGTTTGTTTGTTTTTGGTGGTGGTGGTGGTCAGCTGGATTGCACGTTTGTTCGGTCATTACGTGTACGGAGAGAAGAGATTCGATGGATTCACTGGTTTCTGCAAGTTTGTTTGTTTGTTTGTTTGTTGTTGTTGTTTTCAGTTGTTATGACTGATTTTGTTTCGGAAGTGTTGTTTGTGTCTTTTTCCTTTTTCTTTTCTTAACTAAAAAACAAACAACTGCTGAGCTGAGTTTTACATATGTCTTCGTTCTTGTCGTATGAATGAATACATTCAAAATACATTCAAAATACTTTATCTGCTTGAACCCAAACAGAAAAAATAAAGTTAAATTCGAATATATCTGGACAGAAACTTGGTGTAGTGTACAGAGACTGACGTTGGAGATGGACACAACGTTCACGGCGTTTCATAATACAGATTCAACAATTGTAAATTGTTGGGTCAGTTTACACCCTCCCCTCTCCCACAATCCCCACCCACCCAAAAAAAAAATTAAGCAATCACATTAAAGACAACACTGAAAGCGCAAGCCAAGTTTGTCAGTTCGACGAGACGTGTTTGTTTCAGGAACCTGGTTACGTGTGGTTACGTGGCTACACGGCTTTATATAGATGGTAATAACTTGTAAGTAAAATAATAATAATAATAATAATAACTCGATAAACAAATAAATTAATAAATTACAAAATAAATAGGAAATTCCAATGTAACTTCTCGTGTTTTGTGGACGTTGGTGAATGGTTAACCCCCCCCCCACCCACCCCCTTTTATTTTCGGGAGTGTCGGGGGGATGGAGGGGGGGGGGTCCCCTTCCCACATCATCCCTCACACCTCTAAAATCCAACCAACACAACACTGTCTCGTGAGACCAGACTTTTTATTTTCCTAACATCACGTTGGTAATGACTGTAAACATTAGCAGATTTTTTTTCATGAGAAAAGAACATATTATTATTATTATTATTATTATCATTATCACTATTATTATTATTATTGTCGACGTTGTGAGAAATGCGGAAGAAAGAAGAAGAAGAGAAAGAAAACAGAAGAGGGAGAAAAAAAAAACCTTCCAAAACTGCCATCAAAATGTGGGAAGACTAATTACTGTTCACAGGCACGTACACTCCTCCTGTGCTGTTGATGCTCGGTTTTAAAGACTGAACAATGGTGGATGCGCTTCCAGTCTTTTTCCCTCCGTTTTGTTGTTGGTTGTTGTTGTTGTTGTTGTTGTTGTTGTTATATTATTATGATTATTATTATTATTACTACTACTACTGCCTTTTTTTTAATAATTATTATTTATTTATTTATTTGTGTAAGCTTATCTATTATTTATTCGCCTTTTTTTCTTTTCTTTTTTTACATTATAATTATTATTTATTTATTTGTGTAAGCTTATCTATTAT
>NC_134902.1:36043506-36091006 GCF_041734735.1 Babylonia areolata | reverse complement strand
ACTACACTACACCTTTCAACATACCACACTACACTACACCATACTAGTAATATCATACTTTACTATTCTATTCCATACTACACTATACTACACTACACTACACCTTTCAACATACCACACTACACTACACCATACTAGTAATATCATACTTTACTACACTACACTACACTACACTACACTACACTACACTACACTACACCTTTCAACACACCACACAACACTGCACCATACTAGTAATACCATACTTAACTATTCTATACTACACTACACTACACTATACCTTTCAACACACCACACAACACTGCACCATACTAGTGATATCACACTTTTCTATACCACACTACACTACACTACACTACACTACACTACACTACACTACACTACACCTTTCAACATACCACACTACACTACACCATACTAGTAATACCATACTACACTACACTACACTACACTACACTACACTACACTACACTACACTACACCTTTCAACATACCACACTACACTACACTACACTACACTACACTACACTACATCTTTCAACACACCACAAAACACTGCACCATACTAGTAATACCATACTTTACAATCCTGTACCACACTACACTACACTACACTACACTACACTACACTACACTACTGACCTTTATAGCCGAGAGGAGGACGCCTGAGGCCCGAGGTGCCCAGAATCCCATCAATGGTGTGCTGGTGGTTGAAGCCGTTCAGGCGATGCGGGGACTCCAACATGCGGGTGGCCGGGTGCTGGCTCAGCAGGTCCTGAGGGGACAGGGCGGGGTGGTGGGGGTGCAGGGTGCCACCCTGGGGGTGGAGGTGGCCCCCGTGGGACGGGGGGTAGGAGGCGAACAGCGTCTCTGATTTTCCGTACTGCACGGGACTGGCACTCATTTTCTGTTGTTGCTGTTGTTGTTTTTCCCGGGGGGGGGGGGGGAGTTTTGACGCGAAGGGGTGGGGCTATCCTGTGGATCAAGTGTTAGGTTGCTGGGTCCATGCGACAGGTAATTTCTTGGTTCCAATGACGTCAGTGTTGTTTTGGAAGGTTTACATTTGGTGTTGAATCCACACACGTCACGGTCCCTGCACTCTAGGAACCGATGATGCTTGACGGGTGCACGGCAGAATGTTCCACGTGGAATATTTCTTCGAGCGAACAGTTTTGTATCGACACACCTTTTTAGCCAATTATGTCTGTATTATCATTGGATAAGGTGTAACAATCATCCTATTTGAGTAATCTTTCCAAACAGAGGGCTAACAGCTCAGTCTGCTTTTTAATGACCGGAAGTTACGTCAATTGAGAAAGCATTCTTTACCTGTCGATTTTCACCAACCGTTCATTGATTACTCAACACTGTACTTTTCTCAGCGCTTCAGAAGAGCCTCGATGTTCGTTTGCAACAACATGTGAGGTGGTACAGACGAATTCAAAAGCATTACTGTTGGATTTCGTGGACAAATCTGTTAGCACACCACGACGATTGTTAGTGTTAGTGACTAACTCCAATATGTAGGTCGTTTTCGTTAGAGCTTATTTTGTTATTTCAGGGACAACGACCACCTCCCTGTATTCCTTGTCTTCTATAAAGTAGTTTCTGGCTGTCTATTTCAAGCTGACGTAGTGGATATTACACTGAGTATGGCCTCGTTCAGTTCCCAACATCAGCTTTTCCCAGTTAGCATTCTGTGAACGATTTCCAGCGAAAGAGAGTTTTGACTCTCAGACCTGACACCTTGACAGCGCCAGTGCGTGTATGGTGAAGTATCACAACTGATTCAAAACACATCATTTTTTAAACTACTTTCTGTTTCACGGTCAAGCTAACTGAATTCAGCAAAATTGTTTTCAATGTATCACCCAGAGTGTGAAGCTCTGTGGAGCTAAAATCTTGAGATTGTAGCCCAGCACAGTCATTAACAAACAAACAAATAAGAAAGTCTCAACACTGAACACATGGAGTCAAAGACCGTTCAGTAAAAGAGCTGAGTAAACAATCAAAGAGCAGTGGTGGGAGTGGCAGGATTGGAGACTGAAAGACGATTCCGTAACGCGGACAGTCCATCACAGTGAGCACTCACACAGAGCACTGACCGCCCTCAGACCTCCTCTCTCTCTCTCTCTCTCATACCTCGGGGCCAGCAGAATGTCCAAGGAATGTCCGTCCACGCTCCGTGACGACACAACGGTCAACGCTCAATGAAGATGGAAACCTTTGCTCTCAGCGTCCTTCCTTCCTTCCTTCCTTCCTTACTCCCTTCCTCCCTCCCTTCCATCCACAACACGCTGCTGCTGAGCTGCTACTTTCAGAAGAAACCTTCTTTGCTGACGGGCGGAAAGACGGCACCGTCACTCAAAGAAGACCCGTCCCACCTTCAGCATCCTTGGCCCCCTTCACCCTTGTGCTCGGAGCCACGCCCATCATGGCCTAAGCCACGCCCTCCGGGGCGCTCTGGCACCACGCGCCGCCATTGGTCGGTACGCACGGCTGGAGGAATGCGGAGCGCGCGGATGAGCCAGCTAACCGAATTATCGACTTCGCTGCTAGAGACTTTCCTTTCTGCTTCTTCTCTTCGGAAACGATCCCCGGTTTGAGTGTGTGTGTGTTGGGGGGGGGGATGATGGGAAATGGGGGCTGGGGTGGAGGGGTGGAGGGTTGGAGGAGAGGAGGTGAGGGGTGGGGGTGGGGGGTAGAAGTGGAAGCCGCTCCCTGTCTCAGAATGGCCGTGTAAGCTCTATCAGGGAGAGTCTTGGATGTAAGAAGGGCAGCATAAGGCGGCAAGGGAAGAGAACACTGGCCGGTTGTGTAACAACACTCGGTGAGTGATTGAGGCGGTTTAACGTCCTGCCGGTGGCAACAATCGTCGAGTTCCATTGCAGAGTGCAGTTTTCCATGCCAGTCGAGTGGGTGTTGTTGCTTTTTTTTCCGTGCTTTTTTTTTTTAATATTGCACAATTACTTTCTGACACACACAACCCGTAAAAAAAGAATAAAAATTATATTAAAAAAAAGAAGAAAGACAAAAAAATATACATATTACACAAGAATTAAATAAACCACCCATACACATTAATATACAAGGATCATGGTTAAATAAATCGTCCGTAAAGACAAATATTCCAATATAATCAAACAGTCTCCGACTCTTTTTTTTTTTTCTTTCTTTCTTTCTTTCTTTCTTTCTTTTTATATAATAGATCAGATTCTTGAGCGCACAAGGCGGTAACCGGTAGCAAACTAGCTGAACAAAAATACGCATGTTAAATCAAGCCTGTGTGGGTGTTTATTTATTCACTTATTTGTTAATTTATGTATTTATTCGGTAACAAACCAGCTGAACAGAAATAAGCATGTTAAATCATGCATGTGCGGATATTTTCATTTTGTCACTTATTTATCAATTTACTTCTTTATCAAGTAACAAACCAGCTGAACAGAAATATGCATATCAAATCGCGCGTGTGTTGATATTTATTCATTCATTTATTAATTTATTCATTCATCGATTTATCTATCTATCTCTCGTTCAAGTCTAGCCCCTCGTGTTTTGTCAAACAGAGAAGCAAAAGTGTAAAAAAAAATAAAAAATAAAATAAGTTTAAGCACAAAAAGAAAATTACAAAATATTTGAGTAAAAAAAAGATTAAAGAAATTTCATTTGGAATAGGACAATGATATAAACTGACTGAATCAGGTGACAATTAAAGAAGCAGATTGATCAGTCGACCGACTAAGTGACTGACTGACTGAGTGATTGATTGATTGAATTGGTTGGTTAGTTGATTGACTGATCGGGCGGTAACTCCTTGGTTGATTCACAGTAAGAGGTTTTATTTTATCGTTATTTTTGTTGTTGTTGTTCTTCTTCTTCTTCTTCTTCGGTTTGAAAATATATGATTCCATTTAATGTCTCTGGGAACGTTTATATATATATATATATATAAAATAACGATCTGGCTTCTTCTTCTCCTTTTCTTCTTCTTTTTCTTCTTATGATTGTTGTTGCTGTTGTTCGTGTTGTTCCTATTGTTCTTGCTCCTATTTCCCTGTTCTCTCTCTCTCTCTCTCTCTCTCTCTCTCTATATATATATATATATATATATATATATATATGTGTGTGTGTGTGTGTGTGTGTGTGTGTGTGTGTGTGTGTGTGTGTGTGTGTGTGTGTGTGTGTGTGTGTGTGTGTGTGCGCTATTTATATATGTATATCTGTATATGTTTTCTTCTAATTCTTTTTCTTCTTCTTTTTTTTTCAGTCGCAGAAATCAACTCTTTAACTGCACAAGCATAAACATACAAAATACTCATAAGGATGTCTGTTATTTACACACATGCAAAGAAAAAATGGGGGAGGTGCATAAGCCATGTGAACAGTTTTTTTTGTTGTTGTTTTTTTTTGCACGATATTTCTTGCATCTTTAACACACACACACACACACGTGCACGCACGCACGCATGCACACACGCACGCACGCAAGCACACACACACACACACACACACACACACACACACACACATGCACGTGGTACTGCACCAGTAGCCTACAAAAAATTACACTCAATGAATGCCTCCTCATATCAGTTCCTTTCTTTTAACTTGTGTTGTTGTTTTTTTCATCTTTTCTTTAAAATTTATTTATTTATTCTGTCTTGACCCCTCCTGAAGGGAAACGTGAGCAAACAAATAATACTCATAACATGTGTTATGAGCATGGAAACTAAAAACAATACAACTGTGGAACTCTCAAGGTAGGAATATATTTGTATTTGTGTTTCTTTTTATCACAACAGATTTCTCTGTGTGAAATTCGGGCTGCTCTCCCCAGGGAGAGCGCGTCGCCATACTACAGCGCCACCCATTTTTTTGTATTTTTTCCTGTGTGCAGTTTTATTTGTTTTTCCTATTGAAGTGGATTTTTCTACAGAATTTTGCCAGGAACAACCCTTTTGTTGCCGTGGGTTCTTTTACGTGCGCTGAGTGCATGCTGCACACGGGACCTCGGTTTATCGTCTCATCCGAATGACTAGCGTCCAGACCACCACTCAAGGTCTAGTGGAGGGGGAGAAAATTTCGGGGGCTGTGCCGTGATTGGAACCAACGTGCACAGATTCTCTCGCTTCCTAGGCGGACGCGTTACCTCCGGGCCATCACTCCACTTACTGATAAATAGCAAATTCCCTCCTCTCACTAAAGGCTTTATGACAGATTGAAAACTGAAATGAAATAAAGGAAAAAATATTTTTTTAATACAGATATATATATATATATATATATATATATATATAATGACAGACTTTGCACAACATTGGGTTCAGTATAAGATAATACTAAAATCAATTTGAAGGGACAGCAAAAGGAGAGAACACTGAACAGCTGTAGTGTCATGAGCAGTGAGCCATATTGTATGCCATGGGGCGATGCACGGCTTGTCATCTTAATAACTCTCTCCATACGAACGGCGAAAGAGACGACGTTAACAGCGTTTCACCCCAATTACCACCATCAAAATATTACAAGCGGAAGGCTCTTACACTGAAGGGGTGAACGTTGACAAAGAATACCACAATTCTGACGACGGAAGCTAAAGGTTGGGTCATTCAGACACCCACTGGACATCCGAGGGGTCTGTGTAGAGGAGAAGAGAGGACTGGCCGTACTGAGTGAGTTAATTAAGCGTGTGAAATGACATCAAATGGAAAGCCAAAAAAATAAAAATAATAAAATAATTCACATTATAAAAAAAAAAAAAAAATTAAAGACATCATTCCGGTGTAAATGCTATTCAGCGTATAATTAATTATGTTCACAGAGAGAGAGAGAGAGAGAGAGAGAGAGTGCGCTCGCGATAGAGTGAGAGAGACAGAGGAGAAGAAGAAGATTGAAGAAGATGGTTTCTTCACATTAGACCTCAGTCCCTCGTGAAGGGGAATGTGAACAATATCTAACGAGCTATAATCAGACAGAGGAGAGAGACAGAGAGAGAGAGAGAGAGAGAGAGAGAGAGAGAGAGAGAGAGAGACAGACAGAGAGAGAGAGGCAGAGACAGAGACAGAGACAGAATAAGAGAGACAAAGGTGGGGTTCTGAAAGTGTCTGACAGGCAGATGTACATAAGAGATTAAAAAAAAAAAGAAATTAAAAGATGGCTGCAAATTATTCGAGAGATGAACTTCACTGTTTATTTCAAAGGTGAAATAGATCTCACATTGACAGGACACCAGCTGTTTAATCAGTACTCAGGAAAAAGCAACCTATAAGCACAAAAAGTATAGCAGGAAGGAGACAGGCTTACTTAATGGTGTGGAGGGGAGAATGTTTGACGGACATTGATAGGATGGTCAAAAACCAACCGAGAGATAACAAAATAAACTGAATGAATAAATAAACTATAGAGTTTGGTATTTCATTCAATTTTTTTCTTCTTCTTTTCTTTTTTTTTTTTTTTTTTTTTTTTAATTCAGCGTTTTTCATTCAATATTGGTCCCGGACCAAAATAAAATAATGCAATATATGTGGAGAAAAAAACATCTCACCTTGTTTAAAAATGCTGTTTGCTTCATTTTTCTAAACGCTTTTTTCACTGGTAGTTGTATGTTTTTACAAAGTTCTGTTTTTTTCATTTCTTTTATGTTGGTTCTCTTTTATTTCATCCGTATGAGCTGGTTAAGAGAAAATGCCGATAGCGAGTAAGCACTATGATTCGATTTGACAGTATTCATTTATTTTGCAACCATCATCATCATCACCATCGTCATTTGATTATTGTTAGTATCATCATCATTATTAACATCATCAATAGTAGTAGTAGCAGTGGTTGTACCGTCCTCATCATCATCATTATGTTGTTGCTGATGTTCTTGTTGTTGATGTTCTTGTTGTTGATGTTGTTGTTGTTGAGGTTGTTGATGTTGTTGTTGTTGATGTTGTTGATGTTGTTGTTGTTGATGTTGTTGATGTTGTTGATGTTGATGTTGTTGTTGCAAATTACAAACACCGTGCTGCTACTTTCCACACAGATCATTTCTTCAAATACACAAATCCGTGTTGTAAATGTTACTTTTCTCGCGGAATGTTCTTGCTATTCATAAACAACTATGCATGTTCTTTACGTCTTTGTTGTATTTGCATCTGCTCGGCAGATGTGGTGTAGCGTATAATCATGGATTTGTCCGAACGCAGTGACGCCTCCTTGAGCAACTGATACTGTTGTTGTATCTATAATCATTCTTGGTAATGTAAACTGGTCCACCCAAAACAGCAAATAACAAACAGAAAACACACCTTCTGATCGTCAAAACAGCACGATGAATTTTTTTTTTTTAATTAGAAACAAAATTTTTTTTTTTAAACTTTCTGAAACCCCAAATACCAAATAAAAACTTTAATAGTATTTTTCTGACCGACAAAACACCGAAATAAAAAAAATAATAATAACAAATAAAATAAATGATAACTTTCTGATCAAAGGGGCAGACAAAACAGAACCAAAACGCCCTTCTCTGTACATGTATACAATAATAATAATATATCCCAGCGAAACGAAACGACAGCAAAGCCGCCAAGTTCACCGCGATCCCAGGATTTCCGCTGCACGCCGAGACTTCAACCCCGGTGTTGTTTTGGTAAACCCGAGAGGGGGTATCCGCGAGAGCTCATTGGGAGCTGATTTGTTTGGAAAAGCCGAGCTGGGGCTCAGAACCGTGGCGTGAACCTCTGTCTTGGTTTGTTTTGTCTTGCAGATGATACCATGTCGGAATGGCTGGCTGCCACAGCGACGAGAGCCAATAACTGACGGCCAGCTACCGTGTTGATCCATCCCATCGTCAGGAAACCCCTGCAGGAGGTCACTATGAATTATAATCCCAGGATTCTCAACTTTTGACTATGATTATGATTCGTCGTCGCCATCGCCTTCTTCTTCTTCTTCTTTTCATAGTATTATTATTATTATCATCATCATCATCATTGTCATCATCGTTATTATTATCATTATTATCATTGTTGTTGTTGCTAAGATAGCTGGTAATAATAATAATGATGATGATGGTGATGCTAGTTGTGATAGTCAGTGATGATTATGATGAAGATGGCTAGTAATGACGATGATTGTGATCACGATGATGATGGCTTAAAACAAAATGATAATAATAATAATAATAATAATAATAGCAATAATGATAATTGTTGTAGCTAGTTATGATAGTCAGTGGTGATTGTGATGAAGATGGCTAGTAATGACGATGATTGTGATCACGATGATGATGGCTTAAAACAAAATGATAATAATAATAATAATAATAATAATAACAATAATGATAATTGTTGTAGTGGCAGCAGCAGCAATAGTAATAGTTGTAGTAGCAGTAAGTAAGCAGGTAAGTAAGTAAAAAGCTAATACTATATATGCAAGCAGAAGATCAAATACGCACGTTAAAGATCCTGTAATCCATGTCAGCGTTTGGTGGGTTATGGAAACAAGAACATACCCAGCATGCACACCCCCGAAAACGGAGTATGGCTGCCTACATGGCGGGGTAAAAACGGTCACACACGTTAAGTCCCACTCTTGTGCATACGAGTGAACGTGGGAGTTGCAGCCCACGAACGCAGAAGAAGAAGAAGATCAAGATCACGATCAGTGACGACAATTCTTACTAGGACTGAGGGCGAACAGTGACAGAAACAATGATTATCATCGCATTCATCATCAGCATCATCATCGTTATCATCAGACTTTGGTTGGTTGAATCATAACTACGTGGATCAGATTGATAAATAACCTGGAATTTGATTCAACGCACAGTTAGTATGCACGGAAACTTGTCAAGTAATAACAACAAAGACGGCGATAATGGTGGCGATGATGGTATCAAAATGATAATTATGATGATGATCATCATCATACTACTACTACGACTACTACTACTACGACTACTAATAATAATAACAATGATAATAATGACACTAATATCATGCATATCAATTTGATTCAGTGCTTTTTGTTGGCCGAGAAGGTAAATATTCTGTGTGTGTGTGTGTGTGTGTGTGTGTGTGTGTGTGTTTGTGTGTGTGTGTGTGTGTGTGATGGATGCGCGGTGTTTTGTTTTGCCTCGGAAAGGTGCCATGGATTTACTGCATGCTTGTAATCTTCGTCACACTTTTAGACCTTTCAACTGAGATGTCGTATCTTAAAAGTTACGTTTGTCTGACCTGAATGTTATATTTTCACACGATGATTGATGTCTGTGTGTTTGTTATTTATGCACGTGTTTTTATTTCACTTGTCTGTTAAAATTATTTATTAACCTATTGAATATTTTCCCTTTGCATGGTTATTGAAATGTACATTGTGATCTAGATGTGCGCGGTATTTTTGTTGTTGGTTTTGTTGTGGTTTTTTTTTGTTGTTGTTGTTGTTGTTGTTTTTTGGGGGGGTGTTTGTTTGTTTTTTTTATTTTTGTTTATTTGTTTGTTTGTTGTTTTTTACTTGTATCTTAAAATGTTATAATCATTTTCTTGCACGAATGTTTTCCCTTCACATAATCATTGATGTGTGCATGGTGATCAGGGAAGGGTATAACAGTCACTCATTCGTTTATTTTCATTTCGCCTTCTTTTTTCTTTTCTTTTTTTCTTTCTTTTTTTTTTTTCTCGAGTATTTGCATGAACCGTTTTTTGTGGGTTTTTTTTTTAAAGTTTAAATTGTTTTGAAGCAGACAATAAAATCTTATGAACAGAAACAGTAATCTATGTTCGAGAAGGGGCAAGGGAGGAGCGAACAGTGGCAAACAGATGGTCACCCTCCAGTTCAGCGTGTCAAAACTACACAAGACTTCAGTGTGTAATTCGACCAGCAACTGACGTAGAAATCAATCGACTGGTTAGAAGAAAAAAAAGAAAAAAGCTTTCGATTAATGTGGTATAACATTTGGTTAGGAAAATAATAATCTTTCATTAATGTGGTATAACGTTTGGTTAGAAAAAAATAATCTTTACATTAATGTGGTATACCATTTGGTTAGAAAAAAATATTTCCATGAATGTGGTATAACATTTTTTTTTCTCAAGGCCTGACTAAGCGCGTTGGGTTACGCTGCTGGTCAGGCACTGCTTGGCAGATGTGGTGTAGCGTATATGGATTTGTCCGAACGCAGTGACGCCTCCTTGAGCTACTGAAACTGTAGATAAGAACTGTGCATTTTACAACATGCGTGGCTGGCGTATGGAGCTATAATATAGTTATAGTGTCTTAATCAACTGACCTAATCAGGCACATCAGATTTTCGTCTGTTTTGATACACCTCGATCAAAACCAGTGAACTTTATGAGACCAGCTGTGACAGATTAGCTGCGATGCTCAAAACAATGGAAGTCATCGCCGGATTTCAGTGTCACGTTTAGCGCTCCCTTGACAAATAAATGTAGGTCAACTGTGATTGCTTATTTATTTATTTATTTATTTATTTATTTATTTTATTTTATTTTATTTATTTATTTTATTTTTCAAGGCCTGACTAAGCGCGTTGGGTTACGCTGCTGGTTAGGCATCTGCTTGGCAGATGTAGTGTAGCGTATATGGATTTGTCCGAACGCAGTGACGCCTCCTTGAGTTACTGATACTGATACTGATTTGGTTAGGAAAAAAGTAATCTTTCCATTAATGTGGTATTACATTTGGTTAGAAAAAATAATCTTTCTATTAATGTGGTATAACATTTGGTTAGGAAAAAATCTTTCCATTAATTTGGTATAACATTTGGTTAGGAAAAAATCATCTTTCCATTAATGTGGTATAACATTTGATTAGGAAAAAAAAATAATCTGTCCATTAATGTGGTATTGTGTTTGGTTAGAAAAAATAATCTGTCCATTAATGTGGTATAACATTTGGTTAGGAAAAAAATAATCTGTCAACTAATGTGGTATAGCATTTGGTTAGGAAAAAAATAATCTGTCCATTAATATGTATAACATTTGGTTAGAATAAAATAATCTTCCCATTAATGTAGTATAATATTTGGTTAGAAAAAAATAATCTTTTCATTACTGTGGTATAACATTTGGTTAGAAAAATATAATCTTTCCATTAATGTGATATAACATTTGGTTTAAAAAAAATTGTCTTTCCATTAATGTGGTATAACATTTGGTTAGGAAAACAATAATCTGTCCATTATTGTGGTATAACATTTGGTTAGGAAAATAATAATCTGTCCATTATTGTGGTATAACATTTGGTTAGGAAAATAATAATCTGTCCATTAATGTGGTATAACATTTCGAACGAAATTATTCCAGCTGCTTTCTGTACTTCAGCCACAGGTGGTGGTCCTGAACTGTCATTTGATGGAAGTGTTATACGCTTTTGAGGTAGCACGCGCGCGCACTGGCACACACACGCGCGCGCGCGCGCGCGCACGAAGGCTTCTCTCTTTTTTTTTTTCTTTTTTCTTTTTCAATTCATTGTTTTTTATGCATCCCTAAATACAAAGACACGCATTTACACAAATAATTCAGACATTCGACATATGTAAACGTCATATTACCAAACTGCAAGCAGCGACTAGAAAGCAGCGTAAAAAAATTTTTTTTTAAAGAAAAAGAAAAAAAAAAGACTAATGGTATCGAACAGCTGTGTGCTTACATTTTCTACAAACACAAAACAAGAAATGAAGTAAAATAAGATGCAAAAATAACTGAATAGATAAGTATTTCAATGAAGGAATCGATCAATTAGAATAGTAAATAAAAGCAAAAAAAGAAAATGAAATAAAAGAAAGATATAAATAAATGACACAAAATAAGATATAGAAAACATAATGATACAATTAATATGAATAACAATAACGATAAAAATAATTAATTAATTAATATATTAATAACATGAAAAAATGTCTCCGATGTATGGCAATATAACACGTGATATCTTGTTTGGGATGCATAGATGAACGTTTTACTACACTTATGATAATAATCATCATCATCATCATCATAACAACGACAATGATGCTGATAACAATGTAATGATGATAATGAATAATAACAACGACGCTGATGTAAGTAATGACAACAATAAGATAATAATGATACAGCAATAGTTTGAAACAATGTCAAGAAAGGCAGATGAATCTCACGTGATTTCGATTTAACGCACGGCAAGCAGCAAAGTAAAATGAAATGCGTACACGGTGACGGCAGCAGCAGCAACAGTGTCAGCATGCATACATTCCACAGAATTAAATGAACACTTGCAAATAATATGAAGCTGGATCTTTTGGTTTCTTTTTTGTTTTGTTTTGGGGTTTTTTTGTTTGTTTTTTTGCTCGGGGTTTTTTGTTTGTTTTGTTTTTTAGGTGTTTTTTTTTTGTTTCATGTTTGGGTTTTTGGGGGGGTTTGTGTGTGTGTGTGTTTGTTTTGTTTTTGTTTTTTGTTTGTTCGTTTGTTTTTGTTTTGTTTGGTTTTTTGTTTGTTTTGTTGTTGTTGTTGTTGTTGTTGTTGTTTTTGTTCGGTTGTTTTTTTTGGTTTTTTTTGGTTGTTTTTTTTTTGGGGGGGGGGGTGGGGGGTTGTTTTGTTTTGTTTTGCTTTTGGGGGGGGTTTGTTTGTTTGTGTGTGTGTGTGTGTGTGTGTGTGTGTGTGTGTGTGTGTGTGTGTGTGTGTGTGTGTGTGTGTGTGTAGGGGGTGGGGTGTTGTTTTCTTCAGTCTAGAGCTATGCATGCGTGTGACTGACTGGTGTTAAAGCGCTCTGATTTGTCCCTGCACAGGATTTAGCGCCATATAAACACCAATCATCATCATTATTATCACCATCATTATTACTGTCAATCAATAGTGTAAGCGAAATGAATCGAAATATACTGAAACCAAAGCTCTTACAGTTTCTCTTTGAGTACAAAATCTTTTATTCACAGTTGTTAACAAGAGAAGATTTTTTTTTTAAATCAGGAAAAACAACAACAGAAGAACAAAATAAACCAAACATAATCAAACAAAAGAAACGTGAATCAAAAATTTAAAAAGAACAGAAATGCAAGCAGCATTTCACACGACTCGGAAGACGTCGAACTTGGATGAAGAAAACTCCAACACATCAGCTTCTTGCTGTTGTGTTCAGTTCATGTCTGTGTTTCTGATGTGGCATGTTTGAAATTAAATACTGTTTAAGTCAAACAAACGACGTAAAGCAAAAATGAAATAGAATAAAAATTATATTAAACCAAACAAAATAAACTATATTCAACTGAACTAACATAGAATAACTACACAAGGGCTCACCAAGTGGAATATGAAAATATAAAAGAACATGAATATATATTTCTAAAAGTTTTGTTATTTTGACGGATTGTTCAGCCCCCAAATTCTTTTATCGGAACATTGTATTTGAAACAAAATACATCCATTGCTATTATCAAAAATATAAGAACGAAATCAAAACAAAAACTAATAACAACAACAACAACAATAATAATAATGATGATGATGATGATAACAACAACAACAACAACAACAACAACAATAATAATAATAATAATAATAATAATAATAATTAATTCATAAACAAAACAAAATATAAATCGATATTTATATAAACATATGAATAAATCGATAAATAAATAAACAAACAAACAAACAAATGAATAAACAGATAAATAAATAAATAGACAAATAAATAAATAAATAGATAAATAAATAAATAAATAAATAACGAATGAACGAATAAATAAATAAATAAATAAATAAATTTAAATACTAGAACGAATAAACAAATCTGCCACCCCTTTTTTTTTTCCACTGAAAGACACAAACCGGGCAAAACTCCAAACCCTTCTTCACATCCACTGAATAGAACAGAGACAGACTTTGAACTGAACCCTCCAACTCCTCTACTCCCTCGTTCTGGAACAACACAGGAGGGAGAGGGAATTATAACAGGTTGAAAGTGGAGGGAGGAGGGGGGAGGGAGGGAGGGAGGAGGGGGGATGTGAAAGGGGTGGGTGGTGGGCTGACGGAGACGGGGGAAGAAAGAGGGTGTTACTTTTCAATGATGTGGCCAAATCGGATCAATTACGCCGCTCTGGTTTTGCTGTGCCGCAAATGACAAGGGGTGAGGAGCAGATTTATGCGCGTTTTGTCACAGTCGAAACCTTACGCTCGCATCTGTTGATGAAACCAAGACGCGGATAACATGCTGGAAGATACAAGACAGTTCAACCGTCAGGAAGCAATGTGAAAGATCCAGAAGAATATAATTATCCACAGATTAATTTCAGTTTCAAGGAGATGTGAATTTTTTTTTTTAATACAAAAAAAAGGAGAAAAAAAACACACACACAGAGAATCGGGGTGTTTATATTGCTCAAAGCCATGCTGCTATTTGTGAAAGTCAGTCTGCATTTTATGGACTTCCGAGATGTTCTGCCTCTACCCATGGGTTGAAACTCCCACGTTCCACCCAATTGTACGGGTGGACTTTTAATGTCCGCACTCGCGCGCGCATGTTTGTGTGTGTGTGTGTGTGTGTGTGTGTGTGTGTGTGTGTGTGTGTGTGTGTGTGTGTGTGTGTGTGTGTGTGTGTGTGTGTTTTTAAATGAATCACGGCAAAACAAATTACTGTTACCGAGGACGATTCTGATTTTTTTGAGGCAGTTACATTCCGTTTTCATGATGGGGTGGTGGAAAGGCATAAGACTGGACAATAAAAGCCTTGTAGCCTCATTTGACCCGAGGACAAGTAACACCCCACAGGTGGTGTTACCCGCCACACCCGGTGTACTGAACTTGAGGAAGATTATGAGGAAGAAACAGCGAGACCACTGAACAAACGTCTTAACTCATTCAGTACGGCCAGTCTTCTCTTCTCCTCTACACAGACCCCTCGGATGTCCAGTGGGTGTCTCAATGACCCAACCTTTAGCTTCCGTCGTCAGAATTGTGGTATTCTTTGTCAACATTCACCTCTTCAGTATAAGAGTCTTCCGCTTGCAATATTTTGATGGTGGTAATTGGGGTGAAACGCTGTTAACGTCGTCTCTTTCGCCGTTCGTATGGAAAGAGTTAACCAGAAGCGACTGCATGTTTTTCATGTTCTGCTTGTGTCACAGGACCACAGCACTGACCTGGGCAGGACTTCGGTGCTGTGCACGGTAAACTAATTTCTGGACGAGGAAGGCAGAAGAAGCCGTCCAAATCAAGACGAGAAGGCCTCGCCTCAACCATGACACTGGCCTTAATCCCTTCTGTATATGACGGTCTGTTGCATCACCATTACAGCCAGGCAACGTCAGTGCAGCTGTGATTTCAGTTCACTTTGTCACAGACTGACTGACCCGGCGACCCCAACCTTTCCTGAGCCACTTGCGCAGAGGGAAGATGGAGTGAAACCATCGAAATATCCAAGTAAGTTGCACTTTTGATTCTGAGCTGTGATATATATATATATATATATATAGAGAGAGAGAGAGAGAGAGTTAATTAGTTATGCATCAAGAATCAGAGAACCCACACCTATACCAATGAGTTTGCGTGCGTGCGTAAGTGCGTGTGTATGTGTGTGTGTGTTTGTGTGTGTGTGTGTGTGTGTGTGTGTGTGTGTGTTTGGTGCAGTGTAGTCCTTCTGCCATCTGGAGTGTGCTTGTGCACGTACACGCGTGTGTGACTGGTGCATGCTTTGTGAAAGTACTCGGGGTTTGTGTGTGTGTGTGTGCGTGTGTGTGTGTGTGTGTGTGTATGTGTGTGTGTGTGTGTATGTGTGTGTGTGTGTGTGTGTGTGCGTGTGTGTGCGTGTGTATGTGTGTGTGTGTATGTGTGTGTGTATGTGTGTATGTGTGTGTGTGTGCGTGTGTGTGTGTATGTGTGTGTGTATCTGTGTGTGTGCGTGTGTGTGCGTGTGTATGTGTGTGTGTGTATGTGTGTGTGTATGTGTGTATGTGTGTGTGTATGTGTGTATGTGTGTGTGTGCGTGTGTGTGTATGTGTGTGTGCGTGTGTGTGTGTGTATGTGTGTGTGTGTGTGTGTTTTGTGTGTGTGTGTGTGTGTGTGTGTGTGTGTGTGTGTGTGTGTGTGTGTGTGTGTGTGTGTGTGTGTGTGTGTGTGTGTGTGTGTGTGTGTGTGTGTGTGTGTGTTTTATAATCAAGCTATGATTTTCAATAAGATCAACAAAAAGAATTTAACTTTTATAGACACGAGTACTTTATTTCCAAGTTGTATAAGGACTGTAGAAGGCATGTCATTAAATACAGACTTCTCAAATTTATCGACTCCTGAATGAACCTGCAAATAAAAACGATTTCAAATCATACACAAGCTGAATAATAAACTGTACTGTACTGTACTGTACTGTACTGTACTGTACTGTACTGTACTGTACTGTGCTGTACTGTACTGTACTGTACTGTACTGTACATCACATAAAAGTTGCCGTGCATCAAAGTTATATTTGGTCTTAAATTTACAGTACACTTCAAAGTAACAAAACGCAGTACATTACTAATTAGACATTCTCTCTCTCTCTCTCTCTCTCTCTCTCTCTCTCTCTCTCTCTCTCTCTCTCTCTCTCTCTCTCTCTCACTGAGCATTGAACAGAAGGAAACGTTTATGGATGGCAATTGGATATGCTAACGATTTAGATATTGCATCTGCGTCTCATCCCCTGCGGAAGAAATGTATAAACAATGTCTTTTTTTTCTTTAATATATATAATATAAAAAAGAAGATATTTTCACAGACCACTAAAAATATGTTTGAATATCTCATCACATTACCCAGCGGCCCGCGACTGTTAAATCAACCTTTTTTTTCTGAAATAATCAGATCAGATGAAATCGGTTGATTAAAACCATGCCAGAAAAAAAAACCCTGGACAGGAAAAGTATCTCCGCTGCCGTACCCAAACACTTTCACGATGTTCAAATGGTAGTAAGTAACCCTCTCCTCCAAAACAAGACACGTCCCAAAATCACTCACACGTTCCAGCACTTATATATGATAGTCAGTCGTGTCCGACTATGACCATCAGAACAGCAGAGAAGGCAACTGCTGTTCCGACATTTGGGCTAGAATTTGATTGTAGTGGAGAGTGTCTTGCCGAAGTACATCCCCACTCTCTCGGCCATGAGGGTTTTAGGACAGTCAGCATTGGGATGGTTACCAAAGGCAAACTAGCCCACAAGGCTGCAGCACTAAGAGCCAGTGCAATTTTGCCTCCTAGTTTCAGAGTCATAGTCCTTCACAAAAGACTAAGCTGTAAATGGTTTCCCATTGACTGGGGAAACCATTGATAATACAGCTCTCACTTTGCTGTTGGCCCAAATGTAAACTTATGTCAATCTGTGATATAAGCCGAGTGTTGGGCCTCAACACTTAACAGTCATAGCAAAGGGCTTCTCCACCCCCCGACCCCCCACACCCCACCTTCTACGAATTAGAGGGAGGAAGCTCTTTGGTCGTCGGCAAAGTCACCACTCGTCGTACGAATCTGACCAGTCCATCAGCGCCAGAAGCACGTGGACATCGGTACCACGCGAGCCTGCCAGCCAGACACAGGCAGCGGACACGAGGACCTGGGACAGCGGGGCACCTCGGATGCCACCCTTCAGGATTTCGGGTGGCAGAAAGGAGATGGACAAGATTGGGAACGGGTGGTCCGGCTGGTGATGATTTTGTTGCAGGGTGGAGTGCTGGGGGGGGTGGGGGGTGGGGGGATGGGGCAGGGGTGATGGTACAGAGGGGTGATGAGCTGTAAGTAAAAAGGTTTGAGGAAGAGTTTTTACACGTACTGCGGTATGAATTATTGTTTGTTTTCACTCTGCTTCCAATTTTTTTTCCACAGGTTCTCCCTCCCCTTCTCTCTCTCTCTCTCTCTCCACCCCTCTCTCTCAATAAGTCACTCGCTCAATCAGTCAAAGACTCATCAAAGACTGACTCCACTCTTCTCTTAAAGAAAGACGGGGGGAAAAAAAGAAGAAAAAAAACAGAAACGAAAAGAAAAGAAACGGCAACCGGAAGTTGCCACTTCTTGCCATTAACCTCCACCTCTCGCCATCCCTAACCCTCCCCCCCCCCCCCCCCCACACACACACCACCACCACCACCACCACCACCCCTCTACCCCCCGCTCCCATCAGTATTCCTTGCTCTTCATTCCCACGTTACAAACCTCAGCCCCCTTCTCTCCTCCCCTCTAAAACTCCCCCCTCCCCTTCCCGGCCCCCCCATCCCCTTCTCCACTTCTTCCGTCTCCCGCCGTGTTTGTGGCATCAAAAGAAGAGACCCCTTACGGGTCTCCCAGCGTGCTCTTTCTGCCAGCTGACCAGAAGCCAATGGCGAAGATCACACGAGACCAGAAAGGGACGGCGAAGATCAGACAAGAAGACCAAGATACCTTGGCTGGACTGAGAGGCTTGAGTCCTGCTGAGCACTGGACGAAAGCTCCCGCTGAGCAGTGAAGAGTTTTGAGTTTTGGGGCTGAGAGCAATATGTTCGGTCAGCAAGGCGCGAACGATGTCCTTCGCTTTATCACTGACTCAAGGAGGGGTGGGAGGGGTGAGGGGTACCATCGTGCGTGGAAGATAAATGGTGGGGGATGGGGGGGGGCGAGGGGGGGGGGGGGAGGGAAAGGCTGTGCATGTGCATCGCAGGTGCTCTCTCGCGCGTGTATGTGTGTGTGCGTGTGTGTGTGTGTGTGCGCGCGCGCGCGGGTGCGCGTGCTCATGCGTCCCTGTGTGTGTGTGTGTGTGTGTGTTGGTGAGGGACGAGGTAGGTCGTTTGGTAGCTTGAAGGGTGTGTGTGTGTGTGTGTGTGTGTGTGTGTGTGTGTGTGTGTTTGACAAGCTATCGATAACTTAAGCAGATAACAACGACACATGCCCTACTGCATGCCCTATGGATGTAAACACAATTCTGGTCGGTCATACGTTCGCCTATTCGGTTACTTCAATATTGTGTTAAAAAAAAATAAATAAAAAAAAAATTCTAGGATACAAAAATGGATAATGCATTGTTACATCGAAGTGGGGAAGAATGTCGCTTTTAGACGAAGAAGGGGAAAGCTCTGTTTCGATATAATTCCATGATTTTTTTTTTTTTTTTTTTTTTTTTTTTTTTTTTTTTTTTATCACACAGTTTCTTCGAGGAAGCTTGGTTGTATGTAGAAAGTTAAACGTTTACTTGTACATACTGACCAGCCCGTCGGATCGATGTTATGGTCAGGCGTCTTCCCCCCTCCCCCTTTTAAAGTTGATGTTGTGCAACGTATTATGGATCAGTCCGTACCCTTTGATGCTTCCTTGAAATCGAAACTTAAGTAAATGCGTTTGAAACTGATGATGACATACCGATGTATTTATACAGTATGGTTTGCATGTTTTTATCGTTTCCATTCTTTTTTTTTCTTCTTTTTTCATTATGGATTTTTTTTTTTTTATGATTAAAATGTATCATGTTGGAACAATTCAAATTTGCCACATCATGTCTGATACCACTTCGATGACAGAGCCTTATGAGAACAATAGGAATGTATCGCCTTAATTAAAAGGCTGTAATTATTCTCAAGTTCGACATAAACTCGAGTGCATGAAGGGGAAACCGTAAGTCACCACGTGAGCAAACTGCGCATACCAAAAGTCACAGATGTGAAACACACACACACACACACACACACACACTGAACACAGCGCCAGCCACAGAAGCGATTCGTGTCTCCCGCTTCATGACAGCTTCCTGTTACGATTCCATTGTCTTCAGTTCTTTGGGCTGACGTTCTTTGGGTGGCTGGGGGGGGGGGGGAGGGGGGGGGGATGGCGTGGGTGTAGGGGGTAGTCTTGTTGTTTTCTTTTTTTTAACGTATTCGTCGTCTCCCTTATTACTGAACGCAAAATCTAGTTGTTTTAGGGATGGGTGTTGTCTCTTTGTTGTCTGGTATTATTTCCGTTCGTTGAGAGACACGGGAGTGAGTCCCTGATGTAAGACCAGAACGTTCACAGGAATCTGTTAACTCGACTCCGGTGGGTGTGTTGCTGATCACAGCATGTAATCCACCCACTGCACATGCCAAAGGTACATGTCTCTCTCTCTCTCTCTCTCTCTCTCTCTCTCTCTCACACACACACACACACACACACACACACACACACACACACACACACACACACGCACACACCAGCTGTTCTGAGGGAAACAACTGATATAATGATAATAATAATGTACATTTATATAGCGCCCTTTCTCTCTAAGAGCTCAGGGCGCTTTACACGAAAGAAAAATATCACAAGTTACATAAATCATTCATGACCACTCTCTCTCCACCCCCACCCCCCCCCTCCGCACACACACACACACACTCCCTTTCCCACTTTTCATACATCCAACGTTTGCTGACATGGGTGGTGTTGGAGAACAAGGAAGCTGAGAGTGCTTATAGATAGGTTTTAAAAAGATGAATTTTTAGTGATGAGCGAAAAGCAGAAATAGAATCAGATGCACGGACATGATGACGAAGGATGCTCCAGATGTGAGGAGCAGCAAAGAAGAAAGAACGTTCACCATAGGTTCTTGTATTGACACGAGGAAGTTTCAAAAGATAACAGTCAGAGGAAGAGCGGAGATTTCTTGCGGGAGTGTAAACACTAATAAGGTCAGAAAGATATGTTGGTCCTGCGGAGTGGAAAGCAGAATAGCTGGGACACACAACTTTGTATCTAATTCTCGCTTTAATGGGGAGCCAATGTAGAATGCGGAGGTGAGGAGAAATGTGATCAGTACGTGGGACTCTGAGAGTCAGACGGGCAGCATTGTTTTGAAGTTTTTTAATTGACTGAAGAATATTATGTGGACAGCCAATGAGAAGAGAATTTCAGTAGTCGATTCGTGACAGCACAAAAGCAGAAATAAGAGTTTTAGTAGTTTCAACAGAAAGGTACTGACAGATAGAGTTGATGCGACGAAGTTTACAATTGACTATGCATATCAGATATACTAATTGAGCATGCTGAGGTTTGAGTCAAGAATGTCCCCAGGGTTCCTGTTGATTTAGAAAACTGAACAGTGGCATCATCAACCACAGGAAAAGAAGTAGATGTAAACATTCTTGCAGAGGAAATAATCATAGCTTCAGTTTTGTCATCATTTAACTTTAGTTTCTTGAACGTCATTCAGGATTTAACATTGAGATTACAATCCTGCATTGACATTATCAGACTGTGTACATGGTTTGGTTCTGCAGACTTTTGTAGCTGAGTACCATCAGCAAAAGAGTGGTGAAGAACAGAATGGCCAGAATCAACCAGAACTGTTCACAATCATCGTAACACCAGGGTTTTATGAACAGGGTGTATTGTCTGTGAAATGATAATTAAACAAAGAAAGTCCGTCAATTGGGCTGTGTAATGAAGAAATAAGTAGAAGATGAATACACAAATAAATGAGTAAATAAATGAATGAATGAATGAATAAATAAACAAATAAATAGATAAATGAAATAACAACCTGTGAGAAACACGAAGGGGTAATAGACACGGTATCAAGCAGGCTGTGAAAAGTTTCGCATCTGACAAAAAAAAAATCTCAGCAGTTAAAACATGAGTGTTGGAGACTGTGAAATGCACGAACCAGTTCTACTCGAGGTAGAGACTCTGACATTCAGAATGCAGGAATGTAGGAGACATGGGTCAACCACATGTAACCTAGAAAGCACAGCTTATTCTTTCGTGTTTCCAAGCTCAGATGGAAACATTTTTTCAGACAATTTCTGCAAATAACTAACTCCTAATATACATTAAAATCTGGAATCCCAGAATAACACATATTGCTCAGAATAGCTTGGGATACGACACCCCGTCACGGAAGGCCAGAACAGGCGTATAATATCAGGGTATCCTCAATCACAGGATATGCATTCAGGGCATCCTCAATCAAATGATAAACGTAAAATGTTAGGGCATCATGAACCAAATGATAGGTGTCAAATATCTGGGCATCCTCGATCAAATGATAAGCCTTAAGGTATCAGGGCGTCCTCAAACAGATGACAGGTGTAAAACATCAAGGGTATCCTTAATGATAATGGATTAGAATATCAGGTCATCCTCAATGAATTGGTAGATAGCGAAAAAAAATATCAAAGCATCCTCAATCAAATACCCTCCGGTGGTAAAAATGTGGTGAGGGGCCTTGCAGTGACACCCCACCCCCGCTCACAACCCCATGCCTGACAGCCCTGTCAGCTTTCCTCAAGGGTCGAGGTGTGGCGGGGCTGACACGGTAACGATGGTGCTGTAACGCGGGAGGGCAGCGGAGACACTGGACACCAGAAACGCACGCCCAGTAATTAGATCACGCCCGCCCAACCCAGCAGTCGGTTGCCTGCTACTACGGTGTTTTTTGGTCGAATGGTTCCTTTGATTCAGACGCGGGTGAGAAACCTGAGGTCTCAGTGAGGTTCAAAGAGCAGAATTGGAATAATATTCAAACTCTTTTATGGATACCAGTAGACAAATAGACACAGTCAGATAGCTAGGCGGACAGGCAGACAGGTGGATTATGTACCATTTTACGCGCGCGCGTGTACACGTTTGAAACTCGTGGTTTTTCGTGTGTGTTTTTTTTTTTTTTTTTCTTCTTGCTTCACCGCGTCTTACACGTGTAGGTTGTACATTCTTTGCACGAAGATGAAAATGATGAACTCTTCTCTCTCTCTCTCTCTCTCTCTCTCTCTCTCTCTCTCTCTCTCTCTCTCTGTCATCTCCTGCCTCTCTCACACACATTCACACATATAACCATACACAGACACACAGACACATACAGAGACAGAGAGAGAGCTTCAAAACAATTCAATCTGCTTTATAATGCACACATAAGTCCATTGAGCAACCAGATCAACTCACTCTGTATGTGTGTGTGTGTGTGTGTGTGTGTGTGTGTGTGTGTGTGTGTGTGTGTGTGTGTGCGTGTGTGTGTTATGCTTAATCACAGTCGAAATCGCATTCTTTTACTGTTAAGAATACTTATTTCTTCAGTATAAACCTAGCTGTAATGGTATGGTACCATCATGGCAGATCACGTAAAATTCAAGCTATGGAAATGAGGTGTTATCGCAAGATATTAAATATCAGATGCACTGACCACATCACCAACGAGCAAGTGCGCCAAACCACCAAGTCTCACGTTGGATTAAATAAAGCTCTGCTGACACCAATAAAGAAAAGAAAGCTACGCTGATGCAGCCACGTGACAAATTCCAATGGCCTTTCTAAAACAGTCCTCCAAGGACCTGCCTGTTGAGGGAGTGAGACGGAAGGCAAGACAAAAAAAAAAAAAAAAAAAAGGTGGAGTGACAACATTGCAGAACAGACAGGACAACTCATTTGCAGAGACCCAGACTTTGACACACAGCCGACAGGCATGGAGGAAGCTGGGGGAGAAGAAGAAAAAGAATGGTAACCCCCCTCCCCCCCCCCGCCCCACATCCTCCCCCCCAAAACACACACACACACACACACACACACACACACACACACCTCCATTCTCCTCCCCCATCTCTACACCGCTGGAGGTTTCGGTTTTGTGAGCCAAAATATTATTTTGATCGTTATATGTATGTACTGGTAACCCACCCACTCTAGCCTCTTCTCTCCAGCCTTTACCATCCCTCCACCAGCGTTTAATATTGTTGTTGTTGTTGTTGTGCAGCGGGACTCACACGTGAGCTATAAAGGCTTTGCCTGTTGTTTATGGTTAAAATGTGGACAGCATAAGAATTTCTGCAAACATTTCAGACGTTCTCTTATCCGATTTCTGAAAACACGACTCTGTACTCATTTTTCGAAACAGCTCCGTGGGCAAGTACATGACTGTGCTGAAGATACATTCTGGATGGAACTGTACTCTCGTGATCACAGAATATTTCCTTGTCATGTGTGTCCTGCGAAACGGCATAGATAATGAAGATGTAACAACAACAACAACGACAAATAATGGTATTGATAATAATGATAATAATAATGACAACAACGATAGCAGAGGTAGCAACCGTAGTAATTAATTGCAGTGTTAGTAGTGGCAACAAAAGCAGCAGCAACAGCAGCGACAGCAGCAGTAGTAGCAGCAGCAACAGCAGCGACAGCAGCAGTAGTAGCAGCAGCAACAGCAGCGAGCAGCAGTCAGTACAGTAGCGACAGCAGCAGCAGTACAATTGTAGCAGCAGCACCAGCAGCAGCAATAGCAGCAGTAATAGTAGCAGGAGCAGCAACAGCAGCAGTAGTAGTGGTAGCAGAAGTAGCAGCAGTAGCAGCATTAAAACAACTACACGGGCGCGGCTTTCGGGACACAGAACACGGGGAGCAGAACTAAACCAACTTAATCAGATCTCCACGTTTCAAGCGACACCGCTCAGCCCTTCAATCAAGCCAAGCTGCGGGGTTTTCCAAGGTATAAATAAACTGTGAGGGATCCAGGGAAGGTTTGAGGGGGTCACCAGATGTCCCTGGGGATTGCCCGTTAAACGATCCCCGTCGCTGAAATGGTGGGTGGGGGTGGCGGAGGTTGTTAAGAGTGTCCAGGTAACTCGGCAAGTCATGTTGTTTACTGATGGCACTGCGAAGGGGCCATCTCTCTTTGCCAGATGGTAGTGACACATCGCTGACAATACAAACAGGTGGGAGAAAGTGTGTTCGTTTGTTTGTTTGTTTGTTTTGTTTGTTTGTTGTTGTTTTAAGAAAAGGAAACGCCAGCATGACCATTTGAAGATGGAGGGTTCCAATTCTGGGTGCTTGTTAATTTTTTTTTTTTTTTTTTTTTTTTTTTTTTAAATCCTTTATCGAGAACTGGGCATAATCACACTCTCCAGCGTGAAGGTTGTGGTGGAAAAAATGCCACCAGATTTTTTTTCGCGATTTTTGTTTTTGTTTGTTTGTGGGGCGGGGGTTGGAGAGGGGGAGGCGGGGGGGGGGGGGGTGAGCGGCTATCAGTTTTGTTTGTTGTTTTTGCTGCTGCTGCTGCTGCTGCTGCTATCGCTGTTGTTTCCGTTGTTGTTTTACAAAATTCTTTTGAATGACAACCAAGATATGGAAACACGAAACAAATTGCTTCTTATTGATTATTGACTTCAGTCTGTATGCTTGTTTGATTACAAGGGTGTGGAAGGATGTGCAGACTATGTGTTTGTGTTAAATTTGACTTTGTTAGACCAAAAAATAAAAGAATGTGCTGCTTCGGTGATTTTGAAGCTAGAAAAGAAAGAAAGAAACGAAGAACAAAAATACAGGAATTAAAGAAGAAAGAGTGAAGGAGGAATGGGAGAAAGAGAAAGAAGCAGAGAGACACAAAAATAGGTGGAGAGAGGCAGACAGACAGAAGAGAGATTACAAAGAAAAGAAAGAAAGAATGGCAAAAAACAGAAAGGAAAGAAACAGAAACATGACAAAAGAAAGAAAACGAGCAATCAGACAATTCTAGACTATCTGTTCGTGTGTGTGTTGTTTTTTGTTCTTTGTTGTTGTTTTCCACGTGTTTGTTTTTTTGCATTTTTTAACTGTTTGCAATCAGAGAACAACGAACCCATTATACTGAAAGAACGAACTTCAAAATGCTATATTCTTCCCAGCATGCGTCCCTGGCTGTCATTACTGTTTATAATAAATTATTAGTCAGTGACATAACTGTTTCCAGTTGATTTATTTTGGAAAAAAAACACTTTTCATGTACAGTGCGTTGCTGGTCACTTTTTCTTTTTATCTTGTCCTGAGAATATGGGGGAAGGTGGCAGAATGGTTAAGACGCTCAGCTGCCAATACAGAGAGTCCGTGAGGGTGTGGGTTCGAATCCCGCTCTCGCCCTTTCTCCTAAGTTTGACTGGAAAATCAAACTGAGCGTCTAGTCTTTCGGATGAGACGATAAACCGAGGTCCCGTGTGCAGCACGCACTTGGCGCACTGAAAAAGAACCCATGACAACGAGAGTGTTGTCCTCTGGCGAAATTACGTAAAATGAAATCCACTTTCATAGGTACACAAATATGTAAGCATGCACTCAAGGCCTGACTAAGCGCGTTGGGTTATGCTGCTGGTCAGGCATCTGCTCAACAGATGTGGTGTAGCGTGTATGGATTTGTCCGAACGCAGTGACGCCTCCTTGAGAAAGTGAAACTGAAACTGAAACTGAGAATACAAATCTGTCACAGCAATGCCTCGCACTGACAAAAGTCAGAACAGGCTGATGAACTGAATTTCATCCCTATCTCTTAAAAAGGCATATGTTTTGTATGTGAAGCATTATCTTTTTTCACTTATGTCAATTCAGTTTTGTCATTTTCCGCAATGTATTGTGCAATTTACATGTCTCAGTGCACCATGTATTGTTGTTGATAATTGTATATTGCTGGTTGTTGTTTTTTTGGTTTTGTTGTTGTTGTTTTTTGTTTTGTTTTGTTTTGTTTTCTCAAGGCCTGACTAAGCGCGTTGGGTTACGCTGCTGGTCAGTCAGGCATCTGTTTAGCAGATGTGGTGTAGCGTATATATGGATTTGTCCGAACGCAGTGACGCCTCCTTGAGTTACTGATACTGATACTGATTTATGTATGATTTTTTCCCCACTGGTATTCTATTCCTCGACAAAATCAGTTTGATCCGCATCGCACCCCACCCACCCAGACAGACAAAGGGTTCTCTGAAAGATGCAGGATACGCATCGACAGATTTTATATCTAAAATGAAGAGCAAAGAATCAATACTGACTTGTGTTGAGCAAAATTTGTAACACACACACACACACACACACACACACACACACACACACACACACACGTACAGAGAGAGAGAGAGAGAGAGCAAAATTTGTAACACACACACACACACACACACACACGCGCGCACAGACGGAGAGAGGGGGATGGAACGCACAGACACAGACAGAAAGAGGGAAACGTTGCTGAAATCAACATACCTGGGCATATTGCATGTAGGTAACAATTGTGTATCCTGCCTCCAAACACATCATCTGTGAAGGCATACTGACAATGACGAAACATTGTACAAAAACTGCTTCATCCTGCCCCCCAGCATCTTCGGATAGCGTCGTGTGCTATTTCTCCAGTTTCGTCGTCTATTTCACATACTGAAACAAAACATTTCCAGTAGCTTTCAAGTCAACGTTGAACTGAAGTTTGGTCTTTTTTTTCTTTTTTTTTCTTTTTTTTTTAGCACGGCACGATTTCATCGTTGACCTTATTGTAGGAGAGACTTACAAAAAGTTTCCTTTTAGTGGTGTTGTTTATCTATTTGTGTGGTGTAACTTTTCATCAGTCTTATATATATATATATATATATATGTGTGTGTGTGTGTGTGTGTGTGTGTGTGTTACAGAACGTAACAGCCCTGATATGGCCTTAGTGGTCGGCTGGGCTATAAACAACATGATTTATAGAACGAAAGAAAGTGCTTTTGCTTTGGAAACTTACGATGGAGCTTTGTGGTTGCCCCATAGTTTATTTGTGTGGTCACCAATGCCAAGCGAGCGTTAAAAAAAGGAAAAACAATGAACTGAATATTCAAAAAGTACCGAAACTCATATTTCACTATCCTATGAATTCATGTCACATTATTCGAAGAATCTAAGCGTTCAAAGACTCTGAAACAAAGAAATATAAATGTCATACAAATAAAGTCACAATTTCACACTGGTGCTGCACATAAATTTTCTGTTTCCTACCATACTGCCCACACACTTACCTTGATATTTTCGCCAGATTAAAAAAATCCATTGGGCCTTTTTTTTCCCCGTCATGTAATATTTACTCCGCAGAATTTTCGTCCTACGTCATAAACATGTAATACGTCATTTACTTAATGAGGTCACATGAGTCATCATGTAAACATTTTGTTGTCCTTTCAGCACCAATGATCTGAAGTAGATGACTCCTTTGTGCAGCAGCCCACAACAACCTCCAGCAACACCTCAGACTACACAAAAGGACTATGCACACCCCAGCGCACAGCAACAAAATGATTAACAGTATAATTGTTAACTTTTTTGTTCACGACTTGGCGAATGTATCTTATTATTAACAATGGTGCAGTCATATAAGTTCATATATGCATAATATCTGCGTATTTCCATGCCTTCTAATCAAATTACATATATCAAATAATTTACACATGTTATTTTCAGTCTGCCAGTCGCTGAGATGTTACTTTCAACACATGTGCACAGTCACGTTCTTCACTGTCCAGCAGATCACAAAGTTGGCTCGCATCACCACATGGAATCATCAAGTATTTTAGTGCATGTATTAAATGTCCAACTAAAAGGCCATTACATTACGTTATACTTATTTTGATATAAACATATTTTATATCATCAAACAAATAAACACTGCCATAAGATCCTTCAGAGACTGTGTCAACTGTTCCAACTAGCAGTTATTTATAGTATCTTGTAGCACATCTCTATCAAACAATCATGCTTAATTAGTCATCATCAGGAAAGACTCGTACATTGTCAGAACGTTTTTAACAACTTATCTCCTCCTGAACAGCTGATATGACAAATATTTACGATAAAATAATATGATTTTTTTTATATCCCAAATCAGTGAAAACTTCAATAAATAAGCACGGTATCCTGTCTGCCAGTCTTAGTGTCAACAAAAAACAACGACAGGCAATCAAATCGTGAAATATAATCAGTGAAATCTTCAAGATGAGTTCTTCTGCTTTACAGTTCACATGTATTCATAATGAGAAGCATAGATTCAATGTTGCGTACACAGTCTGGTGCAATGGGCAGGGGACAAGTAAACAGGGCAGGTCTCCATCATGCAGGCTACCAGTTGACCAGGTGTTGCAAACCCTGGGCACTGAAGTCCAGCTTGTCAACCCCCAGCAGAAGCGCGCGCACACACACACACACACACACACACACACACACACACACACACACACACACACACACAACTCCTATGCGTCTCTTCCACAGTCTTGATGATAACAACACACAACTCTACCCCTCCTCCAACTGAACCATTTCTCCCCCTCTCTAACCTCTTCCCACTCTCCCACCTGCACTTTTCTCCTTTCCTCCCATCCACCGAATTATATACACCCCCACACTTAACCTATCTTATGATCCCCTCTATCTCGATAAACGACCAAATACTGCTAACCTGCTAACCCCTTTCATTTTCGCCCCCGGAGTATAATAACAATAATATTAATAATAGCCGCCCTCTCTCAGCCACTTCTTCCATCTACTGCGTGTAAACATTAAATCGGCGCTTATCACAACCGTCATCCCCCGCCGTCTAAGTTTGACCCCCTCAAGAAATTAAGTTCGTTGAGTATGTTCCGATTATTTGGGATTCGTTGATGGCGTCGGTTGCCAGTTCTTGCTTCTTCCTTGTTCCCGTGAATTTTAATCTTTCCATGATAACGATAATAATGGACTTCAATTTCCATTTGTGAATGACAACGACGACGGCAACGACAACAACAATAATAATGATAATGATAATAGCTGCATTTGTTGTAGTAGTAGTGGTGGTGGTAGTTATACCAATACAAAACTATATCGCTGAATCTTGTGCAGAGATGTCACGTTGCTACCACATGGTTATTCACATGCGTGCAAAATTCTAATTCTGAAGGGCGAAAGACATATAACTGACAATTGAACACATGCTGGAAGAAAGCTGTAGACGGTGAAGAGCGGAACTGAAGATAGAGGGGGCGGAGAAGTTTTGTTGGAAAGAGACAGGACTTGAAAGAATGAGAAGAAGCAGAAAAAGAAGAAATTTATTCCCTCATGCTATGGTTTGACTTCAAAACTGAGTGAAGTTCAATGTAAACGTTCGTCCTTCACACAAATCACCCTCCGAAAAGTGACTGCGCAATCTCTTGGTTCACACTGGTTTGATATAGTCACCAAAAAGACGAAAACTGTTGTGGTAAGTAAAGAACATTTCAATGAAACCAGGCAAATAATTTCCATACAATTAGACTGAGGTGATACAATGGTTATGCATGCGTTATGTAATCAATGACGCTCTGTTCATGGAAATATCCACATTTCTTCCTATCCACTCATTTGTGTAACTGACGGAGTGGACGTCCACCCCTTGTTGTGAATACTATTCATTCCGTCTTGAGGGGAAAATTTGTGAAATTATGGATAATGCCCTGTTCATTCGTCAAAACGCACATGAATCGAGGGGGGCGGGGGGAGGGGGGGAGGGCAAGAATTGCGGGCCGGATAAATCTGATAGGAAGACAATTCACGTCCACTTCACCCAAAACCCTAAAAGCGGCGAGGCGAGGTAAAGAGGCGCAACCCACGACCAGAAACGGTGGTCGTTTACACATCAATTAGCTCCCATGGCAAAGTCGCGTTCCTCACACCCCTCTCTCCCCCGCCGCCCCACCACACACCCCCACCCCCACCCCCCACCCCCCAGGCCCCCCACCCCCACCCCCACCCCCACCCCGCCCCCACATATCCCCGCCCCCCCTCCTCCTGCCCCTTCCACCTCAAACGCCCCAGTACCCGCCACCCTCTCCTCCCCCTCCCCTCTCTCACTTCCTCCCCCTCTCTCAGACGCTGATGGCACTGACTTTAAGAGGGCTTTGTGTATGGGGTTCTGGCGCTTTGATGCCGGCGAGGAAAGGTGATATTGATAAATAAACCCTTTGCACGGTCACGTTATGTGAGCGGCTTTAAGTGGCTTCTGGCGATGATGGGACAGGGGATAAGAAAAAGAAGAAGCTTTTATTTTCATTCAGGCGGCGACGGAAGTCCAGACAGAATATTGTGTGAAACTCAGCGTGTGTGTGTGTGTGTGTGTGTGTGTGTGTGTGTGTGCGTGTGTGTGTGTGTGTGTGTGTGTGTGTGTGTGTGTGTGTGTGTGTGTGTGTGTTTTCTTTCTTTAATTTAACGTCTTTTCACTTTAAGTGATATTTGACGATGTGTGTGTGTGTGTGTGTGTGTGTGTGTGTGTGTGTGTGTGTGTGTGTGTGTGTGTGTGTGTGTGTGTGTGTGGGTGTGTGCGTAGATAGATAGACAGGTAGATAGATATAACTTTTCCTTGTCGCCACAATGAACGCACGCACTCACACTATGATACATACACCACACACACACGCGCACGCACACGCACACATACAATCACGCACACGCACACGCACACACACACACACGCACACATATACGCGCGCGCCCCTACACACAGTAAAAAATATATAATATAAAATAAAATACAAAGAAAAGGAAACGACTACCTACTCGACTAGTTTGTAATATTTTTGAAGAAGTGCGTTTTCAAACTGGTACTGAGTTTATGGACGGACTGTGTCGGACATTGTGTGGCAGACTGTTCCAGAACTGAGTGCCAAAAGAAATTGAAGGAACAGGTGCTGTGGCGTTTACGTTTGAAACTGTAAAGTTTTAGGATCTATGTGTGCAAGCAGACGATCGAAGACCTGGGTATGATGATGTATGTTTAGGAAGCAAACCAGACATATATGAGGGAGCAACGTCAGCCACAGAACTAAAGCAGAGACAGCACACTTTGTTAAACATTCTTTCGGAGAGTGGAAGCCAGTGGAGTGCGTGTAAATGTGGAGTTAGGGTATATGACGGGGTCTTTTCCTATAGAAAAAAAAAATGAATGTTTAACTGTCTGCCATGGCTGAATCACAACAGAATGAGAGCCCATAAGAAGAGAATTGCAAAAGCACAGTCTTGAAAGGATGCACGATGGAACCAGTGTTCATAGCATCTTCTGAGAGATACCCTCCAACTGAACTGATTTGTTTTAAATCACAGATTGCAGTTTGGAAAGCTTTTTTGTTTTGTTTTGTTTGTTTGTTTTGTTTGTTTGTTTTTTAACATGCCGTTTCATTAACAGTTGTGATTCAAGAGTTACCCCCCGCAGGGTTCTCGCTTTTTGTGAAGGGTGGTGTGTCACAAGCACAAACTGAAACAGACGGTGGAAGAGAACACGATGATGCGACGTTTGGCCCGGAGAACAGCAGAAGAGCAAAGCTTCAGTTTTGTCATCGTTTCTTCCCCCCTTCCCCTTGATCATCATCACCACCACAACCACCATTCTAACACCAACCACAGCCTCTTTTTTTTTCTTTTTTTTTCTTCCGATTCTACAACCTTTATTTTCTTTCTTACCCCGCCCCCCGCCCCAAGATTCCTTCACTACGAAAGTCCTCTATCCCCAGCAACCTCTCATTCGCTCCAAACACCCGACAGCACAAAAAACTAACGTTAAAGTCGTGACAGAAAGAGACAGATAGAAGAGGTGTGCGTGTGGTAGTGGCCTTTCAAGTAAATGCCAACTGACAGGGCTTATGCCTCGATCAAAGCACAAATCCGGGTTTGCACGTGCTGCTCGTTCTATCACACTTACCTTCCTCTCAACTCCTGTCCACTCTCGTGCGCCTTGCCCACCCACCACCCGCCTGTTTCCCCCCTCCCCACCCCACCCCTCCACCTCTTCTCCTTTTTCTCCCCTCACTCTCCCGACAACCCCGCTCGTGTGTGTGTGTGTGTGTGTGTGTTTGTGCCGTTACCCACTATCATTCCTCCATTATAGTCATTTGGGCCTCAAACCTCAACCCAAGCGCAAATCACTTTTGAAGGTGAATTAAAAGTTAAACCAAGACTGCTTGCTGACGCTTCTTCTGTTTTTTCATGGAAAAACAAAGACAACTGGGTTTGGATTTCTTTTTAACTCCATATCGTATCATGCATCATCCAATGAGCCCTTCAGGCTTGTGGCGCGGTGTCCAGTTTGTGATTTTCGAACACACGTGTATACATCTAATATATTATACATACACAGATAGATCGATAATAGATATATAGATAGACACACGTGTGTGTGTGTGCGCGCGCGCGCGTCTGTACACGGACGTATACATGGACGTGCACATGCCCAAACCCCAATGTCCCTCCCAAGTTCACACTCACTCACCCTCAAACACACACACTCACACACACACACACACACACACACACACAGAGACACACATGCGCTGTACCCTGTTGAACACAAAGTCAATTATCAAAACGGCAAAGTATTTTTTAAATCAATATTTTAATGGAATAGAATACATGAGAATGTATCTTGCAACAATCAACACAAAAGTTGGTCCGCAGTCACTGCACCTGTGCTGATCAAATACCTTAAAAAATAAAATAATTGCTTGTATAAATAATACAAAAGTCACACCTGGTGTCGTGTCAAATGGTTTGAAGTCCGCGCACGTCCCGACGCGTCAACAAGTACATTCGAATATATCAATCTGAGACATCGTTTTCAAAGGAATATTTCTTTTTAAAGTCGGGGTGAGGTTTCTTTTTTTTCTTTTTTTTCCAACAAGAAAGTGTCCACTCGGGAAATTCTTATCATCAACATCGTCAACATCATAATCCTCAAGGAGAACAAATAACAACGTTCACTGTCATGACGAGAGATGCAAAATCTTATTTAGAAATAATTTATCTCGATGCACAAATGACCAGTTAAACTAATATACGCGTCATTATCTTTCTGATCTTTCTGATAATCAACTCATCCTGAAGCGAACGCGGAAGAAATCTAGTTTTTCATCACTTGTGTCATATTTTCTTCTTCAAAGTATATGATTCATACTCATGAAATAGATGTTCATGGACGTATACACACTAGCTTAGGGGAAAAAAATAGAGAAAACAAAACAAAACAAAAAAAAAACGAATGCAATCTAATATAGCGCATCAACCATATTATGATTATGACACGTGCATGAATTGTAAACAAGACTTTCTGCAGTGGACAAAGTAAACAACCATACTTACATTTTTATACCATTGTTTAAGCGGAGCAAGTCATTTTAAAGGTAATCGGTGATGTAAAACATATCACTTCTTCTAATCATAGTCATCAGTCTGTCACGTGGCTCATGGAGTTATCATTTTTCTTGCTGTTCATTTACTAAATTGGTGCACCCATTTCCATTATGTCCATATCTTTTCTGCTTATAAAAATATTTTTTTCTTGATTATCTTGTCTTCTTAATTTCTTTGGGGAAAAAATGAGAACGATGCATTCTGTGACAGAATCATTTCAATGCGTTTGGGGAAATCTCATACCATTTGAATTGTTTCAAGAAGTACCCTGGCTCCTCAGGATGTGAGAATCTTCAGACCACTCACTAACTCTCGCTAAGCGCTGGAACCACTCTCTACACTAGAATAACTTCTTGAAGTCCATAATTCTTTCCTTGTGGAATGCCTGCGAATGTCATGATCAACATCCCTAGTTTCCCCATCATCACCCGTTGTATGTCTTTGAAAAGAACCCCTCTTTTCTCCAGAATGCCTCCTCGAAGGTGAAGACTCTTTATGGAATGGAAGGATGCGAGCATTGTGATCGTCATATTCAGTGTGGGCTTCAGTCGTTTTCGAGTGTCTACGCGCGTCAAGATCTTTAATTTCAGAAGTATGTTTCTTATTCAAGTCCGCTGTCCTTTTGATTGAATCCCTACGCGCTTGGTCTTGTTCTGGTTTACTATATCGTCTATGAGACACTACTAATGATTCCTTTTGGACTGAAAGTTTGCGAGTGTTCTCGTCATCATTCCCTGCTCTTGACTGACTACGTAAATCTCCTATTTTGCCAGAATGTCTGCGAGATGTGTCACGTGTGTCTGGCATCAAATCTTGAACAGAATCTTGTGACATCTTAGCACCAGAGTATCTCCTGGCTCTTTCATTTGCAGTCTCCATCGACTTTCTTCGTGCATCATCTTCTGTTTTACCAGAATGTCTGCGTGATGTGTCTCGTGTGTCTGGCATCAAATCTTGAACAGAATCTTGTGAAATCTTTGCACCAGAGTATCTTCTGGCTCTTTCATTTACAGTCTCCATCGGCTGTCCTCGTAAATCGCCTTCTGATTTGCCAGAATATCTGCGAGATGTGTCACGTGTGTCTGGCATCAAATCTCGTACAGAACCTTGTGAAATCTTTGCACCGGAGTATCTTCTGGCCCTGTCGTTTGCAGTTTCTATCGACTGTCTTCGCAAATCGCCTTCTGTTTTGCCAGAATGTCTGCGAGATGTGTCACGTGTGTCTGGCATCAAATCTTGAACAGAATCTTGTGACATATTTGCACCAGAATATCTCCTGGCTCTGTTGTTTGCAGTTTCCATCGACTGTCTTCGCAAATCGCCTTCTGTTTTGCCAGAATGTCTGTGAGATGTACCATGTGTGTCTGGCATCAAATCTTGTACAGAATCCTGTAATGCATTTTCACCAGAGTACTTCCTGACTCTTTGAGTTGCAGGCTCAATCGACTGTCTTCGTAAATCATCTTTCGTTTTCTCAGAATGTCTGCGAGAAGTGTCATGTTTTTCTGGCATAAATTCTTGTACACAATCTTGTGACATCTTTGCAACAGAATATCTCCGAGGTCTTTCAGCTGCAGTGTCCATCGACTGTCTTGGTGAATCTGCTTTACCATAATGGCTGCGAAAAATGTCATGTTTGTCAGTCACCAGATCGTTAACAGAATCCTGAAATGCCCTTGCACCAGACTGTTTCCTGGCATTTTCATTTGCAGTCTCCATCGACTTTCTTCGTGCATCACCTTCTGTTTTGCCAGAATGTCTGCGAGATGTGTCACGTATGTCTGGCTTCAAATCTTGAACAGAATCTTGTGACATCTTAGCACCAGAGTATCTCCTGGCTCTTTCATTTGCAGTCTCCATCGACTTTCTTCGTGCATCACCTTCTGTTTTACCAGAATGTCTGCGTGATGTGTCACGTGTGTCTGGCATCAAATCTTGAACAGAATCTTGTGATCTCTTTGAACCAGAGTATCTCCTGGCTCTTTCATTTACAGCCTCCATCGACTTTCTTCGTGCATCACCTTCTGTTTTACCAGAATGTCTGCGTGATGTGTCACGTGTGTCTGGCATCAAATTTTGAACAGAATCCTTTATTGGCTTTCCTCCAGAGTATTTCCTAGATGTGGATGCTTCTTCTCTGCTTGGCTGCTCGTTGACCTGCAAATGATCTCTGGCTCTTTCCATGTTTATCTCCAAGAGTCTTCGTAGATCACTTTCTTCCATGCAACCAGAATACTCTGGTGATTTGCCACTGCCTTCTTCAGTCGAATTTTCATAAGTATTGCGTTCTGCCTTTGCATTAGAGTGCTTCATAAACAGCGAGGATTCTCTGTTGTTTGAAAGTTTACACGTATGAAAATCACCCGCAGTACTAGGCTCCGTTGAGCGTCTTTCAGTTATGCTCTCCTTTGAATATCTCTGCAAGTAGTTGTCTTTCACTTCACCCATGTGTCTCCATGTCATATCGGTGTCTCCCTCTGAATAATCCAAATGAACAGCGGCTTGCTCTTTTTTGCCTGACTGTCCAGCTGATGTAACGCACTCTTTCTTTTCAGAATGCCTTTGAACTGTGTCTGGGTGAGTTCCGTACAGCTGTTTACGTGCTAGAGCGACCTCGCCCTTTACCAAATATATTTCGTCACTGCAACCATTCGTTTTATTCAAGTTATGAGGGAAAGACCATGGCTCCGTCTCTTGCAAATTCCTGTGCCTGTCTGTGGTCTCTTCTTGATCAGAATATCTTATAATTTGTCCCTTAGTTGACTGATTTGAAGAAACTGAATCCGTGGATCGTTTTCGAGTGGGGTGATTTTTTTCTGCGGCAGGTAGAAAACGTCCAGTCAACTTCTTCCCTTGCTTTAGCAGCTGTGTCCGGAGTCTTGCTACATTACCTTTTGATGGTATGGGGTTCTCTTCCTCAAAAGGCTGGCCATAAATTGAAGGACTTTTTTCTTCGTCCGCTTGTTCATGCAGTTTACTCTTTAGAGATGGATCATATGGATCATCTCGTTTTATTTTGGAGTGTTGGTGGGCATGTGTGTGGGAATATGGACACCTTTTTGGCTTAGCAGAAGCTCGAGACATATTCAAAAACACCTTTTTTAAATTGGCCACATGCTCAGTGTCTTCTGGTTGACTCTCGTAGTCCTGATTTGATTTAGTCTCCATGTTGATCTTCATTGTGTTATCAAGATCTTCGGCTTTTGGGGACGCAGGTGGTGTACTTGGATAGTACGGAAATCGTGGCAATGGTAATTTACTACGAATTACTGGACGCTGACCATATCTTTCATAAGCTTTCAGGGCCTTTCTTTTATCAGGTAAAAGTCTCGTGGAAGGTTCTCCTGCACTACAAACATGTGAACGGCATAGGAAAGCAGCACTGGGACTGGAAGGATATTCATTTGCTGAATGCTTCGCAAGACCGCTGCAGATGGTGTTCGGAGGTGAACCATGTGTACATTTGTTGTAAGAATGAATATGTCCACAGCCATGAAGCGTCTCATTGGAATTTAATCGAGCAGATACACGTCTGCTTGGGCAATATGGATAATCATGAACTGATACATTTGCGTATGCGTTTTGAGGAGGAGGACTGGCTGACAGAGCATATGGATAATGGTGCCTCATCAAGTCAGGATTGAAACCCCTGACAGACCCAATCGTTTGTTGTAAACCAGGTGATGGATATTGTTTATATTTTGTTCCAGACATCTGCGGAGATAATTCAAGTAAACATTGGTGGCTGTTATGCAGTTGAGTCTCTTGTACTTGTCTTGTGTTTGAACAACAGTTACATATGTCTCTGTGATGGGGTGAAGGAGAAGGTGAACATAGGTAATAGGGGTATTCTGGGATCGGCAACTTCCAAGCATTTAATGAACGATTGCTAAATGTCTTTCTGAGCCTTGAAACGTTTCCGTCTGGAGAATCTTTGTTCCTCACAAGAAACTCAGAAGAAACAGAATCTGCATCAATGCTGTCCATTTGTTCATAGTCTGAAGATTGTAAAATATTTTCATCATCGAGATGATATTGTGGGGTTTTGTGTTTTCTGTCGTTTCTGTTCTCAGAGCTGAAAAGCCTTTGCAGATGAAACACAATTCCTTTGGGAGGACTCTCATAATCATACTCAGGGGTATGTGCCGGTGGCTGAGTTTGTGCTGCTCTTTTCCTTGGTGGAGAAGGTGACGATGCTGGTGAATCTGGATACTGCGGCCATGCCAAAGACGGAACGTTTCTGTTCTTGAACTTCTTTGACTGACGATTGGACTTTCTGCTGAACTTCGAAATTTTAGTTTCAGACTGCTGTCTGGAACTATTGTCAGCGTTAGAAATTACCATGCCTGTTGGTTCTTTTCTCATATCTGGGGATGAAGATGGAGAAGAGAAATAGCCTCGTTGAGGAAATGTTCTGGGCTGCTCCGAATTACTTCTAAACATCTTCTTATATATCGGCTCCTGTTTATCAACATTGTGCTTGCTGTTATATTGAGGACATGTATAATCTGGATATTTAGGGAGGGGCGTCTTGCTGTATGCCTTCCTGGATTTACTGCACCGTTTCCGCGTGACGGAAAACCCTTCTTTATCTGAATCAAAATAAATGTTTTGAGATGGTGATTCAACTGAATTTGGTAAAGAATAACAATATCCAGATCCTGGCCACGTGTCCGATTTCATTGTGTGGGTGCTGAAAACTTTTCTCACAAAAGATACATAACCTACTGGCAAATTCTTATAATCACATTCAAATTTACGTGGCGACATATCACTGCTATTTTCATAGGTCTCGTTTTCGTGAATTGACGAAGAGCGAGATGGTGGGCAGAAAGTAAGGACAGAGGGGGTTATGCAAGACTCTGTCCTGTTCCCGTCGGTCGTGTGTCCAGATATTTCTCTTCCAGGTGGGCGTGTATATTCTTGTTCAATATCACGTGAAACAATTTGTGGTTCGGTTCTTCCTTTCTTCTTCCTTGGACGAGTGGGTGTCCGCCAGTGTGTCAAACCCTGAGATCCTTCATAGAATGCCATTTGTGCTTTTGGTGCCTTTGGTCTGGATGTTTCCTTGAAAGCTCGTGCCTCATCGTGATTTTCATGAGTTGTTATAGTGTCTGGCTCCTGTCCTGTACATGGTGGGGGAGATGAATACATACAATATGGGCGTCTTGGGAATTGTAATTTGTCATATGTTTGCATTTGTTTGGGTTGCTTCTTTTCTGCTTTGGGACTTCTGTCTTTATCTATCTTAAAAGAAACTTTTCGAGACGCCAATTTGTCTGATTGTTTCTTATCTTTAATTTCTCCGTTCCCATGAGCCGTTCTATTCCTATGACCCGTTCTCACTTCTGCGTCTGATTGTTTCTTACTTTTAATTTCTCCATTCACATGAGCCGTTCTCACTTTCGCGTGGTCGTTTTGGTACATCTCCATTATTTCGAGTGGTGACGACGACCTAGTCTGACTGTCAGGTGCTTTGGAACTCTGTCTAAGTGACTGGATGTAACGCTTGTAATTTCGTTTAGGATGTATTACATTCGACTGTTCTATGTTGTTATTCTTATGGGCATGTGAATCATTTTCGATGGCGATCCGTTCATGAACTGCGACATCATCTTCTATCTTACCTGTATTTTTCTTGTTCTCTTGTGCCTTTCTCCTTTCAAACGGTTGATTTTGTAATTTCGTTCTTTTAGCAGTTCTTTTGTACTTTGAAGGAGAACTGTAGTGGTCGTTTTCCACACCTTCATTCTGAGCATTGACGGAACTGGAAACGTCTCGCTGGACTTCACAAGCTGAAACTTTACTAAGGGATCCCAAAATTGTTTTTCCTGAGTTTGAGTGATCTGTCCTGGATTTTCCCACATGCACAGTCATAGAATCAGACACTGGGTTTTGAATCTGGATGGCCCTCAATGAATCGTGATCAACGGAGGACACAGAACTCTCATGGGAAATTGTTCTGGAAATGTTGTAGTGTGCAGAATTGTTCCCATGTGTTCGTGTCAATATTGAGCAATTGCTCATATTTTCTGCTTCAGTTTTATCATTTTGGTTACGTGCACTGTAAACATTCAGGTAGAAAGTTTCTGATGTATTAGGTGAATCATGAGGACGAATTTCACTATGTGCATAGCTGTCATAAGTTTTGGGTCTAGTTTTTGGTTTGTCTTCTTTAAATGAATGCTTCATATCAGGCAATGTCTTGAGACCTTCTCTAGAGACTTCATATGCATAGTGTGATGGCTTTTCTGCTTCTTTAGCACCATGTACTGCTGAATGAGAACTACAACAAGGCTGTACAGATGAATGAGCTTTTGATGATGATATCACCTCTGGATGTCGTGAATTTACAAATGTGTGTGGTTCGTTGAAACAAGACATTCTCTCATCATCACTACTAAAGTCATTGTAGCACTTCTGTGCAGAGGCGTCTTGTGAATATACACAATGCTTATTCTCATCTTCCTGAATAAAATATTTACACTGCATCTCGTCTTCGGCCAGCAGTTCATTTTTATTATTCTTTTGTGCAATGTCATCCTCTGAAAAATCAGAATCCTGTGTGGGGAAAGACGGTGAAGAAACGTTTTCAGCCCCCCGACACTGCCCAGAAGAAACACCAGTTGTGATCTGCTTACCATCAGAATCTGGACTTGAATATACGTCATATGAGACTAGCTGATGTGAAAAACGTGCTTCGCATACATCCAAATTTGCTGTATTTTGTCGAGCACCTTTTCCTGCATGCACTTCACAGTTCTCTGCAGCCTCCGACGCAGTCTGTCCTCTTGATTCTTCTCTAAAATCCGAAGAACCAGGAACTTTTTGCTGACCTGTAGAAATTTTAGAAGCCAACTCTTTATCAGCAGAATTGTGGCCAGAATCCAATAAACCTATTTCATGCGGAGTGTGACCTGCTTGTGAAGTAGAAAGGTGAAAAAGCTTATCTTCTGTGTAATATTGTGCGGGAGGAGACTGACGGGTTTGACAAGAATCATCTTGTGAATATACATACTTTTCACCTGTGTTCTCCGTATGAACATTGGTGGGTTGGGAATACCTGGTTTCTAATGGAATTACTGGGGAACGAGTTGCTTCTACTGGCACATCCTGTTCCTGTGATAACTGAGGATTCACAGTCATGGAACACGTTTGCTTCCCACGAAACGCTCTTCCCTGTGCGGATTCAGGCGCAGAATACGTGCGTCCCCCTGCTCTTGAGCCACGGGTTTGTGAAGTTGTTGGCTCTGCGAGTGAAGTGGGGGGGTTCAATGTTCCAAAAAACTTGATGGGACCCGACTCAAAGGTACCGACTACGTTCCTGTGACGTCCCAAACTTTGAATTTCGTCAGGGCCAGACGGGAAAGGATGTGTCATCCATCGCTGTCTGTTGGGAGAGGATGGTCTGGATACATTTTGGGTTGTTTTCAGATGGGAGCTGCCTTCTGATTTAGGACCCAAGAATGTAGCGTGAGAAGGACACGATCCGTTGTACGTTTCCCAGGGAAGAGGAAGTGGTGATGATGCTAACGGTGACGCGACTGGGGGTGGGGGTGGTGCTGGCTGCGGAAATTGCACTGGTGATTGTTCGGGGGGCGATGATGATTGTGGGAATGGTGGAGGAGGTAGTTGTTCTGGTGACGGAGGAGGTGATGGTGGTGGTGGGGGGGGAGGTGATGGTGAAATAGTGGCCTTGGTGGACTTCGGAATGGACGATTGCCGCTGTATGACACCACCTGTGCCGTTTAGCGCAGGGCGTCCATCAACAGCAGGAGAAAACCTGCGCTCTGAAGTACCGTCTTCAGCTGATTGAATGTTCCCGTGATTCCTACAACGGTCCAAGTGCTGTGGTGTCTGAGAAATGTGGTCAGGACAACGGTACTCCGATGGAAAATTCGTCCTCGTCTTTCCATACTCGTGCTGTCCGGTCCTCCAATCAGGCTGTGTGTCATACAAGTAGCTGGGTGCATCTCGCAGATAAAGTTCGTACTGACACAGGACGTCTCCTTCTGCTTCGAATGATTCCAACGACGACGTGTCTGATTTGTCGGTGTCCATGTGTTCTACATTCCGGACAATACAACTGGGATGTTTCTGTAGATGCATAGTCTTTGGTACCATCTGAAAAAGAAGATATTGTTTTTAAGCCTCTAAAGACACAGAAAAATCGTTCTGTCTTCGAGTTTAGATTAATTATTTTAATCAGGGTGTTGTAACGACTGAGAAACAAATCGCTTATTTCTAAATGCGTGCCGGTTCCATGGGAATAATTACAAATCAGTTAGAATGACATTGTGAACCAGTGTGAGGTGGAGATACCATTCCAACCATAGTTCAGTCATACACTTTCTCAGTTGTTGTTTCTTAATATGATAATTAAATATGTACGCATAAAGTTCATATGCACTGAACATTTCCATTGGTCACCTTGACTTTCGGTTAAGGCTATGGTACGGCTGAAGAAAATATGTTTGGAGATATTTTTGAATTCATTATCTCATGAGTTTCACGAAAAAGAAAATGAATTCGAGTTGTCACTTTCTATTGTTGGTATGCCAGATACATTTAAAGCCCTCTTCTTATCAGGTAAGAATTTCTGATATTCTTGGTGTGTGTTTTGATTTTGCGAGTCCGAGCAATGTTCTAGATTCTGGAGATAGGACACTTCGCATTTCACTTAATTTCGGACACCATGTAGTTTTGTACATATGATATAATCAGAGAGAATTCCTCCCATTTCTTGCTGCTGTGTCTGTTCGCTTCTTTTCACACAGCAGTTTAAAGCGGAAAGACTGCTGCAGGGTGAGAGAAAAGCATTGAACTGCTCCAGAGAATCCATAGATCAACCAACACAAGTCGTTGCTCATCGCCAAGTGTACCAAGAATGCCATATTTCAAGGAAGCGAACCACGAATAAGTTCTGTGTGTGTGTGTGTGTGTGTGTGTGTGTGTGTGTGTGTAGGCTAAACTCACTCCTCAGCCCCCCCAAGCCCCCCCCCCCCCCACCGTCCCCCCCGATCCCCTCCACTACCACCATCACCATAACACCCCTACACCCCTCCCCCGCCCCCTCCTCCACATTCCTCCCCCTTCAATGCATTTGCAAACCTGCTTATGTCTGAGAAGCAACTTTCCACATTTGAGACATCCAGCCTTTAATAACTTTTTTTTTTTGCTGTTCCCATTAACATTAATCTCATTACAAAAAAAAAAAAACAAAAAAAAACTCTGTTCCAATTGTACATGTCAGCATCATTTCCAACCGTGAACAACGTCAATAAATACCTTTTTAAAAACCGTGCCATTTTTTGCTGCCCTTTCAATCAGTTTGTCCTGTGGTGAGAACAAAGTATATATATACATATTTATATATTTATATGTATATATATATATATATATATATATATATATATATATGTGTGTGTGTGTGTGTGTGTGTGTGTGTGTGTGTACAGTCATCCGTCGCTCTGGTAATGATTACTGATACGTATGGATACAATGTGTATGTTTCCCAATTTCTGTGTTCCTTAATTAATTCAGTAGGCGTATCCAGCATTGCATTTGATCTAAAAGACACACACACACACACACACACACACACACACACACACACACACACACACACACACGCGCGCGCGCGCGCGCGCGCTCAATCACACATGCACGTGTTCACACACACACACACACACACGCACGCACGCACGCACGCACACACTGGCACACACACGCACGCACGCACGCACACACACACACACACACACACAAGCACGCACAAACGCATGCACGCACGCACACGCACACGTTATGTTGATGATGATGTTATACTCACTTCATTCCTTTTCAGTTTTTCATGGCGACAGCAGCTGTAGGAAAAAAAGAATAAAATGTTAAATTAATCGAAGATTTAGTTGTTATCTGTTATGATGTGGTAAGCACACACGCACTCACGTGCATGTGCACTTACTACCCAGCCCCTACCCTCCACACACACACACACACACACACACACACACACACACACACACACACACACACAGGTTGTGTTTTGCGAAGAAAGCTTGACTGCTAGAAACAGGATCACATTAAGATTAATGAGTTCACGAGCGACAAGAGAGAGAGAGAGATGCATGTATGTATGTATGTATGTGTATGTATGTATGTATGTATACGTTTGTTGTCTCCCTCTACAAAAATAAGGGTAGCAAACCCGACTGTGGCTACTACCGAGGCATATCTCTTCTGTCTATTGCTGGCAATATCTTGGCGAGCGTCATCCTCAATTGCCTGATCTCCAGCATCTCCGAGAAGAACATACCAGAAGCCCAGTGCGGATTCCGCCCTGGCCGCAGCACGATTAACATGATCTTTGCGGTCCGTCTGGTGCAAAACAAAGTGCAGAGAACAAAATCTGGATCTGTATGCAGTCTTCATTGACCTGACCAAGGCGTTTGACACAGAGAGGCCTTGTGGACAGTCCTTCAGAAACTTGGCTGCCCCAGAAAGTTCGTGACCCTGATCAGTCTGTCTCATGACAGCATGACTGGCCTGGTATTTTCTGGCGGAGAGGCGTCTGAGCCACTTTGAGATTTTCAACGGTGCAAGGGTGTGTCCTAGCCCCAGTGCTGTTCAACCTTTTCTTCCCCTGTGTTCTCAGCCACGCTGTAAGAGATGAGAGGACCGAGTGTACATCAGATATAGATTGGACGGATCTCTCTTTGACATCCGTAACTTCAGTGCAAAAACCAAGACGATTGAGAAATTGATCCTGGAGGCCCTCATGGCATACACGGAATCTGCCCTCCAGCTCATTGTCAAGTTTGCTGAAACGCGCCGCCTGTTCGGTCTTACTATCAGCCTCGGAAAAACAGAAGTGCTGTTTCTGCCCAGCTTTCCCACAACAGGCCGCCGTCTATCCATCTCCATCGAAGGAACAGAGCTGAAGACTGTAGAGGAATTCAAGTACCTCGGCAGTGTCATTTCCAGCGATGGCTCCCTCGATAAAGAGATCAACGCCAGGATCTGCTAGGCAAGCCAGTCCCTGGGCAGACTGCGAGCTCGTGTGCTAAATCAACACAACATCCAGCAGCCCACCGTGCTCAAGGTCTACAAGACACTTGTTCTCACCAGTTCTTTATGGATGTGAGACCTGGACCTTGTCTAGAAGGCACATCAAAACTGTTGGGGCGCTTTCACCTGCAAAGCTTGTGCTCAATCCTGGGCATGAAATGGCAGGATAGGATCACAAACTTTGAGGTCCTGGACTGCGCGGAGACCTCTAGCATTGAAGCCATGATCCTGAAAGCCCAGTTCAGATGGACGGGGCATGTCATCCGGTTGGACGATTACAGAATCCCAAAGCAACCCCTCTATGGGGAGCTCTGTAAGGGAAAGAGAAAGCAAGGCAGGTCATTGAAACGTTTCAAAGACTGCACCAAGGCCAACATCACCCACACTGGAATAGCACCCAAACAGCTTGAGGAGTGCGCACAGGATCGAACTGGATGGCGTGCCCTGACGCACGAAGCAACAGAGACATTTGAGGACAACCGACGTGACAGCATCCAAACCTTCAAGTCAGTTTCCACGTCCCCACTGCGGACGTCTTTGCCGTTACTTGGACTCCGCAGTCACCTGCAAGTCCACCCCCGCACATTGATGTCATCGTCGAAACCGACGGACCACCACCATGTATGTATTTATGCTGTGCCATGTCACACTAAGGGCAAGAGAGGTCGGGTTTTCGTTGTCGTTCATAGAATGGCTACAGGTTCTACTTCTGCCAGTAACCTTCAGTTTGTCTTGTGTTAAAACTGTGTCATGTTAAAGAGAGAAAAAAGACTGCCATTTTCAGACCTACACTGGCATTGTGGAAGAGACTGGAGAAAGAGGAAAGAGACGGACAGAGAGAACAAGTCATGCAGATGAAGAAACAAAGAGCAGCAAGGCGGGCTACAGTCGTCCGACGACTTCGACGCCATGTTTGTCACTCACTATTTTGTGTGTGTGTGTGTGTGTGTGTGCGCGCGTGCGTGCGTGCGTGTGTGGGTGTGTAAGTGTGAGGGAGAAGGGGGAAAGAAGAGCAGGCACAACAAGACAATTTCGTAAATTTCAATGATAAAATTAAAAGATAAGCCCCTGTGTGCGCTTGCTTTTTTATTTCTTTTCTTTTCTTTTTCTTTTTTTTTTTTTTTTTAATTATTAATCCAGTCCTTGTCGAGAGGAGGCGATGGAGAAGGAAAATATGTGAGGGGGCCTTTTTTGTCGTTGTTTTTTTTTTAAACAGCGAATGAACGTTGTAAATATGAATACTTACACACAGCATGTGACGACTACTATGGCAGCAAACAACAGTCCACATCCCGCTCCTACCGCAACGATACCCGTAGAATTTTTGATAAGAATGTCTGAAAGGTGTACAACCAAAACGAAAAAAATAAACGATGTGCGTATGTGCGTGCGTGCGTATAGAGGAGAGAGTGAGTGCATGTGCATGTGCGTGTGTGTGTGCGCGCGCGTGTGTGTGTATGTGTGTGTGAGCGCGTGCATAAGTGTGTGCTTGCGTGTATGCGTGAGTGCGCGCTCCAGCGCATGCGTGCGTATGTATCATGTCTGTGTTTTGTATGTCAGCTCGTTTGCGTTTCTTATGGTATTTGTTTCTTTATATCGGAGAGCATGTGAAATCTGCAATACCAAAGACAAAAGAAATGAAAGAACACTTTTCAAAAAGCAAAATGATAAAGCTGACTTTCCGTCAACACCATTCACAAAAACAAAAAACAATAACATCAGCAACAACAGTAACACACACACACACACACACACACACACACACACACACACCATCCTCACCACCCCGTAACACACACCCCCCCCCCCCCCAACACCAATACCTCTCCCACCCTACCCACCCCACACACAACACCTTCCCCTTTAACCCCATGCAACACACACACACACACACACAAGCGCGCGCACACGCACGCGCACACGCACATGCACACATCTCCCTTTACCTTGCCACGTAGGGTCCAGGTCAGGCGCGACTTCCCAGGACTCTTCTTTGGACTTCACATGTACGTTGCCCACACGTACGTTGTCGATGGGGGTGAGGTCGTGCAGGCTGATCCTTTCGTTGTCGCTCATGTCCGTGAACGTCAAGAGTCCCTGACCATGCAGACGGCAGCTGACTTTTGCTGAGGTCTCCTAATCTAATAATTGTGAGTGTCTGACCAATGGTCAACTCGCCTGCACTGTCTCTGGTCGTTGTCCTTGTCGTGCAGTTCCTGTCAGCAGTTCACCAGTGAGTCTTGGCAATTTGGATTTAAGGGGAAAAAAGTGCTGTTGAAGCTTGTACTGTGTTAAATATTTGTTTATGAATTTGTTTGCTAAATGATGAAAATTTGTGTTGTACTGTAGATGAAATGCTTTTTTTTTATGTCATCGTCTTTTTATCAGTACATGTGTCAACAATTTCTCTCTGAGAGATAATACGGTATCCTTGTATTTTATACCTTGGCGTTGTCGTTTAGGTCGTGTGATTAATTCCTTGTCAACTGAAAACTCTCTTCCCCTGATTCCCCGTCGGAAGTTGCCTGGCTTCCTCTG
>NC_134902.1:36021006-36038506 GCF_041734735.1 Babylonia areolata | reverse complement strand
TATTGCCAGTTTAAAACTTCATACACACACACACACACACACACACACACACACACACACACACACATTTATTTCCTCTCTTTTTGCCAGCAGCAAGAATCAGGTTTATCCAGAATCCAGTGTGTTCCTTCCAGGTGGGAGGATGTTCCAGGGGGCCTGGTGTTTGACACGGCATACCTGGACTCAATGCCGGATAGCAGCGTCAACCCTGCAATGCCCTTGGTGGTCAGCTTGCACAACACACCCGGGTCAAACCATGACCTGACCCCTGTCCTGCAGGCCTTTGCCAAAAGTGGCTGCCGCGTGCTGGCTCCAGCATTTCCAGGTCACTGTTTTCACTGTTTTGATATTATGTTCATGTTGGTTATATGTGTGTGTGTGTGTGTGTGTGTGTGTCCAGATTTAAGTGTGGGAGGAAGGTGGCAGAATGGATAAGCCTCTCATCTGCCAGTACAGTGCTCTTGAGTTTGTGTGTTCGATTCCCGCTTTCACCCTTTCTCACAAGTCTGATTGGAAAATGAAACTGAGTGGCTAGTCATTCGGATGAGACGATAAACTGGAGTCCTGTGTGCAGCACGCACTTGCCACACTGAAAAAGAACCCATGGCAGAATTCTTAAGAAGAAATCCACTCTGATAGGTACACAGATAACATGCATGCACTTAAGGCCCGAGTGGTATGTTGGAGTATGCTGCTGTCAGGTGACATCTAGAGAAACTGAAACTGAAAACTGAGTATAGTCAATTAAGAAATATGGATTTTTAGAGTTAGTGAGCGCAGACAGACTGACTGACTGACTGAAAAAGTGCAGCCCAGTTTCAGTTTCTGTTTCTCAAGGAGGCGTCACTGCAGAGGCGTTCAGACAAATAAACCTACACCACATCTGCTAGGCAGAAGCCTGACCTGCAGCATAACCCATCACGCTAATCAGGTCTTCAGTGAATGCATGTGTTTGTATACTTGTCAGAGCAGATTTCCACAGAATGTTCCTAGAGTACAACACACTTGTTGCCATGTATTCTTTGTTCAGTGCACTAAGTACAGCATGCTGCACACAGTACCTCGGTTTATTGTCTCATCTGGGTGACCAGATGCTCAGTTTGATTTTCCAGTCAACTTTGGGAGAAAGGGCAAGATCAGGATTCGAACCCAGACTGTCATGGACACTGTATTGGCAAATAATTGTCATAACAATTCTACCACTTTACTGAGGGTCAGTGTTTTCATATTGTGTCAATGCTGGTTTTGTTTATACATGTGTGTCAAGATCTGAGCATGGTCAGTTAACTAGAAATATGGATTTACAGAGTTATTGAACACAGACAGATAGAGAGACAGACTGACTGAAACATGTAATCCAGTGCAACACAGTACAATACAGTATTATACAATCAGCACAATGAATATCACTTTATTAATCTGTTAGAGGTTGGGGTTTTTTGTTTGTTTGTTTGTTGTTGTTTTTTGTTTTGTTTTTTTTGTATTTGTTCAGAATACATATTCTTTAAAAAAATTAAAAAATAAAAAATAAAAAATAAAAAAAAATAAAAAATCCCTCGGAAATATAAGCATACCTTTCAGGCTTGAAAGCTTCTCTCTCTTTTTTTTTTTTTTTAACAGACACTACATTCAACTTTTTTCTTTTTTTTTTAATTCAGTTCATTTTGAATAGACATGTGCAGTAAATTCAAAAGCATATGCACACCCCACCCCACCTCATGCCTTTTTATTCTCAGGCCTCACCTCACATGCATACTCTGACACATATGCGTGCACATGCACATGTTATGTGCCCAAACATACCCCCACCCCCACCCCCCCACACCCCCCCCACCCCTCCACACACACACACACACACACACACACACACACACACACACACACACACACACAACACACTCACACACACACATTCAGTCATGCACACATGTGTACATACTGACACTGAGACACGCACACACATCTAATCATGTGTAATAAATATATTCTTGTCATTTCATATAGTGTCGTATCACATTACATCATTTATCCTTGAAAAAGTTGTATAGACCACAAATTCTGATAATTTTGTAATTGTTATAATTTAGGGGGTTTTGTGTTTGTTTTGGGTTTTTTTTTTGTTCAAATAAAATGTTGTATGTAAAAGAAAAGTAGATGAAGTGAATAGTGATTCCAAATTAATTATGTGTGTGTGTTTGTGTGTGTGTGTGTGTGTGTAGTTAAGCAATGTAATACGCATAGTCTTTGAATCTGTTTTATCCTTTTCTGGGTATAATCTTTTTCGTTTTTTGTAGAGCGCTTGAGTTCCCTTTAAGGGAGGAAAGCGCTCAACAACTATTCATTATTATTACTATTATCATTATAATGAAATGTTGACAGGCACAGGGCACACAGAAGGCATCCTTGCTGCCTACAGTGATGTCTTCTCTCACAGCACCAGCGAAAAGGCAGAGTTTGTCCGGGACTTCCTTGCTGCGCTCGATGTGAAAAAGTGTGTGCTGAAAACTTTCTGCTGGACTGTTTAGTGTTGGGAGCTCTGTGATGAAGTGTTTGTGTGTATGTGTGTGTGTGGGTTTGAGTATGAATGATAAAGTCAGAATTTTATATCCAGAAGGTACATTGAATTTGCAACGACTGGTTTTGGGGGTTATTTTAATATCAAGTCATCCACAAACAAAAGTACAAAAGGACTTTAATGTGCATGACTGTTTTTCCCCGCTTTGCAGACATAACACTTAATGCTTACATGAATTATTGGATCTTAAAAATGTGCATGCTGACAAGGATTACAGGACCTTTTACATGCGCGATTGATCTCATGCATGTGTATACACATGAATGGAGTTCAGGCACAAGCAGGTCTGCACACAGATTGACCTGGAAGATCAGAAAAATCTCCACCATAAACTCACCAAACGCCATGACTGGGATTTTCGTGTCTCATTATTTGTTTTTTCTAATAAATTGTCAGCAAACCGCGTTTGAATTGGCAGCTTGATGTCATTTAACTGAACTGTTTTTCACATTCTCCTTTCTCCCTCAAGTTCCTCAGTTTATTTGTTCGTTTGTTTAAACAGCTCAATCAAAGGTGGCACTGTCCATATTTTTATTTGTTCATTATGAATCCTGCATCCAGGGGCTGTGCAATCATCAACAGCCATTGAAAACCATGATGACTTTGTGGTCCCTTACTCCACCATTGTTTTGAAGCTTGGATGTACAGATACTTGTCTCAAATATGTTGCATTGTGAAATGTTTAAAGACACCACATGCTCTTGTCAGGTACTTTGGCCTTGATTCTGTTTGTTACGATTAACTGAGTTACCATGTGGTGTATTTGTATTCATATTGTATTCATATTCATATTATTTGAAGTGTGGATATTGTTAAATTAGCATCTCAGTGGGTCATGCATTGGATAGTATTCAATAACACAGCCACAATGTGGGGTATTGTTGAAAATGTCTTACCAGGTCATGCATTAAATAGTATTCAGTGGCATGCAGCCATGTCTGGGTATTGTTATGTTAGCATCTCACCAGGTCATGTATTGAATGGTATTCAGTGACACACAGACATGTGTGGGTATTGTTTAGTTAGCACTTTACCAGGTCATGGATTGAATAGTATTCAGTAACCCACAGACAAGATATGGCAGTGTCTTTATGTTAGCGTCTTACAAGGCCTTGCATTGAATAGTAATCTGTAACATGCAGACGTGATGTGTGGGTATTGTTAAGTTATGGACTCACCAGGTCATGGATTGAATAGTATTCAGTAAAACACAATCACAATTAATTTGTGGGTACTGTTAAATTAGCGTCTCACCAGGTCATGCATTGAATAATATTCAGTAGCACACAGACATGATGTGTGAGCATTTTCATGTTAGCATCTCACCAGGTCATGCATTGAATAATATTCAGTAACACAGCCACAGTGTGTTGGTATTGTTAAATTAACATCTCATCAGGTCATGGTATGAATAGTATTCAGCTGCACGCAGACATGATGTGTGAATATTTTCATGTTGGCGTCTCACCAGGTCACGGATTGAATGGTATTCAGTAACACGAAGATGTGATGTGTAGGTATTGTTTAACTCTTTCCGGACGAAGGAATGCTCACGCATTCCTACACAAAACGTATTCGGATTCGGACGAAGGAATGGAATTGCATTCTCCGAAAGTAAAATTCCATCACGCGCTGTACACATGATTTTGTGATTAGCCAAGCAGAGTGTGCTATTCTGGGTCACTCCACAATTGAACAGTATGATTGGTCAGCCTGGCATGTGTGGCCTGTCTCGCACACATGCTGACAAAGTCACTGACCGGTTGTCTGCTCGCATGCCAGCCTGTTAGCAAGGCGGGCTGTTCTCAGAATGTTGTGAAGCGAACAAGGCAGTGACGGCAACGTTTTAGGGTTGCCGAAGTACTTGAAATGCTACACACTGAAGGGTCAGACATTGAAGAGGTGGATGATGACGAAGAAGAAAGTGAATTTAATGCAGAAACTTGAGAAAGCGAGCATGGGTATGGTGATTCAGGGTGAAAAATTGGCAGTATTTTCTACACATGGCAAAACTGTAAAAATAAGATGAGAAATTTGTTTGTTTTTATATGTAATAAACCAGTTCTGAAAGTTTCATTTTCTTACACAGTATTTTTTTGTATTTTGGGGGGTTTTCCAAACCCTTACAAATGGGCCGTCTGTGGGGAAAAGCAAGGGAGAAAACTTGTCGTCCTGAGTGAGTTAATTAGCATCTTCCCACCTGGCGTTTCAGGGTGGACCTGCTGATTGGTCACGGAAGTGGGTGCTACCCAGCGATGCGGCTGACAGCAGGGAAAGACACGTCCACCCTGTTCAAGTCCACAGCCTTCCTGTCGCCCTGGCCCCACTGCAGCTTCAAGTCAGTGCACCTCCTGGAGTGTTCTGCTTGTGCATGTGTGGGTGGATGGGTGTGGGTGTGTGGACTCTGTTGTGTTGAACTGGATTGAATGGTATTGATTTTGTTGTTTTTGTCACAACAGATATCTTTGTGTGAAATTCAAGTCTGCTTTCCCCCAGAGAGAGCACATCTCCATAGTACAGTGCCACCCTTTTCTTTTTCTTTTTTTTTTTTTTTTCTGTCTGCAAGTGTAGTTGTTTTATAATCAAAGTGGAATTTCCTTCAGAGAACCCTTTTCTGTGTTGTCTTGATTTGTTTTGGGTTTGTTTTGTTTTGTTTTGTTTTTTGTAGTTGTTTGTTTGTTTGCATGTGTGTAGTTGTGCATGTTTTGGGGGGGGTTTTTGGTTTGTTTTTCTGCCTTTTGTGTTACAGAGAAATGACTTTTTTGTTTAGTGTGTGTGTATATATATATATATATATATATATATATATGTGTGTGTGTGTGTGTGTGTGTGTATTGAATGTTCTTGTGATGCAGTGTGTGCAATTTGTTTTCTGAGCCAGTTGAACATTTGCTTGTATAGCCCTGGATTAATGGAAATTGTTAAGTACTTTTTGTGTATCATTGAAATGAATGAGTAAGTAAATAAATAACTGAATAGACATATAACTATGGATACCTGTTCAGCACTCTGTCCAGAAAACTACTCCAGGTGCTTTACGAAACACACGGCGACTTTACACACACCACATTCCATCCAAGTTGCATGCACACACACACACACACACACACACACACACACACACGAGAAGGTGTCAACAAATAGCCAACCAAGTGAACAAACCGCTGGTCCACACAGAGGGACCAGCCAGAAGAACCTGCTGATCTTGCTGCACGACATGTGGGAGCGGCCGTTCTACCGACCCATGGCCCGGGCCCTGTCTAGACTGGTCACCAACACCCCCAACACCACTGCCCTGGAGAGAATGGCCATGGTCTACACCCTCTACAACCTCAACTTCGAAGAGGTCAGGTGTGATTTGGTGGGGTTTTGTTTGTGGTTTTGATTTTTTTGTTTGTTTGGTTTTTTTTGTATGGGGAGAGTCTGTGGTCAGGAAGGAGGGTGTGTTTTTATTTGTGTGTGTCTAATTGCGGGGCGGGGGCAAGGGGAGGGGGGATGTGTGTGTGTAACTATTGTATGTGTGTGAGCCAGCGTGAGCCCACCTCTAAGAAACTGCGAGAAGACTACTAACTAGTTGTTTGGAAAAGAAAAGAAATAACATTTTTGAAAGAACTGTCCTGGAAGCCTCAGTGGAGCCAATTCAACATCAAAATTTATGTGTCGTTGATGTCGGGAGGATGCTTTCTTCTACCTGTGCTGATCCCAGGTGTTGTCTTGAAAGATGACGTAGATGTTTGTTTTGGACACACAGTGCTTGTTCGTGATATTTGTTGGATAGGTTTTTTTTCTTTCTTTTTTTTTCTTTTTTTTTAATGTGTGAATTTGATTGCCATCTTTGCATTTGGCAGAGAAAATGTGAAAGTTGTCTTCATAAGATTTCCATAATTCTCTTGTATAATGTACCCCATGCCCCATAAAGAATAAAAGCAACAAAAATCTTACGGCAGTTTTTAAATTGGGGGCTTTTGTTCTGATTACTTCTTATGCATATGACAAAAGTTGTTCTGCAAAATTTTGTTGGTTTGGTTTGGTTTTATTTTATCGTCAGGGGCTTTCACTTTTATTGAACAGTGTGTTGTATGTTGTTGATCATTCATGTGTAGTGTGTTACGTGTCAAGCCTGTGTACATCAAACAGGGGATTACTCTCTGCATGTTTGTGTGTGTGTGTGTGTGCGCGCGCGCATGCATTTGTGTTGGTGTGTATTAATTTTATGTGTGTGTGTATGTGCATGTTTGTGTGTGTGCACACATGTGTGTGTGTGTGTGTGTGTGTGAATGTTTGGAGCAGAGCAGGGTGGGATAGTGGAAGGAATGGTTGATGTTTTGATTACCTGTGACAGCCAAGCAGAAAGAGTGCTTCATTATGACAGAGGTGTTGATGGATGGGAGGCAACTCATTGTCCCATACTTCTTTACAATGATAGCCTCCCCTGCGCATCCCTGATTTCTTTCTTTTTCAGGTTTTTTTTTTTTTTTTTTTTTCATTCTTTATTTTTCCCTCCACCTCCTCCTCCTCCTTCTTCTTTTCTTCTTGTTCTTCTTCCTCTCCTTCTTCTCCTTCTTCTTCTTCATCTGTTATTTTCTTCTCTTTTTCTTTAGCTTTTTTTTTTTCTGTTCCCTGTATGATTTATTCATTGTATGTTTTATTTCTTTTCAGTTCTGTCCACCAGATTCGTATATGTTACCTGGGATAAACTACAGATTTATTCCCCCCCCCCCCCCCCACCCACCCACCCCCCTAATTTTTCCTGTTGCCATATAGGTAGGAGGCTTTGGTCTTGCCCTGGACACTCAGAAGTTCCCCCGTGTGATGTTCTTTGCTGAGGACGACTCGTTTGTGGACGCACAGCTGTCCTACCAACTGGCCGAGATGATCGGCATCGGGTCTGACTGTACTCATCGCTTCACTGGACAGCTGGAGAGAGGTCGGTGGGTGGGGTGGGTGGATGTTTCAGTTTCAGTTTCAGTAGCTCAAGGAGGCGTCACTGCGTTCGGACAAATCCATATACGCTACACCACATCTGCCAAGCAGATGCCTGACCAGCAGCGTAACCCAACGCGCTTAGTCAGGCCTTGAGAAGAAAAAAAAAGGTGAATAAATAATAGATAAGCTTACATAAATAAATAAATAATAATTATAATATAAAAAAAAGGTAGTAGTAATGATAATAATAATAAAATAATAATAATAAATAAATAAACAAGACAACAATGATGATAAATAAGCACATAAATGTAAAACATGAAGACACACATTCACACATACACCCACACATGCATAACAGATATGCACCAAACATGCAGTTTCACAGATATGAAAGCACAGTCAAATACATATAAACGTACATGAGCTCCAACACACACACACACACACCACACACATTACCCTGCACCTCCTCTACCCCCCTCCTCCACACACTCATTTCTAGTCTATGTATCGCAGCTTCCACGGCACACACACACACACACACACACACACACAGATGAACACTTACTTGTACAAGCACACACACACACACGCTCATATCTCCCACATCGGTGGGTGGATGGATCGGGAGTAAGTGGGTGGTGGAGTGGGTGTGGGGGCAGAGGGTGGGGGTGTTGAGTGCGTGTGTGTGTGTGTGTGTATAAGGGGGTTATGTGAGTTTGTTGGGGGAGGGGCGGGGGGTGGGGGTGGGGGTGGTCATGTGTGTGCAACAGAGAGAGTGTGTATGTGTGTTTGTGTGTATGCATGTGAAAGTGATGCCCAGTGTGTGTCTGTGTGTTTGTGTTAAATGTTTCCAGCGTGTGTGTATTTTGTATGCTTGCATAGGACAACTGTGTCTGTAAGGAAAAAATGTCCGGTGTTAGTGTGTATTTTATATGGTTGCGTAGATGTGTTTGTGTGGGATTTGTATGTATGTTGGATCAGGAGAGGGGGCGTGTGTTGGAGAAAGAATGGGTATGCATGCTTGTGTGTGTGTGTGTGTGTGTACTAAGATTTTGATAGGGATTCATTACAGCCGTACTGGATGCATTTCTCAGTAACTGAGGAAATTGACTTTTATGTTGATGCATTCTATTTTTGTTTCTGTGGGTAGATATAAGTAATGATGTATTCTGTGTTTGTTTGTGCGGGTAAATAAAAGCAAGCGCGTGTAACAACAGTGTATTATCATTGCAACTCAAGTTGGCCTGTACTGTACTTTCACAGTTTGTGTGGCATGCATGATTATGATATCGTAGTAGTGCATCGTTGTTCTTGTTTTGCTCTTATGTCTTGTTCCTGCCCTCACCGCTGTGCATTTAAAAGACCACCCTGGTCCTGTGTTTCACAGACAAAATGGACCACTTCCCCTCCTGCCTGGTGTTCGACAAGGGAGGTCAGCACGTCCACTCGCAGCAGTCAGGGGTGATAACTGCTGTGCTCTTCAACCTCTTGAAGTCCGTCAGGCCCGGGTTTGTGGGTGTGTGACATGGTGGGGAGGAATGCGTTCAGTGCCTGGACAGGAGTGGTTTTATTTGATTGAATGTGGTGCATTGAATATAGATGGGGGTGGGGCGGGGGGAGCAGGGATGACGTTCACCTACGTTCATCTGCTGCAGTCTAAGCGCTAGCAGTCCACAGGGAGTGTTAGATTGCCAGGAGGCCACACACCAGAGGAGACCCTGCACTGCTGCCGAGTCATTTCAGTGGTGTTTGGTAGTACCTGTCCTTATTCAACATAACGCAGGACACCGCCTAATAAGCCCCATACTGATGATGGTTATTGTTTAGTCACAGGACTGGGCTCAGTAAGCATACCCTGCAAAGTGGTGACCGCTGTCACGTCCCTCCTCATGAATCTGCTGCCACTGAAGACCTTGACAGGAACTTGCACCTAGCATTGAAGAGAAGGTGGTTCAAAACCGAGGTCAACATGAGAGCAGGGCATGATGATGGTATGATGATATGGACACTTATATAGCACCTATTCTCTGTTGGAAACCAAGCTCTTTGCACTTTACAAACTTGAGGTAATATGTACAACAGGCTGCCTACCTGGGTAAAGACGACCGATGGCTGCCATTGGGCGCTCATCATTCGTTTCCTGTGCCATTCAATCAGATTTCAGGCACACACACATACACACTCAGAGAAACATATAACATTCTAAGCGTATGACCAGTTTGTTTATTTACCCTGCCATGTAGGCAGCCATACTCCACTTTTGGGGGTGTGCATGCTGGGTATGTTCGTTTCCATAACCCACCAGACCCTGACATGGATTACAGGGTCTTTAATATGCGTATTTGATCTTCTACATGCATATACACATGAAGGGGGTTCAGGCACTGGCAGGTCTGAACATATGTTGACCTAGGAGATCAGAAAAATCTCCACCCTTTACCTACCAGGTGCTGTTACCTGGGACCCTCAGGTTGAAAGTCCAACGCTTTAAACATTCGGCTATTGGTGGCTCTGAAGACCTTGACAGGAACTTGCCCCTAGCATTGAGAGAAGATGGCTCAAAACAGATGTCACCATGAGAGCAGGGCATGAAAGGCCTCAGAATCTGGGACAGTTTTTTTCTGTATTGATGATGAATGAGGATGATGACGATGTTCAAAAGTTTGGATGTGATGTGGTTTCAGTGACAAACTCATGTTAATTATTTTGACTGTAAATTAAAGACCTTGACACTTTAAACTGCTGTTCAATTTTTTGCCTGCAAATTGAAGATCGTGGCACAGATTTGTTGTTGTGCTGTGGCCAATAAATGAAACAGTTTTGACACGGACTTCCTTGAGAACTCAACACCATGTAAGTGGAACATGAAGGGCAATTGTGATAATGATACTGGTGTTGATGTCCACTTTGTCATAACTGGATAGGATAGGTGTTACTTTTCCTTTCAGAAAAATATAGTTTACACATACTTTATTTTAGGAGTTTGCGTGCTAGAATTTTTCTTTTTAAATCTTTACCCTTCATAAGCATGCTAGAATTTTTCTTTTTAAATCTTTACCCTTCATAACCAAAACATCCCTTGGCAAGTAGTTGTCACTGAGCATAAAATAGGCTCGGCTCTGAAAGCGCAATATTTCTTTTTCAGTGCAACTTCTGACTGTCAGTTTCCAAAGTCTTTTTCTGCAACAGTTCTAGATTGGATAGCCTCTCAAAATTCGCTGGTGTGTCAGGTTTATAGACTGACAGACTAAGAATGTTGCTGTCGTTTGATGTAGACATGTGCATTTCTCTGCTTACCTTTTTTTTGGTGGTTTTTTTTTTTTTTTTTTGGGGGGTTTTTTTGTTTTTTTTTGTAGCGGTGGATTGAGTATGGTATTTGTGCTCATTTATGCAGTGTGTGTGTTTTTGAGTGATGAGAGGAGTTTATGTATATGATTGGTGTGTATGTGTGTATTAGTATCAATGTTTACATCGCTTGTGCATATGTGTGTGCTTGTATTTGTGTGTGTAGCGTGTGTGTGTGGAGAATATATGCTTGACTGTTCTGTCTCCCAATCTGACCAAGGCATGCAACATCAACAACAAACAAACAAACAAAAAAATGCAGTTCTCATTCAACCAAAAAGTCAGCTACCAAAGTCAGCAAAAAATAAAACAGATATTTTATTTCAAATTCACACCAGTAGCATAAAGTCTCCCACAGCATTTAATCATGCCAATTACATTAACAGCTTGGTATTCTACATGAATTTTTCAAACACAACTTGTTTGCATTATTCTTCATTGCTGTCTCCATCTGAAAGTGTGTATTCAACATTCAGTAGTTTTAGTCTGCTACATATTCACTTATCTACTGCGTTTGTGGACTGCAGCCTGCATGTTCACTTATATGTTTTAGAGGGCTGCAAGTGCATGACCATTTTGACCCTATGGGTATGAGGTAGCCATACTCCATTTTCGAGGGTATGCATAACTACCGAATGCTGACATGGATAACGGGATCTTTAACATGTGCGTTTTATCTTCGGCAAGCACATACACATGAAGGGGATTAAAGCACTAGCAGGTTCTCACACCTGTTGACCCAGGAGATTGGAAAACTCTCCACCTTTAACCCACAAGGCACCGTGACCAAGATCTGATTCTAGGATCTTCATACTGACAGTCCATTTCTTCAGTCAACAGGTTGTTGCACCTATACAGTTTGTTTGTCAAGACAGCTGTGGTGGTGGTGGTGGTGGTGAAATGTCCTCCACACCCACACCATCCCTATGTACGAACTATTCACACAGCACTCAATTAACCCCTTGAGTGCCCAGGATGGAAATTTCCGTCCTGTTGCATGCAAAAATCTGCCCTGCGGTGGAAATTTCCATCCCATCATTGTAGGAATTTCCTTATCGCAAAATCATTAATTTCATGTGCAACTGTCATAAAAGTATAGTTAAAATATACTTTCTTTTAGTAGTTTACATGCTAGAATCATTTTTTAATCATTACCCTCCCTGACCAAAGCACCCCTTGGCAAACAGTTGTCACTGAGCATGAAACAGCCTTGGGACTGAAAGGGTTACAACTGCTGTGAACAGTTCAGACACCTGTGGAAATCAACTTGAAGCCAAGGCAAAGGATTTCATTCTGCCTATTTTTGTTTTTTTTACAGTATGCATGATCATAGCTTCCATCGTAACTGTTTTTACCACCTGGTTAGCTGAAATGTTTCGACCTGTGTGTGTGTGTGTGTGTGTGTGTGTGTGTTTTGCATATGCTGACTGTCAAACCATCTGTGTGAGTGAAAACAAGTCGTATATGTGCGTTTCTGCCAAATATTTCCCCACAGTTTCAAAACACTTCAGCAGCAATACAAAGTATAGTGACAGCTGATTATTTCACAGCTAACAGTTTTCAAAAACCTAAGCGTAACAAAAGGATTTTTCCCCCCGCAAAGTCCAACCATTAATTCGCAGTAGATACATTCAGATTATGGACAGAGTGAGATCATGAAAATGGAATGTCCACGTATCCTTCTTGATTGAAAACAAAAGTAGAAAAAGCATCCCAGTAAATGATAATCCTGGTACACAAATGTCAATGGCATGGAGCCTGAAAGAGAGTACCCAGAAAAGGTAAGTAAAACACAGCGAACAGTTATTACCTGACACTGATAACATACGTAAACAACTGACAATTATTCCTCTAATGTAATTATGTCACTTAAAAAAGAAAAGGACATCGTCACTCATAGTACCACACTGTGATGAACAAAGGTTGTAAACGCACCAAATAAAAACATTCAGATTAAAATATGGAAAGTGACAATGTTATTATGAGGAGGAAACGAAGGGGGGAGGGGAGGGGAGAGGCATACAGTAAAACCTCAAAATAACAATCTTGAAAACATCATGAAAAACATATCTTCGTAGAAATTGGTCTTTTTCAAGAAGCAAACAGTTGCACACACACACACTCAGAGGACTGATAATGATAAATGAGCTGACAATGGTTTGATTGTTCATGCAAAGTATAAGACAATGGCACTATTTGAAAACTGATGAATGTTTTGAAACAATTTCTGAAACATTGATTCATTGGCAGGAAAAGTTTATTTTATCCACAATAAAACTGACACATAGGAATAAATTATCGGTGGCAATATGAAATGGAAGCTATACTTTCATTATCATACATTGACAAAATGCAGTGCTGGAAATAATACAAATGGCCACGCCTACAAATCTTTCTTTTTATTTTTAAATTCAAAATGACAATACTCAGTCCACACATATGGAACACTTGTAGATTCTGTCAATCTTCATGAATATTTAGGCAGAAAATTCTGCTTTAAGTACACAATCAAACACTGTAACACTCCTTTCAAATAAATTAAATTTTTTTCACAATCAATCTTGGTCGCAGATGACTAAATGAAACGAAGAACCATCAAATTTGGATGTGTTGTGGGTGAGGGGTAATGGAGAGGAGACTGTAAGTAAACATACACCTCAGAGGAAAACACATAAGAAGCTTTCAGTCATATATTTACTTAGCTAAAAAGTTGTCAGTACTGGTGAATCAAGAATATGAAGCAAGTCATTCCACTCCCATGACAAGAAACGGCAAAAAAAAAAAAGAGGTGGATTTTTTTTCAGCTAGTAGCTAGCTCCTATCCAGAGCTGAATGTGCTATGGGCTCATTTTGGAAGACTGGGACCACACAGTCGAAGGTTTTCCACATCTTTGGTAGTGTTGCTCAATTTTGCTGACCAACACTACAAGTGTCTGTATCTCTCAGCCTGGCTAACGCTGGGATCATTATGTCAAGTGGTCCCAAACCTAAATGGACCCCCACAAAATCATTGTCATCACCCACATCAACATTCATCATCAGTGAAACGGAAAACAAAATGTAAATATATAATTTCAAATATTTTTTTTTTAAACAGCGTAACAGTATGAGTGAAGAAGCCATAATCTGTCACAATATAGGGTCATCATGGGGACGGGATCATTGGACAAAGGGATTTGTTATCGTTCTTTTCTGTCCCATCACCTGCACAGTTTCAGTGGCATTATTCCCATGCATCTCATCTTGCCCTCCCCTCCCACCTCCACAGCCACACCCAGGCTCATCCGCTGCAGTCTCAGCGCCAGCATTCCACAGGGAACTATGTCACCAGGAGGACACACACCAAGAGGAGACCCTGCACTGCTGCCAGTTAATTTGGTTGTGTTCAGTAGTGCCAAGTCTGATTCCTCTTATCATGATGATGATGATAATATGGATACTTATATAGCACCTATCCTCGGTCTAAGACCAAACACTAAGCACTTTACACAGCCATTTGCACAACAGGCTGCCTACCTGGGTAGAGCTGACAGTCAGCTGCCTTTGGGCGCTCATCATTCATTTCCTGTGTCGTTCAGTCAGGTTTCAGGTCTGCACATGTACTGACCTGGGAGACGGGGAAACATCTCCAGCCTCAACCCACCAGGTGTGACGAGGATCGAAGTCAGGAAACTTGGGCAAGAATCCAGCGCTCTAACCATATGACCCAAACAACCGCTCAGTTGCAGAGCCAAACTGAGTAAGCATCCGAAGGTTGTTCGTTATAGGAATTTCCACTGAACTGACAGATCCAGAAGACTGCAAAAGTGTTGATGACACACAGAAGAAAATAAAAGGACAAAAAGATTAAAACTGAAATTTCTGGTGCTGATTTTCTTTCAGGCGGGGTTAGCATTTCGAACTACCCGGAAATCTCATAAGTGCAAACATGGGATCACAACAAATGTTCAATATATATATCTTTTCTGTCATGATGAGAAACAGCCTCACTATTCATCTGGAAGCATGCGTTATGGTGACACATATCACGTTCAAGCTGTCTGCCCTTAGGCCGTGTACACCCTCATTAATCCACACAAGCACAAACCACCATGTCCAATTACATCAACAAACACAGTAACCACTTCATAAACCCTCATGTACAGACCAGCTTTCATAAACCATGCAACCTCATATATTTACAGACACATATAAAAATATAATTTCAAACACCCTCATTATGTGTCTTAAAAAATTCAACCATACAATAGCACACACCTGCACAGAACACAAGTGCAGTCTTTCGGTCAGATATGCTCAAAATTCCCCCAGTGTCATGATTTGCAAGCTATCACACATAAATGTGTATCAAATCATCAATTTTATGAATAACATGCACAATTTGTCCTTACCAGGCAGAGCATAAATTAATACAAGGGAGAGCAAGGAGTCCAAATGCGAGCAACAAGGGGTGTGTCGCTCCATGATATGAGTGCTACCAACAGGCCCTCTCTGGAATGCTGAGAAGTGAACTGATTCATGACAATCTCAATGTGGAACTGATTCATGACAATCTCAAGGTGGAACTGATTCATGACAATCTCAATGTATCTGTCACTCTGTAAATTGTAATATACATGTGAAGCATATTTAAAAATAAATAAACTGTCTATGCTGAGCTCTTTTTTTAAACTTTTTTTTGTCAAGTGTTTGTGTTGTGGTGAGAGTGTGTGTGAAAGCTTAGGTTTCTGAGTGTGTGTGTGTATGTGCGCACATGTATGTATGTGCGCAGTGTGTGTGTAAGTGTAGAATCTTTGTTCTGCATCCAGACAGAAACAGGGGGACCAATATCAGGCATACCTGTCCAGAAAAGAACAGACTGCAAGTGCTGAAAAAGCCAAAATGGTATTAGAAAAATATGTCAGACAATGTACCTTCCACAATTTTTGTTTGTTTGTTTGTTTTTAACAGAAAATACTGCAGCAACCAAAACACAGAAATAATGTCCATGACACTGATGCATATTGCACAATGTGAGAATGATTATGCCTGTACACCTATAATCGAGTGAGCACATGTACATGTGTGACAGTGGCTGAGTAAAGACAGCTTCTTGTCATCTTCGTTAGTGGGCTGCAACTCCCACCAGTAGGTGTCTATGTAGGGATGTTTGGGGACTGGGGCGGAGGGGGGAGAGGTTGTTGTGAAAGTAATGTAAAATGTGAGCATGTGAAACTGAACAATACAGTGACTGGAAAGCATGAAATCTCACCAATATCCACACTAAGCTTTTGCAGGCCTGGAGCTTAAAAAGACTGGCGTGCTATGAACGTTATCACACAACAATCACTCATTTAAAAAAAAAAAACATAAGCACTACCAGCCTTTCTATCCATGAGCCTAACTAAAAACTGTGCTACCAATATTTATGAATGACAGGAGAGGGTGTGGAAGAGGTGGTAGTGAACAACAGTGACAGACTCATGATATACATACGTATTTTCACTGTGAAGGTTCTTCACTCTCTGCAAAAACCTTTTCTTCGCTCTCTGTGGATAAAACCCTTTCTTCACTCTCTGCAAAAACCTTTTCTTCGCTCTCTGTGGATAAAACCCTTTCTTCACTCTCTGTGAAAATCCTTAGTTCTGGTCTCACAGCATATCATCTGGGTTTTCTATACACGCCTTCCAGTGTCGTACTACACTGTGTTTATTGTACTGTCTTTGTCACAACAAACAGTAAAGAGTGGTTACTCTCTCCATTCACAAGGTATACTACTTCAAGTCAGTGCTGCTTACGCTACCGATTCAGCTAGCACACAGGTAAATAAAAGGTACACTGGAACAAACCCACACACTTCCTCATTGTCACAACAATTGTCTGAGTGAAATCCAGGCTGCTCTCTCTCCCCGTGGAGAGCACCTAGCCACAGTGCAGTGCCACTTTTTGTCTGTGTGTTTTGTTTTGTTTTCTCTTCTCTCATAGGTGTATATATTATGTATATACCGGTATATATGTATGTATGTACGTATGAGTGGAATGTTGGCCTAGAGGTAACGCGTCTGCCTAGGAAGCGAGAGAATCTGAGCGCCCTGGTTCGAATCACGGCTCAGCCGCCAATATTTTCTCCCCCTCCACTAGACCTTGAGTGGTGGTCTGGACGCTAGTCATTCGGATGAGACAATAAACTGAAGTCCCGTGTGCAGCATGCACTTAGCGCATGTAAAAGAACCCACAACAACAAAAGGGTTGTTCCTGGCAAAATTCTGTAGAAAAATCCACTTCGATAGGAAAAACAAATACAACTGCACGCAGGAAAAAATACCAAAAAAAAATGGGTGGCGCTGTAGTATAGCAACGCGCTCTCCCTGGGGAGAGCAGTCCGAATTTCACACAGAGAAATCTGTTGTGATAAAAAGAAATACAAATGAGATACATACATACATACATGCATCCATCCATACATCCATGTATATATAATACATACATATATACTGAAGCTAAAACCACATCCACAACCAGACAGTGGTAAAATGACAGATTTTAAAAAAAGCTAAAAAAAAAAAGCAACAAAACAAACCCCAGCTTGCAGACAACTCCACTGAATAACCTACCAAGCAAGCACGCTAACGACGCAAACACAAACACCAGAACACATCACAGGACTGA
>NC_134902.1:35993506-36016006 GCF_041734735.1 Babylonia areolata | reverse complement strand
TGAAAACTGACCACCCATAATGACATGAATTTATGTTTGACATTCATAAGAGATGAGTGTGATGTTCACTTACTGTGAACACACAAGATCCTTAACGGTTTGTGTAAGACCTTAACAAATGAATGACAACACTCCCAAGATAATAACAAACCTGTGTACAGTCCAGCTGCTTTTCTGTCTGTCAGTCTGTTTATATATCAATGTACCCTTTTTTTTCTTCTTTTTTTTTCTTTCTAGAAAACATCCTTTAACTCTCTCCCTATACGAACGGCGAAAGAGAAGACGTTAACAGCGTTTCACCCCAATTACCATCATCAAAATATTGCAAGCGGAAGGCTCTTATACTGAAGAGGTGAATGTTGACAAAGAATACCACAATTCTGATGACGGAAGCTAAAGGTTGGGTCATTCAGACACCCACTGGACATCCGAGGGGTCTGTGTAGAGGAGAAGAGAGGACTGGCCGTACTGAGTGAGTTAAGCTGTTGCAAAATATTGACCTGTAAGCACATGACTGACAGACTGCGCCGTGCCATGGATTGTTTTGTTTAGTTTTGACTGGGTTTACGATGACGGGCGCAATAGCCGAGTGGTTAGAGCGTTGGACTTTCAATCTGAGGGCCCATGGGTTCAAATCTCGGTGACGGCGCCTGGTGGGTGAAGGGTGGAGATTTCTCCTATCTCCCAGGTCAACATATGTGCAGACCTGCTTAGTGCCTGAACCCCCTTCGTGTGTATACACAAGCACAAGATCAAATACACATGTTTAAAGGTCCTGTTATCCATGACAACATTCGGTGGGTTATGGAAACAAGTATTTACCCAGCATGCACACCCCCAAAGCGGAATACGGCTGCCTACGTGGCGGGGTAAAAACAGTCATACACGTAAAAGCCCACTCATGTACATACGAGTGAACGTGGGAGTTGCAGCCCACGAACGCAGAACAAGAATGAGACTGGGTTATTATGAAAGAGTAGGTATCTTTTTTACTGCTGACATTCATTAATGATATACATGGGGGTAATTTCATTACCACAAATTCATGTTACTTTAGAAGTGTGTGTGTGTGTGTGTGTGTGTGTGTGTGTGTGTGTGTGCAGCTTGTTTTGTTGTGATTGTGTGTGTGTGTGCACATGTGTGTGTGTGTGTATGTGTGCACATGTGTGTGTGTGTGTGTGTGTGTACGTCTGCTGGGACATACAGGGGTGGGGGGTCTGTGGGTCAGGTGGGAGAAGTGTCTTGTGTCGTGAGTGATGTCAGGCTGTTTCTGTATCATTATCATTATTCTTATCAATATCATCAACACTGTTGATGTTGTTGTTATTGTTATCGTTGCTAAACAGATCTGTTGACACACTACTTCTAGCTAAACAACAAACCACTTCCAGCCATTACCATTCCGTCAGGTCGTCCATATGCAGGAAGCGGTTCCTGTACTCTCTGGGCAGTTCAAACTGCGATGGCACGGGAAGCATGGACTCGTAGAAGTCCTGCACCACAGCTTTTACCTGAAAACACATCACCTTAGTCCTGAACTACACCTTTTACCTGGAACACATCATCTGAGTCCTGAACTACACCTTTTACCTGAAACACATCACCTTAATCCTGAACTACGCCTTTTACCTGGAACACATCACCCTAGTCCTGAACTACACCTTTTACCTGGAACACATCACCTTAGTCCTGAACTACACCTTTTACCTGGAACACACCACCCTAGTCCTGAACTACACCTTTTACCTGGAACACATCACCTTAGTCCTGAACTACACCTTTTACCTGGAACACACTACCTTAGTCCTGAACTACAACTTTTAACTGGAACACATCACCTTAGTCCTGAACCACACCTTTTACCTGAAAACACATCACCTTAGTCCTGAACTACACATTTTACCTGAAACACATCACCTTAGTCCTGAACTACACCTTTTACCTGGAACACATCACCCTAGTCCTAACTACACCTTTTACCTGGAACACATCATCTTAATCCTGAACTACACCTTTTACATGGAACACATCACCTTAGTCCTGAACTACACCTTTTACCTGGAACACATCACCTTAGTCCTGAACTACACCTTTTACCTGGAACACATCACCTTAGTCCTGAACTACACCTTTTACCTGGAACACATCACTTTAGTCCTGAACTACACCTTTTACCTGGAACACATCACCTTAGTCCTGAACTACACCTTTTACCTGGAACACATCACTTTAGTCCTGAACTACACCTTTTACCTGGAACACATCACCTTAGTCCTGAACTACACCTTTTACCTGGAACACACCACCTTAGTCCTGAACTACACCTTTTACCTGAAACACATCACCCTAGTCCTTACTACACCTTTTACCTGGAACACATCACCTTAGTCCTGAACTACACCTTTTACCTGGAACACATCACCTTAGTCCTGAACTACACCTTTTACCTGGAACACATCACCTTAGTCCTGAACTACACCTTTTACCTGGAACACATCACCCTAGTCCTGACACCTTTTATCTGGAACACATCACCTTAATATATAAAACAAAATAAAATAAAACAAAATAAAATAAAATAAAATAAAATAAAACACAATGCAACAAAATGAAATGAAATAAACAAAATGACTCCTCTTGTTGTTGTGTCAGAATAAGAGGTCAAAGTGCCAAGTTTAGAGAACACAAAAAAATATAAATATAACAGTAAATGCAGTTTGCATATAATTAGGCTTCTTTTTTATTTTTTTGTGCCCATCCCAGAGGTGCAATATTGTTTTAAACAAGATGACTGGAAAGAACTGAATTTTTCCTATTTTTATGCCAAATTTGGTGTCAACTGACAAAGTATTAGCAGAGAAAATGTCAATGTTAAAATTTACCATGGACACACAGACACACAGACACACGGACACACACACACACACACACACAGACAACCGAACACCGGGTTAAAACATAGACTCACTTTGTTTACACAAGTGAGTCAATAAAAGGAAATGAAATGAAATGAAACAGAATAAGATAAAATAAGATAAAATAAAGGGAAATAAAACGATCAGTCGCCGTGGCCAAGTGGTTAGCATCACGGACTGACGGCTAGAAGGACGCGGGTTCAAATCCCAGCGGAGGTGGGTTTTTCAGCCCGTGGCCGGCTCCTACTCAGAGTTGAGTGTGCTGTGGGCTTAAATAGGGAGACTGGGACCACACAGTCAAGTGTCATCCACTTCAAGGATGCGTATTTGGGTGTGTTGCTCTAATTACCTGACCAACACTGCAAGTGTCTGTATCTCTAGGGCCTTGTTAACGCCGGGATATCATTATGACAGGAAGTGTAGAGTACAGCCTTGTCACGCTGTCCCAAACCAAAATGGACCTCCATAGCAACATCGTCATCATCATCGTCATCCTCCTCCTCCTTCATCATCATCAACATAAACAAAACAGTCTCAAAGTTTGTGGCCTTTCATGCCCTGCTCTCATGGTGACCTCAGTTTTGATACCCCTCCACTTCCTTGCTTGGGGTGAGTCCTGTCAATGTCTTCAGTGTCTGCAGATTCATGGGGGGCTGTTGTTTGAGGGACGTGGTGGCGGTCTCCACACTGGGATGGACACTCACTCAGTCTGGCTCCGCGACTAAGCCATTATTGTCGTTAGTAGGGGGCTTAGTAGGTGGTGTCCTAAGTACGTTGAATCAGAAAGGCACCACTGAACACCACCGAACTGACTCAGCAGCAGTGCAGGGTCTCCTCTGGTGTGTGGCCTCCTGGTGACCTAACATTGATGGTTCCCTGCAGACTGCCAACGGTGGAAATGTGATGGACGAACGCGGGTGTGGCCGTGTATGGTGGAATCTAAATGAGCGGCGTGGGAGTAATGCCACTGAAATGGTGCAGATGATGGGGCAGCAAAAAGAAGAAAAAAAACCAGAAGTGAAATAAAATGAAATAAAATAAAATGAATAAACCGTAACATAATAAAATAAAACAAAATAGAACAAAACAAAAAATAAAAGCAATGAAATAAAACAAAATAAAATAAAATAAAATAAAACAAAATAAAACAAAGTAAGAAAAACAAAATAAAAAAAATACAAATAGAATAAAATAAGACAGAATAACAAAATGCTGGTCAGCAAAAACAATGCACACTGTGGACTGATTTCAAGCCTTCAGACGGAACACCAACGGATCAGTTCATTACAACTACCTATATTCACAGAGGTTACTTACTGTTTTGGCCTCCTCCGAGCTGTGGTCGATGTTATCATTCAAGCAAATGAATTTTCTGCAAACAGATTTAACACAGAGGAAATGAAATGGACAGGCGGGAAAAAAAACAAAACAGAGCTGATTCACATGAATGTCTTACAACTAATTCTACGCATCGTGACAGTACTGTTCACATCTTGTTCTCTCTCTCTCTCTCTCTCTCTCTCTCTCTCTCTCTCTCTCTCTCTCTCTCTCTCTCGTTATTTTCTTTTTACTGCCATGTCAGCAGGTCTGACAGTATGGTAACCTGAACAAGCCAAGCACCCCCTCCCTCCCAGAAAGTGGAGTAGGGCTGCCAAAACAATGGAGTAAAAGCAGACATGTACATAAAAGTCTGTTTACTGATATGAGTTAATATAACAGTGTGCAAGTGTGGGAGTATTTATGAAAACATTTATGCGTGTGTACACAATAATAAAATGTTGAAATCACAAGGAAATTGCACTGGGACCTAGAACAGCCTCTGAACAGTTGTCAACAGCTGTTGAGTTGGACGGCAGACAATCCGGGATTCAGACAGTGTTCGACTGGAACAGCAGGTGGGGTACTGCTGGTTTGATTAACTGATTCTGTCAAGAAGGAAGGTGGCAGAACGGTTAAGATGCTTGGCTGCCAATACTGTGTCCCTAAGGGTGTGAGTTCGAATCACAGTCTCACCCTTTCTTAAGTAAGACCTATGGACACAGATCGTTTTCTTTTCAATCGCCAAAAACGTGGAACAAGCTCCCTGATAACCTCCGTCATTCTGATTTCCTCGCATCTTTTAAATCTTGTCTCAAAACTCACCTTTTCCCTCAGCAGTAAGTTCAATTGTGGCAGGTCCCCTTCCTTTGCGTATGTGTACATAACTACATGCATGTATATGAATATGTATTGTGTGCGCGTGCGTTTATGTAAGTTTGTGCCTGCCTATGTGTGCGTATGTGTTAGGGTAGCTGTTAGATACACATGTATTGTTAAAATGTATGTACGCAGTGTGTGTGTGTGTGTGTGTGTGTGTGTGTGTGTGTGTGTGTGTAGTCATATTTTGGTGTGTGTATGTAACATAGATGTAATGTTTTATGTTAACAAAGCGTTTTTGTAAAGCACCTAGAGCAGATTCCTGGATAGTGTGCTATATAAGTATCCATTATTATTATTATTATTATTATTATTATTATTATTCTGCCAAGTCTGAGGAGAAAATCAAACTGAGTGTCCAGTCATTCGGAGGAGACTATAACCCAAGGTCCTGCATGCAGCCTGCACTCTGCGCACTAAAAAAAAGGACCAACCGCAACATACGGGTTGTCCTCTGGCAAAATTCCGTAGAAGAAATCCGCTCTGATAGGTACACAAATACATATGTATACACTCAAGGCCTGACTAAACAAGCTGGTTTATGCTGCTGGTCAGGCATCTGGTGTAGCATTTATGGATTTGCTCGAATGCACAGTGACCCCTCCTTGAGAAACTGAAACTGAAGCTGGAACAGATGATGTTCTGCCTGTTCAATTCGCTGTTTCTGTTTCAGGCATCCGTGTCACATAGACACGGGGGTTGCAGTCCACAAATGCAGAAGAAGAAGAAGAAGAACGAAGGAAAGAGGAGCCAACAGCGACACAACACGACCGTCAGGGGTGGTCACTCACTTTGGGTTTTTGCGGATGTCGTCCAGCTGACCCACCACCTTGGACACATTGCCGTGGATCATCTTGAAGGCCACACTGGAGTCATCCAGCACTGTCGTTCTGCAACATCAACATCAACATCAACACACATCGTCATCCAGCACTGTCGTTCTGCAACATCAACATCAACATCAACACACATCGTCATCCAGCACTGTCATTCTGCAACATCAACATCAACATCAACATCAACACACATCGTCATCCAGCACTGTCGTTCTGCAACATCAACATCAACACACACCGTCATCCAGCACTGTCGTTCTGCAACATCAACATCAACATCAACACACACCGTCATCCAGCACTGTCGTTCTGCAACATCAACATCAACACACATTGTCAGCCAGCACCATCGTTCATCAACATCAACATCAACACACACATCACAGGTCAAATCAAATCATGCTGCTTGCACTAACCCAGCAAAATGCAAAGGGGCCATTTCACAACTAAATATCCATCAGCTCACAAAACCAGTCGAAGAGTACAAAACAATGCCAGCTGAAACGGTAGCATAATTGAAGCTGTGTACCTTGTAAATGAAGAGAGTTACCTACTCTTAGCTGTTTGTTAATCCTTTGCTCTCTTGGCCTCATTGTTCTTTCATTTTCAAGGTCAGAGAATGCTGATTAAAGCATTGTCGAAAAGAGAAAAGACCAGTTCTCCAATGTCTCGCACAATCTGAATCAAGTTTAAAATATAATGTAATGCAAAAGGTGTGTGGTTTGTTCAGTTGCTGCTGTGTGTGCATGTGTGTGTTTGTGTGTGTGTGTGTATGTGTGTAAATAAATAATGAAATATGTGGTCTTTGAATACGTTCTTGTGTGTTCAGTTGTCATTTGGTTTTCTTTTCGTAAGAAATGTGTATGAAAAAACTACAATGTTCATTGTAAAACACTTTGAGCTCCCTCTCAGGGGAGGAAAATACTCAACAAGTATCAATCATCATTACTATTCAAATATTGAAAACAGCGTATAAAGACCATTTAACCCACATATGTTTCAGTCCATGTAAACTTTAAGGCCAGACACGGTAGTGAAATTTTGACCAAAATCATGATTTTTTGTGATTTTCGTTTTTTTCGCATAATTTGCTTCTTCAACATCTAATCTTTATAGTCCGTTTCACCTGGGTACTATATTCACTTAAATAAAGCTTCAAGCAGCATCAACATGTGTGATTTCTTGTGAGTACAAGTACATCTCTTTCTTTTCCGGTTTTCTCAGTTTTGTGTTTTGTCTTCGTAATACCATTTTTCAAAATGCTAATGCTCAAAAACTTTAAAAGACAGCATGTTCAAACTTGGTACTTTCTTTCTTTATGTATTCATCTTAATTATAGTGCAGTGGTTTGTATAGTACTAGTAAAAGAATGAATATACACTCATTTGAAAAACATTATGTCAAGGAATTTATACACATTTCAACAAAAAAAATAATAATAAATGTATTTATTCAAATTCCAAAATACCACTGCACTATAATAAAGAACAAATACAAATAAATCAAATAAAACAAACAGAAATAACATAAATATAAAGGTACCGAAGTTTTAAGCTTTTAATTTTTTTGTTTGTCGGCCATTTTGGATTCGTTTCCATGGAAACCGTCACGACAAATTGCACAAAATGACCTTTTTACACATGTTTAGTCCAATATCTTTGCATACCATGTCACAGAAAGCCATAAACTTCAGGTTTATTTCATACGTTTTTGTACTACCGTGTCTGGCCTTAAATCAAGTTTAAAACACTGTTTTCCTTCAAGCACAGGAACAGGAGTCATGATGGCTGCCGGAAAAAGAGGGCGCTAGCCAGCGGGACAAAGGGGAGGTTACCTACTTCCGGGAGGTTATCGGCCGTAGTACTTTCGTTTTCTCCGCATAGGCGGATAGTAGTTTGCACAGGACAGGAATGTCAGACCCCTGCCGGAGTCTGCACTAGTTGGGTCACGGTTAAGTATGTGTAATTAAACACTGTTTTCCTTCAAGAACTGGAAAAAAAAGTGTCCAGGAGGACACAGGGGAAAAGAGGCCATGGGTTATTTGCTTCAAGCCCAGTACACAGACAGGGATTCTTACTTCCCCCTCCACTAGATCTTGAGTGGTGGTCTGGGTACTAGTCTGTCGGATGAGATGATAAATCAAATGTGGATGGAACGAGATGCATGCAAGCTCAAACTGCACATACACGCATGCTCACATGCATAAGCGTACAAGGGTGTGTGCAAGCAAGCACGCACACACTCTAAACATTCACGCACACTCAGCACTGACAGTCCCACCTGCGCATACTCACATCCCACAACACACACATAGATACGCGCACACACACACACACACACACACACACACACAGTAACTCACCTGTATTTTGGTCTGGCCTTGAACTTGTCCTTGACCTGCTTCACCATGGCCTCACAGGTTGTGAACAACAGCTTTGTCACCTGGGGCTGTGCACAGACAAGACAAGACAAGACATGACAAAACCTTCATTAGCCAGGGTAATCATACATAAGCAACAAACACGTGGCCTTTGACCTTAAAGAAGGACTGAAACGAATAAAGCACACTATGAACAAAAAGAAAACAGACCAAACCACAGTGAAGACAGGAATCAGAATGACAAACCTCCCTCCCTCTTTCCCCATCATCACGCCCCCTGTCTTGTACCAAAGATCACATACGCACGTTTAGGGAGGGACGCTCACTAAAAGTCTGGCTCTGCGACTAAGCCATTATTGTCGTTAGTAGGGTGCTTAGTAGGTGGTGTCCTAAGTACATTAAATCAGAACAGGTACCACTGAACACCACCGAAGTGACTCAGCAGCAGTGCAGGGTCTCCTCTGGTGTGTGGCCTCCTGGCAACCTAACATCAATTGTTCCCTGAGTACTGCCGACACTTGGACTGTGACGGACGAACCCAGGTGTGGCTGTGTATGGGGGACTCAGAATGAGCGGTATGGGAGTAATGCCACTGAAACGGTGCAGATTATGGGGCAGCATAATAAATTTAAAAAAAAATTTTTAATGCATGTTTAAAGATCCTGTAATCCATGTCAGCATGGGTTATAGAAACAAGAACATGAAACAAAATAATAATAATAATGATGATGATGAATATTTGGATGCCCTATCTCCGGAGAGCCCAGAGTGTTAACAAATACAATTACACATACATATACTGATGCAAATACACTTCATAACATTCATTTGCCTATACACATCACAAAATAAACAGGTCACACCCACCCACCCACACACACCCACACACCCACACACACCAGGCATTCATACCGATACAGCCCCATTCCTCTCACCACCCACCAACAATCGCAGAGAGACACACAGGGCAGGAAAACTGATCATAACAACTGTGGAGAAGGTGAGTTTTGAGAGCTGTTTTGAATGAGGACAAAGACTGAGCGTGCTGGACAGAAAAAGAGAATCACGAAAGTAAATGACACAACCAGTAAAGAGAGTTCCGATGATGAGGACAAGACTTCAACATGGTTTCCAGGTGGCCACAGGAGTGATAGTTAGCAACCCATCAAACCTGCTATATGATGATGATGATTTGGATACTTCTGTGGCGCGTATCTTTGGTCAGAGACCAAATTCAAAGCGATTCACAAACATGTAGTCATTTGCACAACAGGCTGCCTACCTGGGTAGAGCCGACTGACAACACCACTGGGCGCGCATCATTCATTTCCTGTGTCATTCAATCAGGTTTCAGCCACACACACACACACACACACACACATTCACACACACCCAAATACTCACACAGACATGTAACATTTTACAGGTATGACCGTTTTCATTATTTACCCCCCCATGTAGGCAGCAATTATTTTCAGGGTTGTGCATGCTGGGTATGTTCTTGTTTCCATAAACGACTGAACACTGACATGGGTTATAGGATTTTTAATGTTCATATCTGCTTTATCTTGTTTATCAGAATAATGTGTGCTGTATTACAAGCTGCGCCTTGTAGTGAGTGAGGATTTTTTGTTTTTCCAATGTGGAGGATACACCTTGTAATCTGAAAGGCCTCGTCGTCAGTAAAACACTATAAATGAATTCTACTTCCAAGAGCTGCACTTTGTGAACCTGTTGATGAAGTTGCAAGGTTCCTCACCATCTGCTGTTCGTAGTACTGTTCGCTGGGCAGGGCCAGGGTTTGCTGGCTGTACCTGTGGGCCACGTCTTCTGTCAGGTTCTTGGAGCAGTTGATGAAGGTGTTCTCCATGCTGGTCAGCGTCTGAGCAACACAACATGTGTACAAAGATAGATGCACACATAGATACGTGTATCAAAATAGATAGGTTTATACATAGATAGATCTCTGGATGGACCGCTTGTTGTGAGCGAGGAACACAACAGGTGTGAACATATATGGATACAAGATAGATTGTGGTTTTTAGAGGCCTCTTGTTGTAAGCATCACAACAGGTCTGTACTTAGATACAAGACAGATCTCTGTATGTACAGACCTCTTGTTGTTGGCAACACAACGGGTGTGTCCATACATAGGTAGATCTCTGTTTCTATGAACCTGTTGTTGTGACTGAGGAACACAATAGGTGTATACATAGACAGATAGGTGTATACATGGACAGATCTCTGTACTGACCTCTTGTAGTGATAAACAGAACAAGTGTACATAGAAAGATCTCTGTTTGTATGGACTTCTTGCAGTGAGTGATGAACACAACAGGTATATACATAGATAGATAGATAGACTGATAGACAGGCACATCTCTGCATGGATCTGTTCTTGTGAGTGATGAATGCAACAGGTGTACACACAAATAGATTTCTGTTTATACAAACATCTTCTTGTGTTTGAGGAGAACAACAGGTGTGAACATAGACAGATAGATCTCTGTACAGACCTCTTGTTGTAAGCAACACAACAGGTATATACACAGATAGATTGATCTCTGTTTGTACAGACCTCTTGTTGTAAGCAACATAACAGGTATATACACAGATAGATAGATCTCTGTTTGTACAGACCTCTTGTTGTAAGCAACATAACAGGTATATGATTGATCTCTGTTTGTACAGACCTCTTGTAAGCAACATAACAGGTATATACACAGATAGATAGATCTCTGTACAGACCTCTTGTTGTGAGTAAACAACACAACAGGTATATACACAGATAGATAGATATCTGAACAGGCCTCTTGCTGTGAGAACACAAATGTGTACACAGATAGATAGATCTCTGTATCCATGACTCTCTTGCTGTGAGAACACAAATGTGTACATAGACAGATAGATCTCTGTATCCATTAATCTCTTGTTGTGAGAACACAAATGTGTACAAAGATATCTCTGTATAGATAGACAGATCTCTGTATCCATGAATCTCTTGCTGTGAGAACACAAATGTGTACATAGATACATAGATCTCTCTGTATGCACGAATCTCTTGCTGTGAGAACACAAATGTGTACATAGATACATAGATCTCTGTATCCATGAATCTCTTGCTGTGAGAACACAAATGTGTACATAGATACATAGATCTCTGTATCCATGAATCTCTTGCTGTGAGAACACAAATGTGTACATAGATACATAGATCTCTCTGTATGCACGAATCTCTTGCTGTGAGAAAGAAAAACAACATGGGTACACACTGACAGGTCTCGGACTGCATGGACATCTTATTGTGAGTGAGGAACACATCAGGTGCTGTACATATACACAATCCTCACACACACACACACACACACACACACACACACGAACACACACACACTCATTCACACACACAAACACACTCACTCACTCACACACACACACACACACGAACACACCCACACTCACTCACACACACAAACACACTCACTCACACACACGAACACAACACACACACACACACACACACGAACACACACACACATGAACACACACAAATACACTCACTCACACACACACACACACACACAACACACACACGCACACGCACAAACACACACACACACACACACACAACACACACACACACACACACACACACACAACACACACACACTCACTCACACAAATACACTCACTCACACACACACATACGAACACACACACACACACACACACACACACACAACACACACACACGAACACACACAAACACACTCACTCACACACACACACACACATACGAACACACACACACTCACTCACACACACGAACACACACAAACATACAAACACACACACTAATTCACTCACAAAAACATGACACACAATAACAAAGCTGACAGTCAAGCTACTGCCATTTAACATACACAAACCAAACACGCTTTCAACAAAGCAAAAGGAACACGACACGAATGGAACACATGCAAACAAAAAAAAACAAAAAAAACACAGGTATGACAAGCAATTTCTTTTTATCATTATACACAACAACAAAAAAAAACAACAGAAAAAGACAAAAATCTCACCTCCAAGTACAACGGCAGGTCATTCAGTCGAGTGACAAGAGTTCTGAGCTCACGATCCGACAGTATACTGAAACAAACGGAGAAGAAAAAAAAAACATAAAATTTAACACCCAATTTATATCAGAATCAGGGTGGGAGGAAGCAGGTGGGGGACTGGAGGGAGGCAAGAGGGGTGCGTCTCTGGACTCCACCACATTCAGATGAGGGAGAGAAAAGCGCCATGCCTTGCTGTCTTTCTGTTTCGGACCTTCTTCTTCTTCTTCTTCTGTGTTCACTTGTATGCACACGAGTGGGCTTTTACGTGTATGACCGTTTTTACCCCGCCATGTAGGCAGCCATACTCCGTTTTCGGGGGTGTGCATGCTGGGTATGTTCTTGTTTCTATAACCCACCGAACACTGACATGGATTACAGGATCTTTAACGTGCGTATTTGATCTTCTGCTTGCATATACACACGAAGGGGGTTCAGGCACTAGCAGGTCTGCACATATGTTGACCTGGGAGATCGTAAAAATCTCCACCCTTTACCCACCAGGCGCCGTCATCGTGATTCGAACCCGGGACCCTCAGAATGACAGTCCAACACTTTAACCACTCGGCTATTGCGCCCGTCAGTTTTCGGACCAGTTTTCAGACCCGTCGTCTCTCGAGCCTTTTCAGCCAACCTTCCAAACTGCTGCCTTGAAGTGAAGCAGTGAAATGAAAGGTAGGAAACCTGAAGGAAAGGGAATTAATCCATCAAGCCTTTCAACCTGACGGGAAGGGAATTAATCCATCAAGCCTTTCAACCTGAAGGGAAGGGAATTAATCCATCAAGCCTTTCAACCTGAAGGAAAGGGAATTAATCAATCAAGCCTTTCAACCTGAAGGAAAGGGAATTAATCAATCAAGCCTTTCACTTCCAACTGCGGATGTAGCCATGGTTTAGGGGTAACTGCGTAATCATGTGTCCAGCCACTGATTTGCACACGCTTACCTCCCTTGCAATGGCAACAGCTTTGACAAGTGTTTGAAGCAATTTCTCAGGAAGTTTTGGCTCAATTTTGATGCAGTTTGTTGCGTTGTATACAGCCAAAAGCTATTGAGTGTGTCAACATGGCTTCCCGAACAAACAGTACAGAAGAGGTGGCTAGAATTTTTTTCAATTTTCCTCACAACTTCGACAATAGCAACTACAAAAATGTGATAGAAAATGAAAGAAATGTTGTTGTTGACCATCTGAAGTAATTCTGGTTACCCTGATGATGATTACATGCTACAAGGTACATCAACAGGAAGGGGGCGGGGGAGGGGGGGGGGTCAGAACTGGGTAAACAAAAACCCCAATATTTCAGCTTGAAACCTTCATTTCTGGGTTTTCATCTACTATGAAACCCTCCAGATGAAAGCTTCAAGCCAAAATGTTGTGTACAGTGAGTTCTTGTGTTGTAATATTTTGTGATAGTGTTTGTGGGTGTTAAGGTATGGGGCTGGGGGGTGTAGGTGCATGTGAACAGTTATATAGTGTTTTTATCTAAAACAACTTGATAGTGGAGGAAACAACATAACTGCACTTTGTTATTGTGCCTGATACATTTGCTAATATTTAGCACTATTTTCTCCCATAAAGTAAACATTGAATTTTCTTCTCTTTTTTTTCTTCTTTTTTTTTTTTTTTTTTTTTTTTTTGACAAATATTCTGATTGGGAGTTATCTCATCCTGTCAACATTGAAGTTATGATAATTATATTCTCCACACATTTTCTTTCAACATGTTTTTGGGGGGGTTTGTTTTTTGTTTGTTTGTTTATTTGTTTGTTTGTTTTTTTCTTTATTGAGGTTGGTGTTTATTTTACAAAAATCACAAATAGTTCTGGAAGTGAAAGGGTTAAGAGATGTCATAAACGAAAAAAAACTGTCCTTCCAACACCATCCATTCCCCCCCCCCCCACCCCCCACCCCTCCAGTCCCTCCCCTATCACCCCCATTCCCCTAATATGCCAGCTAATATGTAGAAGATCATGAGTCATCATCTTCTCTTCCAGATGTGTGCAGTAAATATATATCTCAAGCTGACACATGATTCGTATCAATCACCTCCATTTTCACCACCAGTACATGGCCTCTGCAAATTCTAGACCAGTGCTACCAGAACCATGAAGCTTATGTCTTAAACAAAAACGTTAGAAAACTTCACCGAAAGGCTTACAACCCTTCAGGATGTGCTACTTGTAATGACAACCAACTTCAACATCCAGTCATCAGGATACGCTGGTCATGATGACAACCAATATCATCAAACCATCAACCACCGAAAATGGAGTATGGCTGCCTACATGATGCAGTACAAGCCTTCATACGTGTAAAATCCCGCTCATACATAATAATAATAATAATGGATACTTATATAGCACACTATCCAGAAATCTGCTCTAGGTGCTTTACAAAAACGTTTTTGTTAACATAAAACATAACATCAATGTTACATACACACACCAAAATGTGACTACACACACACACACACACACACACTGCATACATACATTTTAACATACATGCATATCTAACAGCTACCCATGCAAGTGAACACAGGAGCTGCAACCCATGAATTCAGAATGAAGCAGAATAATCTAACCATCAGATGAACTGATCATAACAACAAACCAACACATGTATCATAACGATCATCAGGATGTGCTGCTCATAATGATGACAGGACGTCACCTCCATGACCTATGACCTATAGCACTTGCCCATTTATGGGTGCTGCCCCAAGCCCACACAGTGACAACACCTGACGTCATTCTCTACCTGTACCACTGTCACACCCATACAGTGTCAACACCTTTCGTCACTCTCTACCTGTACCACTGTCACACCCTCACAGTGTCAACACCTGACGTCACTCTCTACCTGTACCACTGTCACACCTTCCGTGTCAACACCTGACGTCACTTTCTACCTGTACCACTGTCACACCCTCACAGTGTCAACACCTGACGTCATTCTCTACCTGTACCACTGTCACACCCTCACAGTGTCAACACCTGACGTCACTCTCTACCTGTACCACTGTCACACCTTCACAGTGTCAACACCTGTCGTCACTCTCTACCTGTACCACTGTCACACCTTCACAGTGTCAACACCTGTCGTCACTCTCTACCTGTACTACTGTCACACCCTCACAGTGTCAACATCTGACGTCACTCTCTACCTGTACCACTGTCACACCTTCACAGTGTCAACACCTGTCGTCACTCTCTACCTGTACCACTGTCACACCTTCACAGTGTCAACATCTGACGTCACTCTCTACCTGTACCACTGTCACACCCTCACAGTGTCAACACCTGACGTCACTCTCTAACTGTACCACTGTCACACCTTCACAGTGTCAACACCTTTCGTTACTCTCTACCTGTACCACTGTCACACCCTCACAGTGTCAACACCTGACGTCACTCTCTACCTGTACCACTGTCACACCCTCACAGTGTCAACACCTGACGTCACTCTCTACCTGTACAACTGTCACACCTTCAGTGTCAACACCTGACGTTACTTTCTACCTGTACCACTGTCACACCTTCACAGTGTCAACACCTGACGTCACTTTCTACCTGTACCACTGTCACACCTTCACAGTGTCAACACCTGACGTCACTCTCTACCTGTACCACTGTCACACCCTCACAGTGTCAACATCTGACGTCACTCTCTACCTGTACCACTGTCACACCTTCACAGTGTCAACACCTGTCGTCACTCTCTACCTGTACCACTGTCACACCTTCACAGTGTCAACACCTGTCGTCACTCTCTACCTGTACCACTGTCACACCTTCACAGTGTCAACACCTGTCGTCACTCTCTACCTGTACCACTGTCACACCTTCACAGTGTCAACACCTGTCGTCACTCTCTACCTGTACCACTGTCACACCTTCACAGTGTCAACACCTGACGTCACTCTCTACCTGTACCACTGTCACACCTTCACAGTGTCAACACCTGTCGTCACTACCTGTACCACTGTCACACCTTCACAGTGTCAACATCTGACGTCACTCTCTACCTGTACCACTGTCACACCCTCACAGTGTCAACACCTGACGTCACTCTCTAACTGTACCACTGTCACACCTTCACAGTGTCAACACCTTTCGTTACTCTCTACCTGTACCACTGTCACACCCTCACAGTGTCAACACCTGACATCACTCTCTACCTGTACAACTGTCACACCTTCAGTGTCAACACCTGACGTGACTTTCTACCTGTACCACTGTCACACCTTCACAGTGTCAACACCTGACGTCACTTTCTACCTGTACCACTGTCACACCTTCACAGTGTCAACACTTGACGTCACTCTCTACCTGTACCACTGTCACACCCTCACAGTGTCAACACCTGACGTCACTCTCTACCTGTACCACTGTCACACCTTCACAGTGTCAACATCTGACGTCACTCTCTACCTGTACCACTGTCACACCTTCACAGTGTCAACACCTGACGTCACTTTCTACCTGTACCACTGTCACACCTTCACAGTGTCAACACTTGACGTCACTCTCTACCTGTACCACTGTCACACCTTCACAGTGTCAACACCTGACGTCACTCTCTACCTGTACCACTGTCACACCCACACAGTGTCAACACCTGACGTCACTCCCTACCTGTACCACTGTCACACCCACACAGTGTCAACACCTGACGTCACTCTCTACCTGTACCACTGTCACACCCTCACAGTGTCAACACCTGACGTCACTCCCTACCTGTACCACTGTCACACCCACACAGTGTCAACACCTGACGTCACTCTCTACCTGTACCACTGTCACACCCTCACAGTGTCAACACCTGACGTCACTTTCTACCTGTACCACTGTCACACCCTCACAGAGTCAACACCTGACGTCACTTTCTACCTGTACTACTGTCACACCCTCCCAGTGTCAACACCTGACGTCACTCTCTACCTGTACCACTGTCACACCCACACAGTGTCAACACCTGACGTCACTCTCTACCTGTACCACTGTCACACCCTCACAGTGTCAACACCTGACGTCACTCTCTACCTGTACCACTGTCACACCCTCACAGTGTCAACACCTGACGTCACTTTCTACCTGTACCCTCACAGTGTCAACACCTGACGTCACTTTCTACTTGTACCCTCACACCTGTCATTTTTTACCTGTACCCTCACAGTGTCAACACCTGATGTCACTTTTTACCTGTACTGTCACACTTTCTACCTGTACCCTCACAGTGTCAACACCTGACGTCACTCTCTACCTGCACCACTGTCACACCCTCACAGTGTCAACACCTGACGTCACTCTCTACCTGTACAACTGTCACACCTTCACAGTGTCAACACCTGACGTCACTCTCTACCTGTACCACTGTCACACCCTCACAGTGTCAACACCTGACGTCACTCTCTACCTGTACAACTGTCACACCTTCACAGTGTCAACACCTGATGTCACTCTCTACCTGTACAACTGTCACACCCTCACAGTGTCAACACCTGACGTCACTCTCTACCTGTACCACTGTCACACCCTCACAGTGTCAACACCTGACATCACTCTCTACCTGTACCACTGTCACACCTTCAGTGTCAACACCTGACATCACTCTCTACCTGTACAACTGTCACACCTTCAGTGTCAACACCTGACGTGACTTTCTACCTGTACCACTGTCACACCTTCACAGTGTCAACACCTGTCGTCACTCTCTACCTGTACAACTGTCACACCCTCACAGCGTCAACACCTGACGTCACTCACTACCTGTACAACTGTCACACCCTCACAGTGTCAACACCTGACGTCACTCTCTACCTGTACAACTGTCACACCCTCCCAGTGTCAACACCTGACGTCACTCTCTACCTGTACCACTGTCACACCCTCACAGTGTCAACACTTGACGTCACTTTCTACCTGTACCCTCACACCTGTCACTTTTTACCTGTACCCTCACACTTTCTGCCTGTACCTCACCTGTTCTACCTGTACCCTCACACCTGTCACTTTCTACCTGACACCTAATGTCACTTTCTACCTGTACCCTCACACCTGTCTCTTTCTACCTGTACCCTCACACCTGTCACTTTTTACCTGTACCCTCAGTGTCAACACCTGATGTCACTGTCTACCTGTACCCTCACACCTGTCTCTTTCTACCTGTACCCTCACACCTGTCACTTTCTACCTGTACCCTCACACCTGTCACTTTCTACCTGACACCTAATGTCACTTTCTACCTGTACCCTCACACCTGTCTCTTTCTACCTGTACCCTCACACCTGTCACTTTCTACCTGTACCCTCACAGTGTCAACACCTGATGTCACTTTCTACCTGTACCCTCACACTTTCTACCTGTACCCTCACACCTGTCACTTTCTACCTGTACCCTCACAGTGTCAACACCTGATGTCACTTTCTACCTGTACCCTCACAGTGTCAACACCTGATGTCACTTTCTACCTGTACCCTCACACCTGTCACTTTCTACCTGTACCCTCACAGTGTCAACACCTGACGTCACTTTCTACCTGTACCCTCACACCTGTCACTTTCTACCTGTACCCTCACAGTGTCAACACCTACCCAGAATGGTCCGTGTCCATCTCATCAAACACCTGGTCAGGCTCGATGGGCTGCACGGCCCCCAGCACGTAGTAGTAGTAAGAGAAGGCGAACTGCATGTCGTCAGGACTGCGCACCTTGTGGGACGACGTCACCTCCCACTCTGCTGGATATCTGCAATTTGAAAAAAATTATGTTACAATAATTAAAAAAAATCTACAGATATATACATATATATATATACATACACACACACGCACACACATATATATAAACAATACGTCCCCATGGAAGGAGGCCACACACCAGAGGAGACCCTGCACTGCTGCTGAGTCACTTCTGTGGTGTTTAGTAGTGCCCGTTCTGATTTAACGTACTTAGGACACTACATACTAAGCCCCTCAACTGATGACAATGATGCCTTAGTCACTGAGCCAGACTGAGTGAGTGTCTTTCCCAGAGTGGAGATTGTCCCTCCAACAGCAGTCCCCCATGAATCCACCAACATTAAGATAAGATAAAAAAAAATAACTTTATTATCTCCAATCAGAGAAATTTGGTCAGGTGCATATTCACAACATAGACAAGTAAACAAAATGGAGACCATAACTATACAAAAAAATAAAATAAAATAAAGTAATGATTTTCTTTTTTTAACCAAAAAAACAGCAGCTATATGGAATATAACAAAGACACAAATGTGAAAATATCACATACACCGTTTCATACATTCATTCCACACACTGCAGGTAATATTTCAAATGTAAAAACAGAAAGAATTAATAAACATTAATCATAATCATGAGCATACCACATATCACTGCATACTGATGATGACAGATAAGATAAGAATAACATTATCATCTCACAAAGATAAATTGCATCAGGTGCAGCAAGAACTTGATAAGACCTACCCCGAACATGGGGGGGGGGGGGGGGTATCAAAACTGAGGTCACCATGAGAGCAGGGCATGAAAGGCCAAGTAATTTGGGACTTTTGGGAATTTGAGATTGATATTCAGAGCTTTCCAGCACTCCCAGGCTCATGCCCAGTCCACTGGGCTATAAGCGACAAAGATACATGAATAAGAAACACACCTGTCAAGATAGGTCTAGAGCTGGCCCCAAAAAACCCCAGTAAATACACACAAGGAAATGTTCTTGACATCTTTCAAAACCAAAATAATTCCAAGAAAGGAACACACCTTCACACACACACCTTTCCCCACACCCTCACACACACACACACACACACACACACACACACTCTCACCCCCCCCCACCCTCACCCTCACCACCCATTCCCAACACCCACCCACCCAGTCCCTCACTCACACTCCCCACACACACACACATACACACACACACTCTCACACACCCCCCCCACCCTCACCCTCACTACCCATTCCCAACACCCACCCACTCAGTCCCTCACTCACACTCCCCACACCCTCACACACACACACACACACACACCTTCCCCCTCACCCCCCAGCTCCCCCACCCACCCACCCCCCCATCACCCCCCCCCTCCACACACACACACACGCACACCACTCCCCACACCCTCACACACACACACATCCACACACACACACTCACATCGCCTGCAGTTCGGCCATGATGTGTTTGTCGATCATGTGCGGCATGTGGGCGGGGACCTTGCGAGCGGCGTACCCAAACAGTTTGTTGTAGAGACGGTTGACATGTCGGAGGGAGTCGCCGAACGTGTCCAGCAGCTGACGCCCCTTACGGTTGTCGATTTCATACACCGTCGCCTGCTGCAGCTCCTTCTGTCTCTAGTCACACCACCCAAAATAATGACAACTGCATAATTTGCTGAGACAGAAAACGCATCAAACAAACAAAGCCAAACAAAAAAAGAACGAGACAAGACAGAAACCGAAACCGAGGAAGACAGAGCGAAAGAAAGGGATTATTTTGGGGGCGGGGGGAGGGCGCGGAGGGGACAAAGTGGGAGGGGGACGCTCACTTTGCGTAACTGGCTGAAAGCTCTCTGCACGTGGCTGGGCAGTCCCCCGTCCGGCTCCCCCGCCCTCTGCAGGCTGCCCTGCTCCTTCAGGTACTTCAGAAACTCCTCGTCACTCAGGTACCGCCCTCTCCCTTCACCCTCCTCCTCCGCTCCTTCCTCCTTCTTCTCTCCTTCCTCCTTTTCTTCTTTCTCTCGTTCCTCCTGATGAATGAAAAATTGAATGTATGTGTATGTGTGAACAGTACGTGCGTGTGTGTGTTTGTGTGTGTTTGAGTGTGTGGGCGTGAATGTGTACGTATGTCTTTGTTGCTTGTTTTATAATTTTGTGTGTGTGTGTGTGTGTGTGTGTGTGTGTGTGTGTGTAAGTACCTATGTACATGTAATGTACCAATTGTTCCAGTTTTTCATCGCTTTGTTACCTTTAATAGACTATTCAAGTTCCTATTCTTATTCGTCGTTCTTATTATTTTATTTTATTTCAGTTTATTTCTTTATTTTTATGTTTTGTGTCGTTCGTTCTTTATTTTTTATGTCGTTAAATGGGCAGAATTGTAAAAAGGCCTTTACTGTGCCTAATTCTTTACCCATTAAAGATTCAATCAATCTCCTTCCTTCTTTCCTACCTCCTCCTTCTCTCGTTCTTCCCCAACGTCAACTCCCCCCAGCTTCACCACGTTGTCGCTCTCCGTGTCACGCCGCTCACCACCGCCATCCATGCCCTGACTCGCTAAGAGTTTTCGGTGTCCTTTCGGCACGGCCGCGTTCAGATTCCCTTCTTCTTCTTCTTCTTCTCCTCTCTCGCTGTCCTTTTTCTGGAGGTTTTGGGCGTCCTTTTCAGCTTTTTCTCCAGCTCCGGCTCCGGCTCCAGCTCCAGCTCTGGCTCCAGCGTGGTGTTGTTGTGGTGGTGGGCTCCATGCCTTTATTTCAGGCAGGAACTGTCTGTGCACATCTGCCAGGGCAATCTGGAACCCCACCTCTGTGTACTCGCCTGCAAAACAGTGGGGCACAGAATCAACTGGCACGTTCTTCTTGCAGAACAGAAGCAAAAACAATAGAAACAAAGTATAGGTATTCTTTACTGTCAAATATAATATGTATTTGTATTTGTATTTCTTTTTATCACAACAGATTTCTCTGTGTGAAATTCGGGCCGCTCTCCCCAGGGAGAGCGTGTCGCTATACTACAGCGCCACCCATTTTTTTGGTATTTTTCCTGCGTGCAGTTTTATTTGTTTTTCCTGTCAAAGTGGATTTTTCTACATTATTTTGCCAGGAACAACCCTTTGTTGGCGTGGGTTCTTTTATGTGCTCTAAGTGCATGCTACACACAGGACCTCGGTTTATCGTCTCATCCAAAAGACTAGCATCCAGAACAGTATTCTCCTATTTTGGGGCAAGAAATTCCCAAACTTATTTAACCAGGAGGGGTTTTTTTTTTCAGTTGTTTTGGGTCTCGCTTACCTTGCACTGAAACTCTGAATGATTTCAGATT
>NC_134902.1:35968506-35981006 GCF_041734735.1 Babylonia areolata | reverse complement strand
ACAGCCTTGCTCACCCTCAGGGTTGGGAGCCTGTTGACCAAAGGCAGCCTGAAATCCTGCTCCCAGCTGCACATGGCCGTTGGCTCCTGCACACAACACACGCAGCATTGTGTTTTACAGCACCGTGTTTTACAGCACCGTGTTTTACAGCACCGTGTTTTACTGCACCGTGTTTTACTGCATTGTGTTTTACAGCACCGTGTTTTACTGCATTGTGTTTTACTGCACCGTGTTTTACAGCACCGTGTTTTACAGCATTGTGTTTTACAGCACCGTGTTTTACTGCATTGTGTTTTACAGCACCGTGTTTTACTGCATTGTGTTTTTCAGCATTGTGTTTTACTGCACCTTGTTTTACAGCACCGTGTTTTACAGCACCGTGTTTTACTGCACCGTGTTTTTCAGCATTGTGTTTTACTGCACCTTGTTTTACAGCACCGTGTTTTACAGCACCGTGTTTTACTGCATTGTGTTTTACTGCACCGTGTTTTACTGCACCGTGTTTTACTGCATTGTGTTTTACAGCACCGTGTTTTACTGCACTGTGTTTTACAGCACCGTGTTTTACAGCACCGTGTTTTACTGCACCGTGTTTTTCAGCACCGTGTTTTACAGCACCGTGTTTTACTGCATTGTGTTTTACAGCACCGTGTTTTACTGCACTGTGTTTTACAGCACCGTGTTTTACTGCACCGTGTTTTACTGCACCATGTTTTTCAGCATTGTGTTTTACTGCATTGTGTTTCACAGCACCATGTTTTACTGCACCGTGTTTTACAGCACCATGTTATACAGCACTGTGTTTTACTGCACTGTGTTTTACTGCACCGTGTTTTACTGCACTGTGTTATACAGCATTGTGTTATACAGCACTGTGTTATACAGCATTGTGTTATACAGCACTGTGTTATACAGCACTGTGTTATACAGCACTGTGTTTTACTGCACTGTGTTTTACAGCACTGTGTTATACAGCACTTTGTGTTATACAGCACTGTGTTTTACTGCACTGTGTTATACTGCACTGTGTTATTCAGCATTGTGTTTTACTGCACTGTGTTATACAGCATTGTGTTTTACTGCACTGTGTTATACTGCACTGTGTTTTACAGCACCGTGTTTTACTGCACTGTGTTATACTGCACTGTGTTATACAGCACTGTGTTATACAGCACTTTGTGTTATACAGCATTGTGTTTTACTGCACTGTGTTATACAGCACTGTGTTACACAGCACTGTGTTATACAGCATTGTGTTTTACTGCACTGTGTTATACTGCACTGTGTTATACAGCATTGTGTTTTACTGCACTGTGTTATACAGCACTGTGTTATACAGCACTGTGTTATACTGCACTGTGTTATACAGCATTGTGTTATACAGCACTGTGTTATACAGCACTGTGTTATACAGCACTGTGTTACACAGCACTGTGTTATACTGCACTGTGTTATACTGCACTGTGTTATACTGCACTGTGTTATACAGCACTGTGTTATACAGCACTGTGTTATACTGCACTGTGTTATACAGCACTGTTTTACAGCTCCATGTTTTACTGCACAGTTTTATACTGCATCTTGTTTTACAGCACCATGTTTTACTGCACCATGTTTTACAGCAAACTGTTTTACTGCACAGTTTTATACTACACCGTTATACTGCATCCTGTTTTACAGCTCCATGTTTTACAGCTCTGTGTTTTACAGCTCTGTGTTTTACAGCTCTAGCTCTGTGTTTTACAGCTCTGTGTTTTACAGCTCCATGTTTTACAGCTCTGTGTTTTACAGCTCCATGTTTTACAGCACTGTGTTTTACAGCACCATGTTTTACAGCAGTGTTTTACAGCTCTGTGTTTTACAGCACTGTGTTTTACAGCAGTGTTTTACAGCACTGTGTTTTACAGCACTGTGTTTTACAGCAGTGTTTTACAGCACTAGCTCCATGTTTTACAGCACCCCGTTTTACTGCACCGTGTTTTACAGCACTGTGTTTTACAGCTCTGTGTTTTACAGCTCCATGTTTTACAGCTCCATGTTTTACAGCACTGTGTTTTACAGCTCCATGTTTTACAGCACTGTGTTTTACAGCACTGTGTTTTACAGCTCTGTGTTTTACAGCACTGTGTTTTACAGCACTGTGTTTTACAGCTCCATGTTTTACAGCACTGTGTTTTACAGCACTGTGTTTTACAGCTCTGTGTTTTACAGCTCCATGTTTTACAGCTCTGTGTTTTACAGCTCCATGTTTTACAGCACTGTGTTTTACAGCACTGTGTTTTACAGCTCTGTGGTTTACAGCACTGTGTTTTACAGCTCCGTGTTTTACAGCTCCATGTTTTACAGCACTGTGTTTTACAGCTCTGTGTTTTACAGCACTGTGTTTTACAGCTCCATGTTTTACAGCACTGTGTTTTACACAGCACTGTGTTTTACAGCACTGTGTTTTACAGCACTGTGTTTTACAGCTCTGTGTTTTACAGCAGTGTTTTACAGCTCTGTGTTTTACAGCTCTGTGTTTTACAGCTCTGTGTTTTACAGCACTGTGTTTTACAGCTCTGTGTTTTACAGCAGTGTTTTACAGCACTAGCTCCATGTTTTACAGCACTGTGTTTTACAGCTCTGTGTTTTACAGCAGTGTTTTACAGCTCCATGGTTTACAGCTCTGTGTTTTACAGCACTGTGTTTTACAGCTCCATGTTTTACAGCTCCATGTTTTACAGCACTGTGTTTTACAGGTCTGTGTTTTACAGCAGTGTTTTACAGCACTGTGTTTTACAGCACTGTGTTTTACAGCTCTGTGTTTTACAGCACTGTGTTTTACAGCTCTGTGTTTTACAGCACTGTGTTTTACAGCTCCATGTTTTACAGCACTGTGTTTTACAGCTCCATGTTTTACAGCTCTGTGTTTTACAGCACTGTGTTTTACAGCTCTGTGTTTTACAGCAGTGTTTTACAGCACTAGCTCCATGTTTTACAGCACTGTGTTTTACAGCTCCATGTTTTACAGCTCTGTGTTTTACAGCACTGTGTTTTACAGCTCTGTGTTTTACAGCAGTGTTTTACAGCACTGTGTTTTACAGCACTATGTTTTACAGCTCCATGTTTTACAGCACTGTGTTTTACAGCTCCATGTTTTACAGCACTGTGTTTTACAGCTCCATGTTTTACAGCTCTGTGTTTTACAGCACTGTGTTTTACAGCTCTGTGTTTTACAGCACTGTGTTTTACAGCTCTGTGTTTTACAGCTCTGTGTTTTACAGCACCCAGTTTTACTGCACCCTGTTTTGCACCCCGTTTTACTGCACCGTGTTTTACAACAGTGTTTTACAACACCATGTTTTACAGCACAGTGTTTCACAGCCTCATATCTTACAGTAGTGTTTTATATTAGTGTGTATGTGTGTGTATACATACATCATGTACGCACATGCACTGGTATACACACACACACACACACACACACACATACATACACATACACACAAACACACACACATATACACACACCACAAAAAACATGCATGAGTTGGAACACACACACACACACACACAGAAAAGACGCCTAGATGCAGTGATGCTTAACCCTTTGAGCCCTGAGTTCCTGAGCAATTTTAACCCTTCTGCCTGAGCTCCTGAGCCAAAATTTGCAAATAATTGGTATTAAACCCTTTGAGCCCTGACCACCGCTATACCGGTGGCAGAGAAAAATGACATAATGCCCAGCCACCGGTTGAGCGGTGCGTAAACACTTGAAGCGTGCAGTCTCAACCTGGCCCGTCAGGGCAGAAATCAGGGACAAAACGTGCGAAAAAACTGTACACAACACAACAAGTAATTGATATGCTTGATGATTTATCGAAAGTAGAGTATGACAATGATTACTCTGATAGTGAGGTGGAATTCGAATCGGATGATTTTGCTACAGATAGTGATGCTGAAAATGAATCTGCGCATGCAGAATCAGTTGATCAAAGGAGGCGTGTCAGGTTGAGACTCTGCAAAGTTCATGGTAGAAATCGATCTTTTTTATCCAAAGCACATGCACAAAACACAGTGAAAAGGCGCAGCAATGTTGGTACTACGTTCGCTGACGTCAGAATATTACGGTTTTTCTGAATGGCTCTTCAATATAAGTCAACCAATAGCAAAACACGACACAAGTGTTTACACACCGCTCAACCGGTGGCCAGGCATTATGCCACCCCTCCCCACCACCGGTAAAGCGGTGGTCAGGGCTCAAAGGATTAAGATAAGATATTTGAACTGAAAATCCTATGCAAAACAACAAGCTCTTCAGCACACACACAAAAAAAGTTTGTTTTGGGTTGTTTTTTTAACAACAGCAAAAACATTTTTAACGCATGGATACCATATTAACCAATGTTTTTGAAGTAAATTTGTTTCCTCCACTCAGATACCAAATAATTGTGATTCTTTTTGATGGGTCATCAGTCTTTTACCATCATTTTTTTTTTTTTTTTAAGTCTGTATACTGAAAATGTCAACATGAGGAACGACACTGTATTTCCCACTGAAAATTGTGTGTTATGAATGCAATGTAATGTCAACCCATTACACTGTAATCAAGTTCCACTCATATATATATATATATCAATGCTCCAAATCTTTTTTTTTTTAATTTAGGTTTTTTTCATACATTTATGTATTTCGCACACCCACTCCACCCCCCCCCCCCCCAATTTTCTCCCCCATATATTTTTCTAATATCTAATTAATTATATGTATTTTTCTCTTTTTTTCTCTCCAAAGTAACCAAAATAAGGCATGCGAATTACATACAGCATTGTATTCTTTAAGTGAATAAAACATGTCAAAAGAAAGATTTCTGATATACACACACAGATATGTATAACTTCTTCTTCTTCTGCATTCATGGGCTGCAACTCCCACGTTCACTCGTATGTACATGAGCAGGCTTTTACGTGTATGACCATTTTTACCCCACCATGTAGGCAGCCGTACTCCGCTTTCGGGGGAGATATGTATATAAATATATATATATATAGCTGCTGTACTATAAACAAATAAAGGTTTCCTGCATAACGTATGTGAGAAATACAAAGACAAAATAAAATAACAAAATTCAAAAAACAAGACCAAAGAAACAAGGGGAGGTAGGAGGAGCCAAAGAGCGATGCTCACCGGTGCAGTCTCCACCGTCCCACTCGCACTCTGAAGAGTTGCAGGCCTTGTCACAGTAGCCGTCGCGGATCCAGTTGGATGGACAGCCCTCATTGCAGCTCGGCACCGGCCACGTCAGGTACAGCTGTCAACAGAAACAACAGAAACTGGCGACAGTGGCCCAGCGGGTAATGCGCCTGATTGGGAAGTGTTCCTCATTCTGAAACTGCGTTGTTTGTGTGGTGGTATGGGTGGCATGTCTTTCAGATAAGATAATAAAACAAAGTTCCATGCACAGCAAAGGGGCGAAATTCTTAGATGTTTAAACAAACACTCTTCCATACAGAACAAAAAATGAGGTGCTGCCGTCACTTTTCTGATGCGCTCTCACTTGGCAGAGCTCTTTGAATTTCACGCACAGAAATCTGTTGCAATAAACATCTAATACAATGCAATGCAATGCAATGCAATGCAATGCAATGCAGTACCATACAGTACAATCAAGTGCAATACAATAACCATCGATGATAACTGTAGTGAAGTACAGTACGGTACAATAAATGTAACACAATGTACTAGAATACAATACAGTATAAAGGAAATTTTCTATCTAAAATTACGTTTAAATAACACACTTACCGTGACCCAACTAGTGCAGACTCCCCCCAGACCCCTGCCGGAGTCTGCACCAATTGGGTCACAGTTAAGTATGTGTAATTAAATGCAGTATTATACAGTGCAATGCAATACAACGCAACACAACACAATACAATGCAAGCGATGCAATACAATAAAATACAATGCAGTACAATGTTTTCATTCAATGATTCTCTCTCTCTCTCTCTCTCTCTCTCTCTCTCTCTCTCACACACACACACACACACACACACACACACACACACAATACAATGCAAGTAATGCAATACAATAAAATACAATGCAGTACAATGTTTTCATTCAATGATTCTCTCTCTCTCTCTCTCTCTCTCTCTCTCTCTCTCTCTCTCCTTCTTCTTCTTCTTCTTCTTCTTCTTCTTCTTCTTCTTCTTCTTCTTCTTCTTCTTCTTCTTCTTCTTGCCTCCATCATCTGCATCATTTCAGTGTCATTACTCCCCTGCTGCTATTCCTCTTCACATTCACCACACATACACCTCTTCATACACAACACACACACAGACAAACACACACACACACACACACACACTCTCTCTCTCTCTCTCTCTCTCTCTCTCTCTCTCACATGCAAACACTTTCCTCCTGCCCCCCCCCCATCCCCTCCACCATACATCACACTAAACTCACAGTTCAAACACACCTACACACAGCTTCCCACAAACCACCATACATCACACTAAACTCGCAGTTCAAACACACCCAGAAACAGCTTCCCACAAACCACCATACATCACACTAAACTCACAGTTCAAACACACCCAGACACAGCTTCCCACAAACCTCCACATACATCACACTAAACTCACAGTTCAAACACACCCACCCACAGGTTCCCACAAACCTCCACATACATCACACTAAACTCACAGTTCAAACACACCCAGACACAGCTTCCCACAAACTCCACCATACATCACACTAAACTCACGGTTCAAACCCACCCAGACACACGTTCCCACAAACCTCCACCATACATCACACTAAACTCACAGTTCAAACCCACCCAGACACAGCTTCCCACAAACCTCCACCATACATCACACTAAACTCGCAGTTCAAACACACCCAGACACAGCTTTCCACAAACCTCCACCATACATCACACTAAACTCGCAGTTCAAACACACCCAGAAACAGCTTCCCACAAACCACCATACATCACACTAAACTCGCAGTTCAAACACACCCAGAAACAGCTTCCCACAAACCACCATACATCACACTAAACTCACAGTTCAAACACACCCAGACACAGCTTCCCACAAACCTCCACCATACATCACACTAGACTCACAGTTCAAACACACCCAGACACACGTTCCCACAAACCACCATACATCACACTAAACTCACGGTTCAAACCCACCCAGACACAGCTTCCCACAAACCTCCACCATACATCACACTAAACTCACAGTTCAAACACACCCAGACACAGCTTCCCACAAACCTCCACCATACATCACACTAAACTCACAGTTCAAACCCACCCAGACACAGCTTCCCACAAACCTCCACCATACATCACACTAAACTCACAGTTCAAACCCACCCAGACACACGTTCCCACAAACCTCCACCATACATCACACTAAACTCACATTTCAAACACACCCAGACACAGCTTCCCACAAACCTCCACCATACATCACACTAAACTCACAGTTCAAACCCACCCAGACACACGTTCCCACAAACCTCCACCATACATCACACTAAACTCACAGTTCAAACCCACCCAGACACAGGTTCCACAAACCTCTACCATACATCACACTAAACTCACAGTTCAAACACACCCAGATACAGCTTTCCACAAACCTCTACTATACATCACACTAAACTCACAGTTCAAACCCACCCAGACACAGCTTCCCACAAACCTCCACCATACATCACACTAAACTCACAGTTCAAACACACCCAGACACAGCTTCCCACAAACCTCCACCATACATCACACTAAACTCAGTTCAAACACACCCAGACACAGCTTCCCACAAACCTCCACCATACATCACACTAAACTCACGGTTCAAACACACCCAGACACAGCTTCCCACAAACCTCCACCATACATCACACTAAACTCGCAGTTCAAACACACCCAGAAACAGCTTCCCACAAACCACCATACATCACACTAAACTCACAGTTCAAACACACCCAGACACAGCTTCCCACAAACCTCCACATACATCACACTAAACTCACAGTTCAAACACAACCAGACACACGTTCCCACAAACCTCCACCATACATCACACTAAACTCACGGTTCAAACACACCCAGACACAGCTTCCCACAAACCTCCACCATACATCACACTAAACTCACAGTTCAAACACACCCAGACACAGCTTCCCACAAACCTCCACCATACATCACACTAAACTCACAGTTCAAACACACCCAGACACAGTATCCCACAAACCTCCACATGCATTACACTAAACTCACAGTTCAAACACACCCAGACACAGGTTCCCACAAACCTCCACCATACATCACACTAAACTCACAGTTCAAACACACCCACCCACAGGTTCCCACAAACCTCCACATACATCACACTAAACTCACAGTTCAAACACACCCAGACACAGCTTCCCACAAACCTCCACCATACATCACACTAAACTCGCAGTTCAAACCCACCCAGACACACGTTCCCACAAACCTCCACCATACATCACACTAAACTCATAGTTCAAACACACCCAGACACAGCTTCCCACAAACCTCCACCATACATCACACTAAACTCACAGTTCAAACACACCCAGAACAGCTTCCCACAAACCTCGACCATACATCACACTAAACTCACAGTTCAAACCCACCCAGACACACGTTCCCACAAACCTCCACCATACATCACACTAAACTCACAGTTCAAACACACCCAGACACACGTTCCCACAAACCTCCACCATACATCACACTAAACTCACAGTTCAAACCCACCCAGACACACGTTCCCACAAACCTCCACCATACATCACACTAAACTCACGGTTCAAACACACCCAGACACAGCTTCCCACAAACCTCCACCATACATCACACTAAACTCACGGTTCAAACCCACCCAGACACACGTTCCCACAAACCTCCACCATACATCACACTAAACTCACAGTTCAAACCCACAGGTTCCCACAAACCTCCACCATACATCACACTAAACTCACAGTTCAAACCCACAGCTTCCCACAAACCTCCACCATACATCACACTAAACTCACAGTTCAAACCCACAGCTTCCCACAAACCTCCACCATACATCACACTAAACTCACAGTTCAAACCCACAGCTTCCCACAAACCTCCACCATACATCACACTAAACTCACAGTTCAAACCCACAGCTTCCCACAAACCTCCACCATACATCACACTAAACTCACACTTCAAACCCACCCAGACACACGTTCCCACAAACCTCCACCATACATCACACTAAACTCGCAGTTCAAACCCACCCAGACACACGTTCCCACAAACCTCCACCATACATCACACTAAACTCGCAGTTCAAACCCACCCAGACACACGTTCCCACAAACCTCCACCATACATCACACTAAACTCACAGTTCAAACACACCCAGACACAGGTTCCACAAACCTCCACCATACATCACACTAAACTCACAGTTCAAACCCACAGGTTCCCACAAACCTCCACCATACATCACACTAAACTCACACTTCAAACCCACAGCTTCCCACAAACCTCCACCATACATCACACTAAACTCACAGTTCAAACCCACAGCTTCCCACAAACCTCCACCATACATCACACTAAACTCACAGTTCAAACCCACAGCTTCCCACAAACCTCCACCATACATCACACTAAACTCACACTTCAAACCCACCCAGACACACGTTCCCACAAACCTCCACCATACATCACACTAAACTCGCAGTTCAAACCCACCCAGACACACGTTCCCACAAACCTCCACCATACATCACACTAAACTCACAGTTCAAACCCACAGGTTCCCACAAACCTCCACCATACATCACACTAAACTCACAGTTCAAACCCACAGCTTCCCACAAACCTCCACCATACATCACACTAAACTCACAGTTCAAACCCACAGCTTCCCACAAACCTCCACCATACATCACACTAAACTCACACTTCAAACCCACCCAGACACACGTTCCCACAAACCTCCACCATACATCACACTAAACTCACAGTTCAAACACACCCAGACACAGCTTCCCACAAACCTCCACCATACATCACACTAAACTCACAGTTCAAACACACCCAGACACAGCTTCCCACAAACCTCGACCATACATCACACTAAACTCACAGTTCAAACACACCCACCCACAGGTTCCCACAAACCTCCACCATACCTTCTGCCCTGTGGCATAGGTGTAGAAGTCATCTGGCCAGACCTCACTTCCGAACATTACGTCGTCATTGAGGTAGAGGAACTTGTCTGACAGCCCAGGGATGCGATGCAAGTGGGACTCTATGGCCGGAGAGCTGAAAGTGGGGAGGTGACTCTTGTTTGGAAACAGCTCCTGGAAGAAACAGATTTTTTTTTTTTTTTTATGTGTGTGTGTGTGTGTGTGTGTCTGTGTGTGTGTGTGTGTGTGTCAATGTGTTACTTCAATCATCACACAAAAACTACAGAATTAGAGAAAACCTAGTTCAAAAATACAAACTATGTCTAAAACTTCTGTCAGGAAAGTCATGTGTGGAAGTACCAAATTAGTTGAACAAAATGTCCCCAATTCTAAGGCACCATTAACATTTAAACAAAATGTCCCCAATTCTAAGGCACCATTAACATTTAAACAAAATGTCCCCAATTCTAAGGCACCATTAACATTCAAACAAAAATGTCCCAAATTCTATGGTACCATAAATAGTTAAACAAAATGTCCCAAACTCTATGGCACCATAAATACCTAAATAAAATTTCCACTGCACCATAAACAGTTATACAAAATGTCCAAAATTCTACTGCACCATAAATAGTTATACAAAATGTCCAAAATTCTACCGCACCATAAATAGTTAAACAAAATGTCCCAAATTCTACAGCACCATAAACAGTTACACAAAATGTCCAAAATTCTACAGCACCATAAATAATGTCCCAAATTTTAGAGCACCATATAAAGAAAACAAACTGTCCCATATTTTGGGGCTCCGAAATCAGACAACAAAATGGCCCAAATTCTTAGGGCACCATATACAGAAAAACAGTATGTTCCAAATTCTGGGGCACCACAGAAAAAGTTCACTGAAGACCAAGATGAACTGGAGAGGATTTGTTGGCGCCTTATGTTCTAACAGCAGCGAAGAGGATTAAATAAGTAAGAAAGTATTAAGAGACAACAAAATGTCCCAAATTTTGGGACACCAAAAATAGTTAACACTGGTATATGTCCCAAATTCTGGGACACCATAAACAGTTAAACTATATGTCCCAAATTCCAGGACACCATAAATAGTTAAACTATATGTCCAAAATTCTGGGGCATCATAAATAGTTATACAAAATGTCAAAATTCTGGCTCATCTTAAATAGTTAACTATATGTCCAAAATTCTGGGGCATCATAAATAGTTATGCAAAATGTCAAAATTCTGGCGCATCATAAATAGTTAAACTATATGTCCAAAATTCTGGGAGACCATAAACAGCTAAGCTATATGTCTAAAATTCTGGGGGCATCATAAACAGAATGCAAAATGTCCAAAATTCTCAGGCGCCAAACACAGACAACACAATTTTCCAGGCACCATATACAGACATATGCTCCAAATTCTGGACCACAGAAAAAGCTCACTCAAGACCGAAATGAACTGGAGAGGATTCGTTGGTGTCTTATGCTCCAACAGCAGTGAAGAGGATGGGGTAAGTAAGTAAATATAGACAGACAGCAAAGAAAAATGAACTGGAGAGGATTCGTTGGTGTCTTACGCTCCAGCCGCAGTGAAGAGGATGGAGTAAGTAAGTAAGTATAGACAGACAGCAAAGAAAAATGAACTGGAGAGGATTCGTTGGTGTCTTACACTCAAGCCGCAGCGAAGAGGATGGAGTAAGTAAGTAGTATAGACAGACAGCAAAGTGTTCCACCATTCTGCGGCGCCAAAAAGCTTGCCTGTGTGCCCTTGACAGTGACAGTTACAGCGACGGCAACTGACCTGGTGTGTGACGACGGTGATGCGGGGGTTGTCCAGGTTAAGCCAGTAGGGGATCTGACCGTTGGTCACGATGTACACGTGTCTCACCCAGGGCGCAAAACGCTCCAGCGACCGCAGCGAGTACCGCAGTTCCTGTGTTCATCAACAGCGGCAGCAGCAAAATCACTGGCTGCAGAAACTGACTTTTTTTTCTCTCCTTTTTTTTTTTTTTTTAAATTCAGACAGCAAATTTCTAAAAACAGGAGTCAAGACAAATGTTTCAATGACTGAAGGTAAAAAACAGAAGAACAGGCTTGTTTCCCTTTTTTTTCTTTTTTTTTTTAATTCAGTTTCAACATAACAAATATACATATATTAAATTCAAAAACAAATAGTTAAAAAGACAACCAAAAACCATACCGTTCATCTGAAGAAATTTATGTGTGAATTTCTAAAGGATGTAAAGCCTCATTTGAAAAAAAATACATGTATTAATATCAAAA
>NC_134902.1:35941006-35961006 GCF_041734735.1 Babylonia areolata | reverse complement strand
CATCCACCAGTCAAGGCACCTTGAAAGACAAATCCCAGTCTTGATGGAACACGAAGCAAAGCCTATCCCTGCAAATGTCACCCACCCATCTTGGAAGAGGCGGGTGTTCCCAACAGTCGTCACCAGCATTCCCAGAGTGGAGAAGAGAGCAACATAGTCAGACACCCAAAGGAAGGCCCTGGCCATGGAGTACATCTGCAACCAGTACCCCCAGGAAGACTGGACCCATGTCTTTACAGATGGCTCCACCACAGAAGCAACGAGGGATGGTGGAGCTGGAATCTTCCTCCGATACAAAAACGGAGATGAAGAAATTGCAATCCCAACAGGAAAATATTCCACCAACTTCAGAGCTGAGCGAGAAGCCCTCTGTGAGGCAGCCACAACTATCTTGCACAACTTCACAAGAACAACAGGGCAGGTGGTGGTGTTCTCAGACACTTTCTCCGTGCTCCAAGCCCTCAAGAACTCCCACTGCAAAGAACAGAACCATCTCACTTCAGCCCTTGTTGCCCTGAGTGCCAGAGTGGAGAAAGTGGTGATACACTGGATACCAGCACACTGTGGCATCAGAGGCAATGGAAAAGCAGACATTCTGGCAAAAGATCGTGCACAGAAGGAGCAGGCCTACAAACTGGTGTCATACGATGAAATCAAGACAATCATCAAGGCACAGCAAGGAATAAGGTGGCGCCTCCAGCACCCCAAATATAACCCAGAAGACAGATACTATTTGCTGGAACGACGGGAACAGGTCAAGATCTTCCGCCAGAGGACTGGACACAACTGCCTGCTCCACCACATGCACACAAAATTTGGCACTGGACAGAGTGGAGAGTGTCCTTGTGGTGAGGGACCAATGACAACCGACCATTTCCTTCAAGACTGTATGACGCATGCAGCATCCAGGAGGAAGTACTGGCCAACACCGACAGCAGTGGAAGCCAAACTGTACGGCACCCTGGAGGAGCTGCGACGGACAGCAGCCTTCATCGAGGACACCGGGCTGCTCATCTAATGGGAGGTGAACGAGGAAGAAGAAGAAGAAGACACAAGTGGGTCCGTGCACAAGCTGAATGATCAGATTTCCATTTTTATTCCCTGCCAGAATTTGAACCACAAATCCCATAGATTTGCTAAACAAAAGTCCAACTGTCTAACCACTTGGCCTTCATACCAGCTACTTTGATTTCTGTGCATGAAACTCTGTTGAAGGATTCATCTAAATCTGGATTTACTCTCAAAAGATCAGTCTACATCAACAAAGACACAATCCTAGAAGATACACTGATTTAACAAATACAAATGAGAAACAAATGGACCAGAACCAGAAGATACTGCACTTCCCACCCCCATCACCATCCTCAAACAACACTTCTCCTCTCCTTGCTGCCTCTCCCTCTGAAGCACGCACGCACACACACACACACACACACAACACACAACACACACACACACACACACGCACGCACGCACGCACACACACACACGCACGCACGCACGCACGCATGCACGCACACACACCAACAAGCAGTACTTACATAGTATGCCTGAATCAGAGTGTAGTTTACACCTTCTCGCTGATGTTTTTGTCCATCAAAAGGTTTAGCTGGAGAAAAATGAATCAAACACACCAACATATAAAATCTGGGCGAACACGCCTGCTTTCTCTGGATGAAAACATAAACAGTCCTCACCTTTCACCGCTTTAACCCTCCTCAGCCAAAGTCAGGTACCCGTTCAACTCTAGGCGGAGTGAGGAAACCTGGAGTAGAGTGCCTTTCCCAAAGGACAGGACACCATGCCGAAACGAGGCCTCCAGCCCTGATACCTGAGGTAGGCTATTCTTCTTCTTCTCCTGTCATCTTCTTCTTCTTCTCCTATCATCTTCTTCTTCTCCTGTCGTCTTCTTCTTCTTCTGTCTTCTTCTTCTCCTATCATCTTCTTCTTCTCCTGTCGTCTTCTTCTTCTCCTGTCATCTTCTTCTTCTGTCTTCTTCTTCTCCTATCATCTTCTTCTTCTTCTCCTGTCATCTTCTTCTGTCATCCTTTTCTTCTTCTTCTTCTCCTATCATCATCTTCTTTTTCTTCTTCTTCTTCTCCTGTCATCATCTTCTTCTGTCATCTTCTTCTTCTTCTCCTATCATCTTCTTCTTCTTCTCCTGTCATCTTCTTCTTCTTCTTCTTCTTCTCCTATCATCTTCTTCTCCTGTCATCTTCTTCTTCTTCTTCTCCTAAGGTCTTCTTCTTCTCCTGTCATCTTTTTCTTCTCCTTCAACACTGTAAAGAGTCACTGGGGAGCCACACTGAAGGACTGTTCACCAGATGAGATTCCTCTGGGTCTGTCTGTTCAAACAGGCCTTTGGGTGTGATGAAGAATAGCTAACTGTCGACATTCTTCCTCCCCCACTTTACCCGCTATCTCCTGAAACCATCATGTAGTGTGTGTGTCTGCGGGGGGGGTGTTTGTGCGTGCACGAGTGTGTGTGTGCATGAGCATGTGTGTGAGCGTGTGTAGGGCATTTTTTGTGTCTTTTGTGTGTGTGTGTGTTTGTTCGTATCTGCAATTTGTAGTATTGTCTTGGTGTATACATACGCACAGATGTGTTGTTTTTTCATGTTCAGAGGTATTCTACTAGGCACTATTGTGTTTCATGTGACGCGCTTAGATCCCATTATATGGGGAGTTTGCACCATATAAGCATCATCTATTATCATCATAAGCGCTTTGATTTGTCTCTGCCCAAGATTCAGCGCTATATAAATACTACTATTATCATTATCATCGTTGTCTGTTGTCTGTCAAAGCCTGGGTCTCTGCAAGTGGTTTGCTCTACGTTCCTTCAACCACAGAACCAACCAACCAAACCAACAGTTCCGTCTCGACGCTCACCTTGCTCCCAGGATGCCAGCTCCAGAGCCAAGCTGTCCACTTTGCCGGAGGACATCAGCGCCGTGTAGTTGAAGGCGTGGGTGGCGTTCAGGGAGAACGCGGCCTTGACCTCCCGCAGGTTGTGGTCGGTGAGGGGAAACCCCGCCACCACCACCACGGGGGACGGCACGCAGTTACTGTAGGTGCACTGACCCGGTCTGTAGAGCACAGCACAAGTCATAGGAAGTTTTATTTTGCTTTGCTTTGCTTTGCTTTGCTTTGTTTTAGCCCTTGCTAAAAAGGCTCTTTTCTTTTCAAATGGAACATTTTACTGTCAGCTTTGAATAACATAACATGGTAATACATCATTGCAAAAATGTTTGTTTGTTTCTTTGTTCGTTTTTAAGAACATACAGTAAATAAGATCTTCAAAAAGATACATCATTAATGCACATAAAAATAAATAAAAGAGCAGACTATGAACACTGATACTGACATGACACAGTAGTTTATCAGCATCAGAGTTCACGCAGAGTGGAAATTATACGTTACGTTCCCTTGAATTTATACGTGCGCACACAAACGCACACATGCAGTGCATGTACAAACACAATGACACACACACACATTTATAGACACAAACACAGGATTTATTTTTGTTCTACTGTCACTCAAACTAAGGGTGGAAATATGCAAAAGTGAAAACCACCCAGACTCAGAAATCAAATTTTAACATAACCTAAACATACCCAAAAACAAATAAATCAACATCAAATTCAAATACGACGAAATAAATTGTGTTTGTTGCTGAAGTTTTGAAAGACAGTCTTAAGGGAAGAACAAAAATAAAGGGGAGGAGAAAAATAAAGTACAAAATTATTTAAACGTGTTTAAGCATTTGTTAACATGTGTATGCAACACACACACACACACACACACACACACACACACACACACACACACACAGAGTGAGAGAGAGAAACACACAAACACATATTTCCTCACACACAGGCATGCACACACACAGACCCCTCATGCACACACACACACATTTACTCAGTATGCACATTTTAAAAAATACCTGTATACAAAAATAACAAACTTTACATTCACTTTCAAAGTCAACACAAAACACCTTGTGCACAGTTTACTCTGCACATAAAATAATACTTCAGCCATGTCAAAGTTTACATGATGCCTCTGATCTATACAACACCAAACTATATACATACGTGTGCGTGTGTGTGGGTGTGTGTGTGTATGTGTGTGTGTGTCGCAGCATTCGAAAACCCAGCGAAAGTGGCAATTTATCATTTTTTACATTTGTATACCTTCTACAAGTTTAAAAATCACAGACTGAAATTTAAAAAACAGAATGGATCTATCTGTCATAGGGTTTTTTTCTATGACTTTTTCTAAGTTTCTAAGTCCCTGAGGAGTAGAAATGGAGAAATCGGCTTATGAAAAAAACACATATTTGTGTGGCTGTGACTTAAAAAAACAAGAATTATCCTAAATATTTAAGTGGTGTCAAAAGATTCAGAACTGATCAGACTTTTGATTTCCATATGAAAAAGGCACAGGAAAATTTGTATTTTCTCTCTGCACTACTCAGTTTCAGTTTCAGTTTCAGTAGCTCAAGGAGGCATCACTGCGTTCGGACAAATCCATATACGCTACACCACATCTGCCAAGCAGATGCCTAACCAGCAGCGTAACCCATCGCGCTTAGTCAGGCCTTGAGAAAAAAAAAGGTGAATAAATAATAGATAAGCTTACATAAATAAATAAATAAATAATAATTATAATATAAAAAGGTAGCAGTAATAACAATAATAATAAAATAATAATAATAATAAATAAATAAATAAACTAAGACTAGTATGGGGAGTGACATCATGCAGTACAGTTTATACAGCCACATGGAAAAACCCACATGTTTGTCTGCCTGTAACTTTAAAACAAGAATTTTCCTGAACATATATGTGGTGTGAAAAGATTCAGAATTCAGTAAACTTTAGATTTCGATAAGACAAAGGCACAGGCAACTGGTATTTTCTCTCAGAAATCAAACAAAGACAGGAATGGCAAGTGGAGGAGTGACGTCATGCAATACAGATTATACAGCCACATGAGAGCCAATGGGGACTGTGAAAATGTTCAAATATTTCACCCAATAAGCTGAAGCATGAATCTTTGGAACTTCGGATCAAACTAACGTTTATGAACTGCTATCATGATATGTATTGCTATATAATCAGCTGATGTAAAATCAGCCTGGAACATGGACTCAATCATTAGTCTCTGTGGCCTGGAAGCCCAAATCCACTGAATGTTACAACTGAAGTGATGGTTTGTATGCAGCATTACCAACTCCTCCAGCGTCTTGACAAGGATGGAGATCATCTTGACAAGGATGGAGATCGTGTGTGAAAGTGGCTGAAGGAGTGAATGTGCGTGCGTGCGTATGTGCATGTGTGCACACACACATGTACATGTGTGCGCATTTGTGTGTTTTGTGCATGCTTGCATGTGTACATGTGCGTATGTGTGCATGTGTGCCTGTGTGTATATGTGTGTGTGCATGTGTGCCCACGTGTATGTGTGCTGTTTATGAACATTTGTGTGTTTATGTTTCTGTATGTCAGTGATAGTAAAGTGTGTGAGTGTGTGTGCTCGCACGCACACATGTTTTCCCTGTAAGTGTGAAAAACATGGTGAGTGTGCGCGTGCACACACACACACACACACACACACAAACACACACATAGGGCCGTGGGCAAATCCGCACTCTCCTGAACACAAGAAAATCTTGTACTGTTTGGAGTAGAAATGCACGTTTGATCCACCAGTCACAAATTGTTGAAAGAAATGGACTTGCTGGGAGTGAATGCCGAAAATATTTCACCGGAATTTGCTATTGGCATTTTTGTTACAAGTTAGTAAAGCCAGAAAGTCGCAACAAACATAGAGAAAGTTTGAAACTGACAGACCTAAATAATGATTTTAACTCTCTCCATACGAACGGCGAAAGAGACGACGTTAACAGCGTTTCACCCCAATTACCACCATCAAAATATTGCAAGCGGAGGGCTCTTATACTGAAGAGGTGAATGTTGACAAAGAATACCACAATTCTGACGATGGAAGCTAAAGGTTGGGTCATTCAGACACCCACTGGACATCCGAGGGGTCTGTGTAGAAGAGAAGAGAGGGCTGGCCGTACTGAGTGAGTTAAAACAATGAAATAAAGATATGTGGGCTGTTGAAGATAGAATCATTCCATTTGCAGCACACAACTTGGGTTCAAAAAACACTAGTATCAGATGGTGATAAAAAAATACATGATATGTATCAGATTCATATCAGTACTGTTAACTCTTCCCCTCCCTTCCCTTTGTCACTTTTGATTTTGTTGTTGTTGTTCAGCAGTAATCGCGCATAAACTATGGCTTTGTGTGTTGGCAGAAGCAAAAGAAAAGCATGGAGCACATGGACTGTGCAAGAAAACAACGACTGCTTTCCTGATGATGATGGATAACCAGACTAAGTCCCTGAGTACATCACTGAGCAGTTTGTTGCCCTGTTGTTTGATTCTCAGAACAATTTGTGTGTCATCAGCATGGTCAGACAGCCTCTCCTCGCTAAAGAAAACTTTGGAAAATACTCCACCCACATCAGCAGCTCTTGAACAGCACAAAAGACAGCAGTTTATGAGAGAGAGTGCTTTCATCTGGAGGTAGAACAGTGGGGACTGCGAAAAGGAGAGGGAAAAACATGGCAACCTTTGTGGACCATTCTACAAAAGCTCAAGAAACTTGTGAACTGATTCACTGCTCCTGCACAGTGGTGTGCAGAGAAAGGTGCAAATGCTGCAAGACCAACTTAAAGTGCACATCCTTGTGCACATATGGCAGGGATTGTCACAAAGACTAAACACTGCCCAGTTGGAAAGAGACAACCCAACTAGTCGAGAAAGGTTCTTCAGTAACTTTATGGTACCAGCTTGATGTTTTAGTTTTTCAGTGAAACTGAAACTATCAAAATTGTTTATTTGGTTTTACAAAGTTTACATTATGTACTTTGCGACTCTTATGACCACACATCCAATGACATGCAAGTGGGATTTCATCTCAAGAAACTGCCCCCCACCCCTACCCCCAAACTCTCATTACCCTCCTTTTCAATTGCCCTTTGATGTCTCGTGAGAGTGATAAATAAATCAACGCCCAACAACCCCACCTTAACACTTATTCAGAGCCATACGTCTCGACTGCAAATCTCCTTTTCAATTTCTGTGACTTGGCCTGTTGTCCTAATGGTAGATACAAGCAGGCAGCATCCAGTCTGGTGCTGTGATTGGATCTGACTGGTCACTTTTGAAACTTTTGTTATGAGATTGTGCCAGCCAGTCATATTTCTGATCATGTATGTTGTTGGAACAGTCGTTAACAGTCAAAATCAGTTATTAGAGCACTGTCTGGAAGAAGAGGACCTTGGCTGATGGGCAAGAGCAGATTTACACGTTTTTAAACTTCTGAGGCACTGTGAATTAAACATTCATTTTTTTGTTATTTTTAGTACCATAGCAAATATGATTTGAAATGAGGAGAACAGCCTTACTGTATTTCCCACATCACAAAATATCTTTTGGTAGTTACAATAGCGTGATTATATGCAGTTACCATGACCTAATGAAATATATGTTGTTGTTCAGGCATTAGAAATATCTTCCAGGCCTAATTATGAATTTGCTGGTCAAGGCCATGACATCTTGCTGTGACCTTATTATAGATTTAATTAATCTCCTGACGTGCAGCTGATAGGCTTTAAACAACATAAATCAATTAGATTCCAGGTAATCAGAGTGTTTATGAATATAACTAATACAGATCTAGTGCAGCAAAGTATTTGTGAGAATGGCAGCAAGTAGTGTGATAAACAAACACACTGTTTAGAACAGTAGTCACCGTAATGTAGTAAGTGCGTGTGCCGACCTAATTTCAACACTAAATTTAGCCATTTGACGAAATTGCTGGTAGGTCTTTTTGCCTTAAAATGTTCAGATAGCATCACAGTACATGCGTGCAACACATATTTTCATTCAGATGTCTCTGGCTACAAATTTCATATTTGTCTTCAAAGCATTTTAAGTTAAAGGGTTTGCAGGTCAAGATCATCTGGTTTCACTGTGACCAAATTTTTTTAATTACATGTTTAGTGCTAAATCTACTAAGCAAAGTGTCTGAAACGAATAATATACATTACACAACAACACACTGATTGTTTGAAAATCAAAAGTGATGCTCAAATGAAAGACAACATTTTGATCTGCAGTTACAGTGGCGCGGCCGGTGTGTGAAGGGTAACCCACTTTCATAGCTATTTGTAGCCAAACGAGGAAAATGCCAAGATGCCTATTGCCTAAATATGTTCAGACAGAGTCACAGTTCATGTGTGCAACAGGTCATGCTTTCACTTCACAAGCTACCTGTTGGGATTCATTGAGAATTGCTGCGAGCCGCTTGACAGATGATGTTTTCAAAGATGCCATATTTGTTTACTTCATGATGCGTCGATTATGAACATATAGGTCTTTCGATGAATTTTTTTGAGTCACACACACTGCAGAATGAAACACAATCAATCAAAATATTCCACAGAAAGTCTGAACTTTAAATAAAAAAAAAGGGGGAAATTTTCTATCTAAAACTATGTTTAAAATTTTTCTAACTTTGAGTCGGAAACTTGGCTAAATTCAAAGAATGAATGGGACCTGGCTAAAGTCACAACTACACACAGGGTAACCAGTAAAACCATAGAAAAACCAACTACATTCACACACTATCTTGAGTCAGAAGGTCTAGGGGAGACAATCAATGCCTGTTCGCTGCTCCTTTCCAATATATTACTTATCTACAATTGAAATAGGGCAAAAGAGTGCAGTGTTTTTTCTTCATGGTTTCGACAGGTATGCACCCGAAAACATTGTATACTACAGTTTCAGGGTGTTTTGTGCAAAGATACTTACCAACAGCAAAGATAAGACTTTGAAGTTGCAATGTTGTTGTTTTTTTAAATCCCGATCTTAATGATTTTGACCCTAACTACTTGTTTTTGTGTACAGCTAAGAATCGCTGGATGCGACTTTAGCCGGGTTTTCACGTGCTGCGTCACACACACACACACACACACACACACACACACACACACACACACACACACACATATATATATATATATATATATATATATATATATTCCAGACAATACAAAAAGCACCATACAACAACCAGGCCTTTCCCACATGCCAGAAAAAGCAGAACATTATGAATGCAGAACTTAGCAGCATAGCACAGCTTGTTCCATCACCAACAAAAACAAACACTGAAATGCATATGACTCCTGTTTTTGCAAGGCTAGACTGAGATCTTTTATCCATCACAATAACATTAACAACACTACCAACAACAGCAACAACATCAATAATATTTAATAATGAAAACTTGAGTGTTTTTTCCTCAAGCTATGCTCAGAAAGCTTCACAGAGAAGTCTTCAACAAAAACAAAATAAAGAAAAACAAAAAGACCAATAAAATATCTGCGCATGATTATCGGTGGGTGTCAGTTCAGATTATTCACTCTCTCTGCTCTCCATAATTCGCCAGTTACAACCTCACATGCACTATGATATCAATGCCCATTTTTAACCCTGCCATTTGGACAGTCGACGGGCGCAATAGCCGAATGGTTAAAGTGTTGGACTTTCAATCTGAGGGTCCCGGGTTCGAATCGGCGCCTGGTGGGTAAAGGGTGGAGATTTTTCCAATCTCCCAGGTCAACATATGTACAGACCTGCTAGTGCCTGAACCCCCTTCGTGTGTATAAGCAAGCAAAAGATCAAATATGCACGTTAAAGATCCTGTAATCCATGTCAGCGTTCGGTGGGTTATGGAAACAAGTACATACCCAGCATGCACACCCCCGAAAGCGGAGTATGGCTGCCTACATGGCGGGGTAAAAACGGTCATACACGTAAAAGCCCACTCGTGTATATACGAGTGAACGTGGGAGTTGCAGCCCACGAACAAAGGAGAAGGAGGAGGAGGAGAGGAGATTTGGACAGTCACACACTGTTTTCAAGGAACAGCACAAGCCAGCTATTTTCAGGTTTCCAAAACCCACCAAACCTGTCTCTGAACTTACAGGACTTTCAACATGAAATATTCCTCTTTCTCACTGCACTTCAGCATTCACACAGCAGAAATGCACAAAGGGCTTGACTCATCCCACCCTACATCCAAGCACTGTTCGGACTGTACACCATGGAGCGCATTATCCCTCCACTTCCAAGTAATCCTGTTTGATCAAACTGGTTTTCTGACCTTTCAATTGTGCATAAACAATCTGGAATGAGTTCCTGCTCTCAACAGACTTCAGTGCAACTTTACTGCCAGAATCTGAGAGCAGTTCAAAGTGATTTTTGACTCACTTGTGTAAACAAAGTGAGTCTATGTTTTAACCCGGTGTTCGGTTGTCTGTGTGTGTGTGTATGTGTGTGTGTGTCTGTGTGTCCGTGGTGAACTTTAACATTGACATTTTCTCTGCAAATACTTTGTCAGTTGACACCAAATTTGGCATAAAAATAGGAAAAATTCAGTTCTTTCCAGTCATCTTGTTTAAAACAATATTGCACCTCTGGGATGGGCACAAAAAAATATTTAAAAAAAGAAGCCTAATTATATGCAAACTGTATTTACTGTTATATTTATATTTTTTGTATTCTCTAAACTTGGCACTTTGACCTCTTATTCTGACCTAACAACAAGAGGAGTCATTATTATCATTTTTTGTTCAAACAGGAACTTCTTTTGCTAAGCATGGAATTTTTATTTATTTTGCAAACGTTTTGGTGCAGATAGTACGAGGGTCATTCAATAAATAAGGTGAATTTTTCGGTATAAGGACTTCTAATACAGATAGAAGCTTACTTTTTTTTTCTTTTTTTTTTGTTGTTGTTGTTGTTTTACTTCTTTTTCACATGGATTTAATTTGTTTTGCAGATTAAAAAAAAACTTTGAGAGTTTTGGCGATTAACAAAGATGGCCAACCAAGAAGCATGCTCCAGGATTGAACAGCGGTCAGTTATCAAGTTTTTGGTTGCTGAAGGGTGCAAACCAGTTGAAATTCATAGGAGAATGTCAACTGTGTATGGTGCCACATGTTTCAGCCGAAAAATGTCTACAAGTGGGCTAAATTGTTTAAAGAAGGACGGAGCAGTGTTGAGGATGAAGACAGGCCTGGAAGGCCTACAGAAGTGAGGTCTCCTGAGGTGATCGAATCAGTCAATGACCTCATTCAGTCTGACAGAAGGGTGACAGTGGATGACATTGCAAGGACTTTGAGCTTATCTGTTGGGACAGCACACAAAATTGTCCATGATGACCTTGGCTACTCGAAGGTCAGCTGCCGGTGGGTGCCAAAGATGCAAGGCCTCACACAGCAGCCCGAACGGTGCAGACCATCAACGAGCTGGGCTGGGAACTGCTCCCTCATCCCCCTTACAGCCCAGACCTTGCCCCTTCAGACTTTCACCTGTTTGGTCCCTTGAAAGCGTTCACGGGAGGCACGAAGTTTGAAAGTGACGATGAAGTCAAAAGTGTTGTGAGCGACTGGCTGAGACATCAGTCCAAAGATTTTTACGCTGAGGGAATACGGAAGCTTGTGCACAGATGGGAAAAGTGTGTGACAGTGCTGGGAGACTACGCTGAAAATTTTTTTTAAAAGTAAGCTTCTATCTGTATTAGAAGTCCTTATACCGAAAAATTCACCTTATTTATTGAATGACCCTCGTAAAAAAGGGAAATTACTCTGTAATTAATGCTAGGGGACTTAATTTATCACAAGTGAGTCTTGAAGGCCTTGCCTCTCTTGTTTTTTCTTTGTTTCTTAAACAGGGCAATTTTGTGTGTGTTTTGTTTGTTTTTCCAAGATCATGGCCATACAACAAAGCTTGACAACACAGCAAGTATCAAACACAGTGTTCCATGATTCAGACATTGCTTTTGACCCAGAAAATAAAGATGTTTCAGATCAGTCCGAGTCAACAGGGGGAGATGCAGGCAATAATGCATGCAAACAATTAGCAAGACCCATGACTTCCTTACTTTCGAAGCACTAGGGAAAATGGTATGTACAGCAAAGCTGAAACTATCCAAGCACATACGACTGCAAACACTGCAATTTGTACAGTGCTAAAACAGCATAACTAAGTGACAAGCCAGTTTCGCAATTTCATCTACAGGTCTTTAACAGCTGCTGCCCACATCTGAACTCCCAGACCTGTGGAACAGAATTCTAGTCATCCAATAGAATTCTGTTCTGTTCAGTTCTATTCTTTTCTATTCCAACCAACCACATCAATGTTTGACCAGCACAGTGGGTCGATGCCACAGGTCAGGCACCTGCTTCCTTTTTCTTTTCTTTTTTCCTTTTTTTTTTAAGCAGGTCTGATGTAGCATATATGGATCAGTCTGCACACTTTGACACAGTTCTACTTCAAGCTGCAACTTCACTGACAGTGTTTTCCACACCATCTTCATTTGCAACAACATGTACAGAAATACTAGTTTACTTTTTAATTTAAATATACACAAAATGACAACGACAAAAAAAAGAAGAAAACAAACAACAGCAATAAATCAGAAAAAGAAATGGCTGAAAACACTGCCACAGAATTCAGAACATTAAGGATTCAGAACTTCGAGGGAAAACAAACTACAAAAGAACATACAATCCAAAACCCATCAATATAAACATACATGCATCTCTCACTACAACAGATAAAATACAAACATGAGATGGCCAATAGCACAGTTCTGATCACTACACAAATCAAAATGCACTATGTCGCTGCTTTCGGGAGAGATGTACTTACTTCTGCTTATCAGTTTTCCTGCAGGCCAAAGAGAAAAAGAAGTACATGTTTCTGTCTGTGAATAAAACCAGTCAGATTTAGGTTCATGTCTCAGCCTTTTCATTCAGTCAGTTTTCTATCTCTTTCTTCTATCACACACTAACAATCAAAACACACACACACACACACGCACACCACACACACACACACACACATATATATAATACTATGTTAACAAAAGCAGAAGCCAATTCTGTCTTCAAAGAACCAAATGAAATATGTCATCACGTTACTAAGAGAGGTTGGTTTTCAGTAAAGATGAAAGAAGCAAGTCTAACATTTTTCACCTGTTGTTATTTTGTTTGTTTGTATGGTGGGTTAGTTTAGTGTGTGTGTGTGTGTCTTTTTTTTCTTTTTTCTTTTTTTCTTTTTTTGTCTTAATCATACTATGTCATTAAATACAACCATGAAAAAAATATCCATCCCATCTCCTATGCTGATTTTAGTAACAATAAAATTAAATTAAAAAAAAGAATGAAAAGGTAATTTTTTTTTCTTCCTTTTTTTTTTATTAAATAATTTTCTATACAAAGAAATTCATGGCCAGAGCTCTGGAACCATGATTATCACTCAGGTAATTTTCTATACAAAGAAATTCATGGCCAGAGCTCTGGAACCATGACTATCACTCAGGTAAGTACCTACCTGGAGATGTTGAGCTTTTCCTCCATGCTCATCTTCACCTTTCGCAGCTGCAGAATGAGCTCAGGGTCAGAGCCGTTGACCCAGGTGTACACCACGTCAATGGGCACAGGTAGACACAGCCTGCAACGCAAATCAGGTCAGAGTGTTTGTCATGGAAACAATAACATTCACAATACACACAATGGACATCGGGTATGGACGTCTTGTCATGGAAATAATAATAATACAATTTACATTTACAATGCTTGCAATATTAAAAAAAATATTTAAAAAACCCAATAAAAACAAGATTGCTTAAAACATAGCCTGTGATTAATAAGCTAAGAAAGTGTCACAGATATAATAATTAATATCATAAAATTACATTAACAATGCCTGCAACAGAAATAATACATACAAGTTTGCTTGAAACAGAGGCTGTAATGGGAATAAGATTTATAAAATTAAAAGAAAATGAATATGATCTTTTTAAAAAGGCGAGGATGGTGGTCTCCCTTCCCTTGCTTCCTATCAATCAAAGATAAGTCTTACTGAAGTTACTCAAATCAAAAAGCATATTTGCTTGGGACCAAAATGTTGTCAACATACCACAAAAATGATTTTTTCATGTCCATACACAAACTCTTTCACTTTTTGGAAAACATTGCATAAAACAATATTCCAATACAATCACATCAAATATATGACAAAAAGCAGTATTTCAATACAAAGCCACCAATTAATTGAATCTTCAGTGTGATTACATATTCACACAGCAGTTCAATTTCAGTATGAAATTTGCACAATACAGTATGTATACATTATGAAAATCACATTAAATTAAAAAGAAATAAAGAAAATTTACCTTTCCCTGTAGGAGCGGCCTGCAAGATTGTCACTGAATGAGTTGAAAACAGTGGCATATTTCTCATGGCTCCACTCTAGCATGGCCTGAGACAGTCAGAAGAAGGAGAATGTCATGGTAAATTAAACTTTAAAGGTAAAGTCAAGTGGTGCAGAAAGTGCACATCAACATCCTTACCTGATAATCTGTTGCCATAAAAACGCGGAAACATCCAAAATTGCAAAACTGATGAACAGATCAAAACATTTTACTGTAGTGTTCAACCCTCAAACTTCAGAATCAATTTTATATATCTCATGTGTTACATATATATATATGATAATAAACCAAAGTTAACGACCATAAAGTGTACATGTGATATAAACATCATGGAGGAAATCCAAGTCAGACTGAGTCTGACTCTTAAATGTCACGTTTGTAGGAAACCCAAATGCCCATGCATGCACCAGTTTGTGAGTTTGATATACTCATATGTGTGAAGTCTGGATGAACATGTGCATAACAGAAACACAAAAACAAGCAACAGTATATACTGTATCAGTATATGTCTAAAATCTTATTTCATCAGCTGCACAAAAAACACAAAAATAATGTGTCTTGGACCAACAGTCTTTTAACTTTAAGGTATTACATGTTGTAACCATCTAATTTCTAATGACATCGTCAGTGTAGCCATAAATAAAGAACATTTTGCTAATTTCTATGGCATCAGTTTGTTGAATCAATTTGCTTCTGTAAAGATGTAAAACTTTAAATCTATTAACATACTTTTCATACTGAATTATTGAAGCCTTTGAGATGTATGAAAGAATAACCTAAATAAAACGGAACTGGTCCTAAAACTTGTTTTCTTAATTATAGTAATATTCTAACACAAAAATATTTAAAGATCTGCAGAAATGTCACATGGGGTACAAAACCAAAGTACCCAAGAAGTGACAATCATAGCAAGAGAACAACTTGGCCTTAATAGCCAGCATAAGAGTGTCATAAATGTTTGGTCATCATAAGCACCACTTAATCAGCTAACGATGATGATAATGGTATGTGAGTGTATACATGTGGCATGAGTGTGCATGTGTGTGTGTGTGTGTGTAGTATGTTTGTGATGAGTGTGAGGCTCAGGAGGATGCATGCAAGTGTGTTCTGCTTATAAATTATTGTGGATGTTTGTGCAAGAGAGAGAGAGAGAGACAAACAGAGACAGAGACAGAGACAGAGAGAGAGAGTGTGTGTGTGTATGTGTGTGTGTGTGCACGCATGTATTTGTGTGTGTGTGTGTGTGCGTGTGTGTGTGTGTGTTTGTGTTTGTATAGATGTGGGGGGGGGGTTAAAAAAAAGGGGGGGGGAACAGCGAAAAAAAAAAAACCTCATGAAAATAATTCTTATACATGCAGATCCCTTGCAAAAGCAGTCACCTGAAATATATATATATATATATATATATATATATATATATATATATATATATATATATATACCGTGTATATTTATTCGTTATCTTCAGTTGGTGGGACTGCAAACGAGTGTCACCTGACTGCAAACGCAATCACATACCTCCCCAAAGTGAAACGCCGATACTGTAATAACGATCCCTCCCACCAAGACCATAAGCAGTCCGTAGCGATGAGAAAGCAAATCGTATGTACGCTTCTGAACAAGTTTCCATACTTGCGGCTCCATTTTTTGAGTGACCTAAAGCCTTAAAACTTCCAACCCATCTCACTAGTCTGCTTGCATGGGCGCCGCCATGAGTATTTGCGGATGCATTATGGGAGGGGCACGTGGCATTGTTGACAGCGGAAGTGTCTTTTCGTGTTTTTTTCACGGACGTATTTGTCCGTGTTTTTTTCCGTCCCACTCGCACGTGTGCATGCATGATGCGTGTTGTCAGTCGGTTTCGACTGACACGCACTGAGCACATAACGGAGAAAAAGAATCGTGCAATGTAGTTGTTCACCTGTTGAACCAGTTTTCTGCGTGCGGTGTGTGTCAGTGTGTGTGTGTGTGTGTGTGTGTGTGCGCGTGCGTGCAGTGCGTGCGTGCATTCACAGACAGATCGAGTCACTGGTGCACTCAACATTCAACACATCAGAAAAAAACTGATTGCCATATTTGACCGACAAACACTGTGTGTCTCAGTGTATTGTCTCCCCACCTCACTCAATCCTCCCCAGGCCATACGCGTTCCGGCCCGGCAAACCGGCTCCACGGACTCGGAATACTGAAATTGCAAGTGATTGTTTTCAGTGAAAGAAAATAATGTGAAAACTTAAATGATTTGTTTCTTCTAGTTCTTCTCGATAAAATTATAGTGTTTATTGACAGGGTCAAAATGTTGTGTTTGCTTGCTCATTTGCGCGAGTGGGCTTTTTTTTTCTTTTTTTTCTTTTTTTTCAAAGTTCGTTTTGTTCCAGTTTGACGTACGTCACTCTTTGTTTGTCAGAATGGTATGACGGTGTAAAACATGTGTGTATATAACTGTGATGTTTCACAGCGCACCAAGGGCACACACACACACACACACACACACACACACACACACACACAATCTTGTTGCCTTTACGCCTTTTTTTTTTTTTTTTTTTTTTTTAAACGAACATAAACACACCGGCAAACGCTCGCGCACATCACTCACCGCCAGTGGCAGACACTCCGGTCGGGCGAACGTGACACTGTGGCTGCTGTCAGTTCCCGGCCTTTCATGAACCGACGAAGTCCAGTTTCAGTACATGAGATTTAACTTACGAGACGAAGAAAAGATGATATGTAGTAAAGATCAAATGACGGGCGCAATAGCCGAGTGGTTAAAGCGTTGGACTGTCAATCTGAGGGTCCTGGGTTCGAATCACAGTGACGGCGCCTGGTGGGTAAAGGGTGGAGATTTTTACGATCTCCCAGGTCAACATGTGCAGACCTGCTAGTGCCTGAACCCCCTTTGTGTGTATATGCAAGCAGAACATCAAATACGCACGTTAAAGATCCTGTAATCCATGTCAGCGTTCGGTGGGTTATGAAAACAAGAACATACCCAGCATGCACACCCCCGAAAACGGAGTAGGGCTGCCTACATGGCGAGGTAAAAACGGTCATACACGTAAAAGCCCACTCGTGTGCATACGAGTGAACGCAGAAGAAGAAGAAGTAAAGATCAAACATATATATAAAAAAAAAAAAAAAAAAAATATAAAAAAAATATACTGAGAAAAACTTGAGAGCACAACCAATGTTTATAATTCCATTCCAGTGCTGCGATGGACTGGGCATCCTGAGCCTGAGAACAAATACATTTACTTGCTCTTTGGAGAGGAGAAAAAACAAACAGCAAAGCAACAAACAGAATACTGACACAGTTTTAACTCAGGATAGAGTATAAGTTGCCTAAGCATCAGTGAACAACGGGCCAATGTATGCAACCGCAAAAGGAAACATATGGCTTTATCAGTCTATCTAAAATTCACCCGGCCCTGGGGTAAACAATGAAGATGAATCAGATGACTCATACATGAATTTCAGAGGACTGAGTTAAAAGGTTCCATGGAAGAACACGATGAAAATAAGAGAGTTTGCCGGATACTGGTGGATACAGACGGAATTTCAGTGCCGTATTTTTATATCCTTCTGCCGGAAACATTTATACGTAATCTGGTAGTTATAATAAGTTCCTTGAACTGAATGATGGAGTTCGAAAGCTGTGTGTGTGTGTAAAGAGCTTCATTTCATTATTTTACGGGTTTTTTTTCCAGCAGAGGACACGACTGAACATTCTTCATATGATCAGCTCCAATAAATGAGTAACAGACCGACAACAAAGTGCAGTGAGTTGACAGAGCACACACTGAGAGCAGATGGCATCAGTCAAGATCTCTCTCTCTCTCTCTCTCTCTCTCTCTCTCAGAGTTATCAGCCGCTTGTTCAGTGTTGTTCATTGTTTTTTTGTTTGTTTTTGTTGTTGTTGTTTTTTGCTGCCCCATCATCTGCATCGTTTCAGTGGCATTACTCCCACGCCGCTCATTTAGATTCCCCCATACACGGCCACACCCGGGTTCGTCCGTGGCAGTTCCAGCGTCGGCAGTCCACAGGGAACCATCGATGTTAGGTCGCCAGGAGGCCACACACCAGAGGAGACCCTGCACTGCTGCTGAGTCACTTCGGTGGTGTTCAGTGGTGCCTGTTCTGTTTTAACGTACTTAGGACACCACCTACTAAGCCCCCTACTAACGACAATAATGGTTAGTCACGGAGCCAGACTGAGTGAGCGTCCCTCCCTGAGTGGAGACCGCCACCACGTCCCCCAAACAACAGCCCCCCATGAATCTGCCGACGTGTTGTTCATTGTTGATGTTGTGATGTATTCTATATTTTAAGTTGTTTAAATTCTTTCAACTATTTCACTTGAACCATTCACATTAAGCGTTTATGTTAGGTAAATGCAATGTATTTTTTTTAAGAACGTTTTCAGATGGCATATGATATAATCAAAGAATCAGAGTCTGTCTAATTCAGTGCGGTAATAGTTATCAAAAGATAAATATTGCATGCTCATCAATGAATGTGTTAGTATGATCTGATGGACGGTCTGATGGACCGGCCATGCATTTAGAAGATCAGTAATATTGAAGCCGCAATGACTCGATAATGATTATTTTCGATAGTATGAGTGATTTGTATCATTGGCTTGAACTTTAACCTTGCAAGACCAATATGGCTGCAGCTTTGCACAACAGTACTTTTTTTATGACCGGAAATATATATAAGGATTTTGTATATTCTCAAGGCCCAACCAACAAGCTGGGCTTATGCACAGATAAAGCATTTGCTTTTTATCTTTTTTTTTTTCTTGAAGGAAGTGTAGCGGCGTTGCATATCAATCCGCACATTTTGGCGCCGCTTTAATTGAAACTGAAACCGAAACTACAGTACTTTTTTTTTCTTCTTCATCTGCTGGATATGCTGGTTAATTACGTGACTTACAGTGCTGTACACGAAAAGCACGCAGCTTTGAGAAATCTTTAGTACTTTTAACTTGAAATAACAAGTTCGGTTGAGGCCTGTCAGTACCCTTTTACGAATTTTCATTTCATTGAGAAAGGCACAGCGCCATCCCCGGGCCGGGCGGGTATCACAGTACAGTTTTCAGTTTCACTTTCTCAAGGAGGCGTCACTGCGTTCGGACAAATCCATACACGCTACACCACATCTGTTGAGCAGATGCCTGACCAGCAGCATAACCCAACGCGCTTAGTCAGGCCTTGAGTGCATGCTTACATATTTGTGTACCTATGAAAGTGGATTTCATTTTACGTAATTTCGCCAGAGGACAACACTCTCGTTGCCATGGGTTCTTTTTCAGTGCGCCAAATGCGTGCTGCACACGGGACCTCGGTTTATCGTCTCATCCGAAAGACTAGACGCTCAGTTTGATTTTCCAGTCAAACTTAGGAGAAAGGGCGAGAGCAGGATTCGAACCCACACCCTCACGGACTCTCTGTATTGGCAGCTGAGAGTCTTAACCATTCTGCCACCTTCCTCCTATCACAGTACAAACATAGCGTACTCCACGTGGTTCGGTATTGGGGCTTCTTTTCTTTGTTCTCCGCTACTCACGGCGGGTCACTCGACCACATTTTCAAAGAACACTCCACTCAATCACAATGCATTTGC
>NC_134902.1:35771006-35936006 GCF_041734735.1 Babylonia areolata | reverse complement strand
TACAAGATTCTTGCAAACCATTTGAAAAGGTATTTTGCATACTCTGTAGTATTTGTTTTAAACAGTCTTTATTTCCTCAAAAAACAATTTTTTGACGAAAGTTTGTCCCATTGTTGTGCTATGTATTGATTTCCTTTTCCCTGACTGCTCTTTGATACTTTGACTGAGTGGTGCTGTCCAGATATCTGGCCCTTGTGTAAGGAGTTAAGGACCAAAACACTTGACTGAGGGGGACTACTTCTCTGAAGACCTTGTTCTGTCCAGCTCTCCCTAGAGTTTCTTACCACTTTGAGTAGTGCTATCCAGATATGCTACACTGTCTGTTTAATGAACAAAACAGATGTTTATTCCTGTTGATATACTTTTTTTTTTTCTTCCAGCATTTATTTTTTTAAAGATGATGCCTTACTGGTGCCAGCAGGTTGCATGTAAATTATTAATGTTAGATAACTGATGGCATTATTTGATTGTGCATTTGTTGGAAGTATATATTTTCATTGAAATTAAGCTTTATTGTGGACTGTTGTATTCAGTATTATTAGATAAGACATACTCCGTCACCACCTAACCACTGATTAAATTTGTGTATGATTCAGTTGTTTGTTGGTTTTTTTTGTTTTTTTTTACTGTGAGTCAATAATGATTAATGTATAACTTTCGCCAGCACTTTTTTTTTGTCTAATTGATTCACATAGTAATTTTTTTTTTAACTTTAAAGTCTAGTAATCTGGCACATACATATATTTCTTCCTAGCAAATAATTCTTAAGTTAAAGTTGTGTGTGCATGTTTGTCAGAAACTCTCTCTCTCTCTCTCTCTGTCCATGCAATTGTGCATGTGTGTGTGTGCATATACATGAGAGAGACGCTCAAAGAAGAAAGGGACAGACAGGGTTGACAATAGAACATGCACAGTCCCCCCCCTCCCTTTCTTCCCTCTGCCACCCCCCTCCTCCCCCCTGCCTTTCCTCACCCCTCCCAACCCCTCTCCAAAAAAGCAGCACTGAAGATGAATCACTGGCTGACAGTGATCTGTTCCCTCTCTGCACTGAGAGACTGTTCTGGTGTCATCATGCTGGGGAGTCTGTTAACCCTGTGTAGGCTGAATGCATGGTTTCAATGTCACATTTTCTTGTGAACATCACTTTATAGGATTTGCTACCAGTGTGGCTATAAGCACAATCAGCATGGCTGAGGCGTGTGGAACGTCAGGAGAGACCAGCTGTTGCCATGCACACTGAGTGTCTGTTGTTTGTTTCTTTAGAATTTATTTAAGTATTTGATTTATTTACATTTTCACAGCAGGGGTTATTAGTCACTGTTATATGATTGGAGCACGTTCAAGGACAGGTCTCTGTCATTTGCCCTTGATACATACTATAGTTTGGCCAAGAAATCTGAGGAAGAAAGCCACATTCTGAAAGAGTTCTGCATTTGGCATGTTGTTTGGAAAATAACACTTTTTACAGTGACACTGTCTGGAACATCCCATTCAAAGCACCAGTGGTCACAGAATGAAATCTGAACTATGTTCTTGGTGTTCACAGCTACACCATTAGTCCAGCTCTGTTGATGAATGACGTTTTTGAAAGCATGGAATTTTCATAGTCAGACAGCGTCATCCAAAGCAGTCACTAACATTTCGAGAGCTCTGTGTGTCTTTGAGTGATATTGATTGTCTGATGTAGTTAAATGGTGCTTCATTTCACACCCTTGACTAACTTTCTTTGTAAACTGTGTTGTAATGGATGCTTACAATCTGCTACACCATCTGTCTTGCGATCACAGGCTTTACAAACTCCACATTTATTTATCAATGTTGATTTTTAATACACACACACACACACACACACACACACACACACACAAGAAGATTTACAAGAGTTCAAAACAAAACAACAAATAACAAACTAAATTACAAACTAATCTGTGGTGATGAGGAGGAGATTATGAGAATCTGGGAGAATAAAATTAGAAACTAAGAAAGAAAGCTTAAGTGATCATTGCTTTTATGCCAGTCTTAACATCTCTCTACTGTGTTTTGTTCCCCCTCTAACTGAAATTTATCCGTACCAAAGTAATGCATTAACTAAAATGGCATCAGATAATGTTTAAATTAATAGCATGATTTAGTTAACATTTGGGAAAGAGAATATATAGATTACGGTAGAATTGCTCTGCTTTTATCAAACTGAAGGGAGAGATGGAAGGGATAGGCAGACAGAAAGGAAGAACAAGGGAGGGAAAAGTGAAAGAGAGAGGGGGGGGGGGGGGGTTGGAGGGGGAGAGTGAGTGATGAGATGGTAAGGGGTGAAAGGGAGAGAGACTATTGATTCCCAGTGAGCTGCCCTTGTTGTTGGTGGTGGCTGGGTGGTGACACTGGTCCATGATCCTACCATTGTTCACATGGACAGGTTGGTGGAGTGGGGGCCTGGGGGGGTAGGTCAGTAGCAGTTTACATTGTCAGTGTAGCTGTCATTGGTGCTAATGACATAACGACGTTTTCAGAGTGTAGTGTAAGGGTATGTCAGTAGCAGTTTACGTTGTCAGTGTTACTGTCATTGGTGCTAATGACATAATAACCTTCTCAGTTAGTGATCAGAAGATTACGCATTTTTATGCTTCAGAAAGAAAAAGTTTAAAGAGAGGGCAGACATGTCTTAAAAAAAAATAATAAAGGGGGTGTGGTGGGGAGGCATGGGGTAAGCAGCTCTTAACTGCTGATGTATCAACTTGTGATTTATTCTTAAAATAGTTTCTTAATTATACTTTGATGTCACTTTACACTGCAGTTCCCTATGGCTTTTGGGAGGGGGAAAAAAGGATGGTAAAAGCATCAACAGTGAAAATGTCCATTCTGTTGGGGTCAGTAACAGTAACAGTGTGAGTTAGCATCACAAAAAGGTCCTTTTGATAATGTTTTAAAAATTTGTTTGTGGTTTTTACTATTTCGATTTCTGCTAGTGCTGTGGGTTTGTTGTATTGTATCTTGCCATGTAAGATGTATGGGAATGCACAGTGTCCATCACTCCCTCTCTTCCCCAATACTCTGTCACTTGTGTATTCTTAAGTTCTTTTCTGTGTAGTTCTGTTTATTCATTTGTTTTGTTTTGCATGTTTATGATGTGACTCCATTTTTTGTCTTTAGTTTGCCAGAAATGTGTGGAACTGTAGTAATAACTAAATAAGCGTTTATCATTTTATGTCATGAATTTATTGCTGCAAAAATCTGTTTTTTTAATATGATGGAGAAACAAGATATTCTCGTTTTGAGAAACAAAATTTAAACAATTAACCTTTTTCATTTATTATTTAAAACAAACAAACAAAAAACCGACAGAAGAAAACACCAGTATGAAATGAAAGGGGGGAAAAAACACCATCCATTTTATTTAAAAACAAATGAACATTGCTTTTCTTCTTAAGTTTTGACTGCAACAAGTATGTGAAAATAATAATAATACAAAAAAATAATACAACAGTTATGATAATGATAACGAGAACATTGATAATAATAATATAAAAAACATGGAATGGAAATGGAATCTACATGTATACTTTTTCTTTCAAAAGATGAGAAAGTGTAGGTGGTATTTTGCTGGGACAGGGTTTTTTTTACTCCTGGCAAGTGGGGGTTCAGAGTCAGAATGAGACAGGGCGAAGAGGTGAGAAATTAGGAACAAAGCCATTAATTATAAACAGCACCCCCCTTCCGCTTACAAGTTAGACCTGAGGTAATCAGAAAAAGAAAGGGGGAAAAACTCCTCAAAAAACCCTATAGACCTGAGGCAAGCAGAAAAGGGGGAAAAGAACAACCCCAAACAACCAGAAACATTCACACGGCGTATGTATTGTTAAAATTTGAACGGTTAAAATTGATCAATTCAGAAAAACTGCCCATTCATCGACGTTTATCAGTGCGGTAGCTATAATTCCAGATGTGAGAGGCCCATTGATCAGGAAGCCTGTGATTTGTATTGATGTCACGTAACAGCGACAGGTGTACCTACATAAGGTGAAGGGGGGTCTACCTGTGACCTGAAAGAACAAATAGCAGGGGCCTGTCAGGGATGGAATGGGCTCAGGTTTGGTTGGATGTGCTGTGTTGAGGCCGGGCAAGTGAGGGAAGGGGGGGGGGGGGGGGGGGTGGAGGGGGTTTGTGGGTCACATAAAAGGCCTTTTGTTAGAGCTCAGTGGAGGGGAGAGGTATGCCAAGATTGTGGTGGTGGTTTTGGGGGGGTGGCATGTAGCCCCGCCCCCCTCCCCCCTCCCCCCTTCTTTCCTTCTTCCTTTCCCCCACCATCATGGTTTTTTTTTTTTTTTTTTTTTGAGTTTTTTTTTCTTCCTCTCAAGCTGTCCTAGTTTGTGGCGAAGGAGTGTAGCAGTTTTGTTTTTTTGTGAACAGGGTTGAGGACAGGCGACAAGTGTTGCTAGATGTGTGTGTGTGTGTGTGAAAGAGAGAGAAAGGAGGGGAAGAGAGAGACAAGGGAACAAGTATTATACTGTTATAGAAATGTATGTGTGCATGAGTGTGTGCACTGTGTGAGCGTATGTGACATTGCGTGAATGTCTACAGGTCACTTTGTGTGAGAGAGAAGAAAGTGAAATGATGTGAGCTATCAGCTGCACTTTTAGAGACTTGACTGTTAAATGATTGTCACTGCATGAGAGTAAACAGAACACTGAATTTGGTATGCTCAGAGCAGTTTTACACAGATGATCACACAAAGTATTGCATGTTTGTGCTCTCATTCATTCATTGTCTGTGTGGATGTATGTGTGCATGCACATGTTTGCCCTCACCTTACACATGCCCGTGTGTGTGTTTCATTTTTAAATAAGTGTATGCTTTACAAACTTAGCTTATGTGCCCATGTGTGTGTGTGTTTCATTTTTAAATCAGTGTTTGCTTTACTTACTTAGCAGGATGTTATATCCACGGGCTTTCTGTTACAGTGCCCCGTCCTTTTGTAGGTATACATATACATATTATCGTTTGGTGAATAGTGTTTCCTGCAAAAGAGATATTGTCTTCATCATTTTCAGCGTTGTTGTTATATAAGATAAATTCACAGTTGTTTTTTGCAGCTGCTGCTCCTGTTATGTGCATTTCAACTGAGCCAAAACTCATTTTATTTTTTAGACCCAGTGGTGCATGTGTAGGAGTGTGGCATGGTTGAAGTGAATCAAATTCTTTTGAAGAGAAACTCATTCCTTGTTATTCATCCACTGTAAAACAATCTGTCCTGGAGAAAGGACAGACAGACATGGGCTGAGGGTTGGTACAGGTATACAGGTACAGATATAATATATGTATAAGTATCTCCAAGTGGTGGTGGGATCACAGCTGGGGGCCAAAGGTGAAGTAGAGCCCTGAGTGAGACCAGACTGTGGGGTGTCAGGAAGAAAGGTAGACAGGCTGACATACCTGGCCCCTGGTGGGAGTGGTGGAGGTGTATCTTGTCTGTCCTGGCTATTGGCTTTCATGACCTTGTTCACAACCCTTGTCTCCCCCTCCCCCTCTGTGATTAGGGGGGTCAGGAGGGGAGGATTGGGTCTGGGATAAACTTGGGTGAAACCAGAGTCTTGTCTTAAAGGGAAAAGTCTGAAAAGAAGTATGCATTACAGTTTGGGTTGAAAACATAACATTCGTCTGATAATGACTCTTGCAAAGGAAATCTGTCTTTGGATATGAAAGGGTATCTGAAGTGTCATGCTGTAAACAACATTAATGAGTTATTTCAAATGAGTAGGTTTCATTATTTGATTTGGAATATTCTTTTACTTTTTGTTTTGTGTATCTTTAAAAAAAACAACAAAAAACAACCAACCTCTGGAAGATGTGATCGGGACTGAGTTTCAGTTTCAGTTTCAGTTTCAGTAGCTCAAGGAGGTGTCACTGCGTTTGGACAAATCCATATACGCTACACCACATATGAATCGGGACTGAAAGGATCAAGAGCTGACTTTTGTTAGAGTCATAACAGCATGATACCAACCCTTTTCTTTTGTTTGTGTTTGTAGTTGTTGTGACCTCCTCCTTACAGTTTACAGAGACAAACACACACACACACACTATCCCTCTCTGTCTCACTCTTTCACTTACATATGCACATATGTATGTGTATACACTTACGTGAACATGTTCATGTGTGTACATCAACATGCACACAGATCCACAAATTTACAAGTTAACACACACATGCACAACCATATTCATGCAGAAGGATTGATATCGTAGACCTGTAGATATACATAGATACATACATCTCTCTCTCTCTCTCTCTGTATATATATATATATTATATATATGTATATGTATATTACATCATTGTTAACTGATAAACTGTTTATAGTGGAATGATGGCCTGGAGGTAACGCGTCTGCCTAGGAAACGAGAGAATCTGAGCGCGCTGGTTTGAATCACGGCTCAGCAGCTGATATTTTCTCCCCATCCACTAGACCTTGAGTGGTGGCCTGGACGCTAGTCATTCGGATGAAACTATAAACCGAGGTCCCGTATGCAGCATGCACTTAGCGCACGTAAAAGAACCCACAGCAACAAAAGGGTTGTTACTGGCAAAATTCTGTAGAAAAATCCACTTCGATAGGAAAAACAAATAAAACTGCACGCAGGAAAAAATACAAAAAAAAAAGGGGGTGGGTGGGGCTGTAGTATAGCGACGCACTCTCCCTGGGGATAGCAGCCTGAATTTCACACAGAGAAATTTATTGTGATAAAAAGAAATAACAAATACAAATACAAATCTTTCATCATTCTGCTGTCTTCTCTTCCCACCTACACTCCTTTCCCTTTGAACCTCTGAAAGTTTATCATCATTGTCAATAAGTTCATGATTACAGACCCCAGTCATGACAGTGACCCATAGTAAATGAATTTGAAAGCAAAGCTTAAGTTATATCTCATTATCTGTCTGCTGTGACATCACCAGTGAGGTTCTTCCATATGTCCCAAATCACATCACCAGTGTGTGTGTGTGTGTGTGTGTGTGTGTGAGTGTGAGATCCTCCCTTCCTGTTCGGTCACATTTAATGTGTAAAACTTCCCTCTTTGCCTGGACTTGCCATAATCACCATTATACTAACATGTCTGCTTCCTTGTGACTGATTGCTTGTCAGTTGCTGTCAGTTGTATTATATATAATATTATGTCTGTCTGGGCTCTTGAAATAGTGTAGCAGGTATGACGATGTGGCTGGTTTATTCATCTGTGGCAAGACCTAGTTTTGTGAGCAGTATTATTTCATTTTTATTTATATTTTTCAGGAGTCCAGGAAGTATTAAAAAAAGAAGAAAAAAAAGAAAGAAAAAAACAACAACATGAAAACTACCAAAATAGGCCTTTTGTTGGGAATATTCTTCAGTAGATATATATTAAAAAAAAAATATATATATATATATATACATAACTTGTTCCCACTTTGTGTGTGTGTGTGTGTGTGTGACTTTGCGACAATGTGCATGTGAGAGACAGAGAGAGAAAGAGAGACTGATACTGACACCGATACTGACACTATATGTTTTATTGCCATTGACAGTACAATCCTTTTGGCAAGGGGAACATTATGAACATAAACAGAGAGAGAGAGTGTGTTGATAGTCTGTCATCAAATAAAGGTTTCTGCAGCTTGGACTGATGGATACATTCTCTAAATATCAATCAATAATGTTTCCACAACATTAAAAAAAAACCCAAAAACAAAACAAAAAAAACAAACAGACAAACAAAAAACAAACAACTAATGAAACGAAACAGCTTTAGTGTTTACATTAATTCTGTAAACATACTGTATTGACTGGGTAGATGTAACTGGCAGAGAGGAAAAGTTCTTATAATGTAGAACAAGAAAGGGTAAAGCTAAAAATGTGTGTGTGTGTGTGTGTGTGTGTGTGTGTGTGTGTGTGTGTGTAAAGTATGTGTGCAAGAGAGACAGAGAGAGAGTACATTAACACAATATATATATATATATATATATATATATATATATAAAAGAAATCTCCACAAGGGGAGAAACAAACAGGACATCACTCACTACAACTGGACACATCAAAGGGTGGGTTTACCTGTTGTAGGCCTCAGAGACCTCCCATCAACCCACCTTGCTGACCCCAGGTGTGCCAGCATGCCACATCTTTAGAGTCATGCCAGGTCTACAGCATTCAGATGGACGAGTTTACAGTTTAAATGGGTCTCCTTCAGAGCAGAAGTTTTCACATTAGATGGAATGTCTCTCTCCCCAGGAGTAAGTGGTTTACATTTTAGATGTTTAGACCTTCAGCTTTATACACACTCATTCAACTTTTTTTTTTTTTTTGTAGCTTGCACAAAACTGTAAGAAGAAGGTCACAATAACTACAAACACAAACAAAAGAAAAGGGTTGGTATCTCATGCTGTTGTGACTCAAACAAAACTCAACTCTGTGACTAATTTTAGATTTCTGTAATTATTGAGATGTACAGTAAAACAAAACCAACATGTACTGTCGAGGTTTCCCACAGTGGCTTTGGTTGGCGAAAGCAGCATGTTTTTCTGTTCTTCGTGTGTGTGTTGTTTGTTTGTTGTAGAAAAAAGAAAAAGAAAAAAACAACAAACACACGCATTAGTGTGATGGCCACAACTGTGTTCAGTTCACAGTTACATTTGAATGGTAAATAATACTAACAAAAAAGGGTTGAAGGTCCATATTCTTTTATGTCCATTGGGGTAGTGAATTCACATCCACTGGGTCTAGGGCTCGACATAGCAGAAGGTGGGGCCCCAGTCTTCTCCTTGGACTCTCTGAACTTTCCCAAACCCAAAGTCCAGTTCCCATTCTTACCTGGGCTGAGTGAGGGACATTGGAGTAAAGTGTTTGCTTTAAACAACATCATGCCTTTCTCTGGGACAGATTGCTTCACACTGGATGAATGAAAATTGAAATGGAACGAGTTTCTCTTCAAAAGAATTTGGTTCACTTCAACCATGCCACACCCCTATACATGTCCCACTGGGTCTAAAAATGAGTTATTGGTAAGTTGAAATACACGTAACAAGCAGCAGTAGGTGCAAAAACAACTGTAAATTTATTGTGTAACATCATGCTGAAATGTGGCCTCGATCCCTGATCACTGGTGAACACATGATCAGAAGTCCAGTGCCTTACCAAATCTGCCACGGTACATTAAACTGTAATGCTACTTTAAAAAAAAAAAATAAAAAAAAAAGTTTAGAAGAAGAAAAAATAATCATATGGATTTTTCTTCCCTCAGATGCCGAAGTACTAGTTAGTTTTTCCATGCTTGATGCTTGTTTGTACATATTTTCATGATTCATTTTGAATAATGGTACTTTGAGATTTAAGTAAGGAGATAAAGAAAAAAAAAAGAAAAGAAAGAAAAAATGTTTGACAGGTTGGTAAATGTATTGATAGGCAAACCTTCCCAAGTGACTCAGTACGAACTGAAGATGGCAGTTTTGTATCTTGGGGCAAGTGGTGGTGATAGTGGAAACAGACAGAAAAGGGATGGGGGTGAAGATTGAAAAAAGAGCTTGGAACTGGGTAACTGAAGGAGCAGTGCTGGGCCTGACTCTGCTGCAGTTTGAAAGCAGTCAAGTTCTAACCTGTAACCATGTTGGTTTGTTGGTTGCAAGCAGGTGATTTGCGAAGCAAAGAGCCCTATCTGCCAAACCGTTGTAGAGATTGTAAAATTAACCCGGTCAGCTGGTATACAGTGCCTCTGTGTGTGTGTGTGTGTGTGTGTGTGTGTAAGTGCTGAGAGTAAGGGGTAGAGAGAACTAGGTATACATATTGACAAGCATGCATACATATGTGTGAGCACACACACACACGGGCACAAGAGTATTTTTGGAAATGCATGCACACACACACACACACACACACACACACACACACACACACAAAACAACAACAACAAAAAAAACACCTCCCCCCACCACACACACACACACATAGCCACAACCACACACACACAGAGCCACAACCACACACACACACACAACCACACACACACACACACACACAGAGCCACAACCACACACACACACACACACACAGAGCCACAACCACACACACACAGAGCCACAACCACACACACACACAGAGCCACAACCACACACACACACACAACCACACACACACACACACACAGAGCCACAACCACACACACACAACACAACCAGAACCACAACCACACACACACAACAACCACAACCACACACACACAAACACACAAACACACACACACACACACACACACACACACAAAGAGTCAACATGATGAAGACTGAGGATCCATCAAATCAAAAATGTAAGCATTTGCATAAACTACACAATAAAAGTCAGTACAGTGGTGGAGGTGCTGGTGGAGGTGCGGACGTTAGTGGTGAGAAGAGGAAGGTGAGGGTCACAACACAATGCACTTGGAAGAGGCAGACATGGGGAATAAAAGCAGATCACTTCATGGTCTGCTGAGCGTATGTTTGCGTTGGGGCTGAACCTCGCAGTTTTTCTTACAGGCACCAGCACTGTGACAGCAGTCCTCGGCTACACTATGCAGGGCCACTGGCTACACTATGTAGGGCAGTGGCCGTGTGGTAATGTGCCCAGATTAGGAAGCAGGTGTCCACATGTTCCACTCAGGAATTGTACCATCCACCCCCACAACCCTGACTCACCCTCCTCCTCACTGGTAGTGGTCTGAGTGCTTGTCTTTTAGACGAGAAGATAAACTGAGGCTCTGTGTGCGGCATGCACTTTAGTTTAAGCGCATCTAAAAGCACCAACGGCAACAAAAGGGTTTATCCTGATGAATTTCCAGTGAAAAATTGGTTATGATTTATGATAAAATAAATAGACAAGTCAAGGTCACAATGACCATGCTCTGGTCTGCCCATATGGACAGCAGTTTGCCACTGACTGTTTTACAGTTTTGACACAGTTTGCACTGGAGTGTGTGGATGACCACAATGCACTGCCAGGACTGATTTTGTAACATTTCTGTGTTGGACAGCATAAAGGTCTGGTAAAAGCAAGGACAGGTTTTTAATGTGCATCAAGAACTGGAACAACATTGATAAGGTCTGACCGTCTTATAATTGAGATATGTTTCAAGTCGGCATATTTTTAGTCAGCACATTTTATTTGACTGACTGTCTGAAAATAACATCTGTGGTGGGAGGGAGATACTCGGATAATGTGCAGGTGTAGGTATGAAGGTTGCACTGTTCCAAAAACTTCATGTTTGTCAACAACTGAGTATTCATTTATGTGGTTTACAGCCTGCTTGACTGTGACTAGTATGACAGCTGTCATCTTGCTGCTGTTAAATGTGCCCGTAATGGGAACATTACCAGCATATTTATCATTCTGTCCATGCCCCAACATTTTCAACGGTTATTCGTGCTCACACTTGAGCATACATTTTGCAGGCTTAAGGTTAGACTTTGCTATATTAACCCCTAGACTGCTGCTGACGACTGTGCTTGTCAGTGCACTACCTCATTGAAGTAAGACAGACAGTACACACGTTACAGGTTGTCGGTCACCATTCTCAATCAGGACTCTTCCTCATGTGAATGCATTTCTTTTGTTCAGTAAAATGAGTGACGCTGGTGGAAAGTACATAAAAAGTAGTAACTGTACTTGAGACACACACCAAACTGATCTCATGTCACCAAGATTCAGCAGTCAGGGGGTTAAAGGGAAAAAAAGGTCAGAATGTTATGTCATGTGGAGGCTTTGTTCTCTGATTAGCCAGGTAAAGCTACAGCTGATGATTGTCAGTGGCTGTGGTGTCAGTGCTAGCCTGCTTTATACAGAGTCACATAATTGAACGCTTGATTCCTGTCATCATTTGGTGGTGTGATTGAAGCTGTGTTGTGGTGCAGGGTTAGGAGGGTGGGGTTCACACTCTGTAAATCTCTGTGTGTACGCTTGCGTGTTCACGCATGTGCGTGTGCACACTCACATTCACAGTGCTTAGAAGTAACATTGGAATGATGGAATCAGGAAAGAATGTTTTGTAACTTTGCCTGTCAGAGTTCCTTTTTGACTCACTTGTTTAAACAAAGTGAGTCTATGTTATAGCCCTGTGTTTGGTTGTGTGTCTATGGTAAACTTAACATTTCCATTTTCTCTGGAAATACCTTGTCTGCCAATATCAAATTTGGCTTAAACATAGTAGGAAAAAAATCTTCTAAGTCATACCAATAATAGGTTGTATGTCTGTTGATTTTAACAGTATTTCTGAATCATTAACAGTTTATTTCGTTGATGCTGGTTCTGGATTCTGAAAATGCTGTTACCCCTTTGCAGCTGCCCGAACGTCTTGTAATAAGACGCCATGACCACATTTTTCTTGTTTGTAGTTGAAAGCAAAGAAATACAAATTCTGGACAGAACACATAGTGACACTAGTTACATTATTGACGTGTTTACTGCATATGAATATTCTAAAGTGGACACTGAATTCATTAGAATGAACAGAAAAGAAAATTTGAATCGACCGTTTCATTGCCTCGTCTACACGGCACTGGTCAGTGCAGATCTTGACAAAACATGTTGCAAAGCCTGACGCAATGGCAATGTCTCTTTTACCGCTGAATTAAAAGAATTTCTTGAATAATCATTGACGTGTTTACTGCATATGAATGTTTTAAAGTGGATACTGAAGTAACTAGAATGAATAGAAAAGGTGAATTGAATGGATGGTGTCGTACTTTCGATGCTTGTTGAACATGGATTTCTGCAGATCTATAAATATTGGATACATATTGCTGTGCGTTTCAGGCGATGGGAATGTCTCCTTTACTTCGGACTTGAAAGAAATTCTTAAATGCCCGAGATATACCAAAAGAACATGATTTGAATGGTGTTTTCACTTTGATTACTGTTCTCAATTTATTCTGCTAGATGTATATGCTTAAATAATAATTTTTGAACGCCACTGTTGAATTCCGCATTTGCACAGTGCACAGAACCACTCATTCTTGATCTTAACATCATGGGTTCGAATCTGCATTGAAGCCTTTTTTCCCCTTTTTTTCCCCTGAAACTGTGTAATAAGGAATAGAGAACGCACTTCAACAAACTGATTTTTTATTTTTATAAGTTTCTGTTTTTGTTTTTTATGTGAAGCTGTATATAATTATAATAACGAATAGAGAACACACTTCAGCAAACTAATTTTTTATTTTTATAATTTTTTTTTCTTTAAGTGTGCATCACAAGTGAGTCTTGAAGGCCTTGCCTTTCTTGTTTTAAGTTTCACAGGCACTTTCTTTCTGTCAGTCTTAGTCATTGTATTATCTCTATCAATAGTCAGCCTGTCTGCTACAGTCGCTCATACTTCGGTCACTCAGTATTCACTCTTTGCTCTCAGAGTGCTTCCTTCCTTTCACTTTCTCTGCTGGAAAGAAGCTGGTCTACAGTAAATAATGTGATTGATCACTGTTCATGGAAACATGGATTTTGCACCAACCCCCACACCTCACACCCCAAGTTTTACTGTTGTACTAACTTTTTATTATTATTATTATATATATATATATATTTTTTTTAACCTCCTCCCCATGCCCCACCCTACTAAAAAAAAATGTATACTGTATTTGAAAGACAGTGGCATGTTTCCACACAAGTGTTGTTTGAAAGATCGCAGTAGAAATCTACCTGTGATTGTGTGACATCCGACCCCGCCCTTACCCCTATCCCCCACCCCACCCATGCTCACTCTCTGTGCCAAGGAATGTGTGACTGGGAAGGGAAACTGAAGAACAGGGTGTAGGTGTTTGTTTGTGCCCCTCCAGACAGGAGGCACCTGTAATTTATAGGGCCACTGTCAGCAGATCATGTCTTCCAATCCTCAAACTCCACAAACTCCACACCTGGCCCTTCCTTTTTGTGTTGTTGCTCCCTCCTTCCCTATTTTTTAAATCTTTTAAAATTTTTATTTTATTTTTTGTCTTCCTGTGGCAGATTTTTTGTCTCCCTTGTTCAGCATTGTGCTGCTCAACAGCTCAGTCTGAGGGGGGGAAAAAAATCAAAAGTCCAGGTTTTGTGGCCAGAGACAAGTTTTGCTGATTTGAAACCTCCCCTCGTCCTCCTCTCCTTCACAAATTACATTGTTTGGTGGTACATAGGCTAGTTTTGACGTTGTGAAAATGTAACTATAAGGTTGCACAGTGACGCGGATAATTGACGAGCGAACATGTGCCGTTAGTGGTTAATGGGTCTGACCTTTTTTTGTTTCTGTCTGGGACTGCTGTTCGGTCAAGTGTGTACAGCTTCAGACAGGGGGCCTGGTGGGTGTGCATTTTGATGACTGCCATGTTTATCACAGCCGTTCTGAGGCGTGCTACTGCTGTGGGTTGGTTGGTTCGCTTGTGTCGCCGTGACCCTCTCTCTGCTTTGGTTGAACTGATTCATTGCTGATGTGCACAGTCAGAATGTGCTTTTCGGCATTGTCGGGTGAATGGGTGGGTGGGGCACCATGCCTTGAGAACTGAAATTATTTATGCAGGGAGAAAATAAAGAGGGAGTGTTTTGTTTGTGACCCAGAAGCCGGTGAGGCATGTGTTATGTTTGCTGAGTGATACTGCCTGAAGTACTAGCAGTGTATTGAATTCAGTCCTTGATGTTTATGTGTTCAGGTAAATATTGTTAATGACACAGAATTTGCTGTGTGTTTGTCTTTTTGTGTACGTTTTTTTTTTTATGGGAAGGTACAGAACAGTATGTGCTTGTTTGAGCCGTATGGTTTATGGAGCTTCACTGCATTGATCAAATGACACGAATTCAGCTCTGTGTGCTTATGTTTTTATTAACAGGGTGAGTGGTACTCTATGCTGTGTGTGTTTGTGTGTGTATGTGTATGTGTGTGTGTGTGCATGCATGTGAGTGAGAGAGAGTGGGGGAGAAGGTTTGTGACATGACAGGAACAGTATTAGTAGACATTACTGGTGTATAATTTTGATGAATATGGTGAGATTTATATATATATATATATATTTTATTTTATATATATATATTTTAATGATTCTGTTTCTTGATGATTCTTCAGAGGTATACTCAGTGCACATGTATATGATCATTGATGTGATAGAAATATAGTACATGCGCTTGGAGGATTGATGTCATGTATCAGTGCTTCGATGAATGTGTGTGTGTGTGTGAGTGTTTTGATGTGAGTGGGGATGATATTCCAAAGGCTCAGCATCTGCATTGTGGACTTAATGTGCATGGATGTGGGGAGATTGTGTGGAGCGATGAAGGTGGGGAGTTAATTTTGGTTGGGAAGGAAGACAAGAGTTTTATAAACTGTGAACGAAGTCTGTGGAGGAGTTTGCATCAAAGTCTATGGTGTCACAGCGCAGATTCCAGGGAACTGTTATTAGAGGTACATGGTGACAGTCTTCAGTTCAAGAAAGGTGCTCACACACAGTCTGACTCCACAACTAAGCGATTACTGTCGTCAGTGTGTTGTGCGCTGAATATGTTGAATCGGAACAGGCACTACTGGACACAATTGAAGTGACTCGTCAGCTGTGTAGGGTCTTCTTTGGTGTGTGGATGGATCACAACCAAACACTTGACAGCAACATGTGAACTTTTTTGGCATTGAGAGTGGGACTTCGATACAGAACAAGCCTGGGACAATGCAAAGATGAACTGTGTGAGAAAAACACCGCTGAAATAGCATGATGAAAAGGATGATAAATTGTATCATAAGAAACACTGTAGAGAAACAGGCTTTGATAGGTAAGTGATGGACAGGACAAGAGGACCATCAGTCAGTGTGTTGCACCAGAAGTAGAAGTCTAGTAGTAGTAGGGAGCAGGAGTGTGGCCAGAAAACTGGGTGAGAGACGGCAGGCGTGGAGGGTGGTGTGGAAATGGAAATGGGCCATGCGTGGCTCAGGGTAGGCGTGGAGGGTGGTGTGGAAATGGAAATGGGCCATGCGTGGCTCAGGGTAGGCGTGGAGGGTGGTGTGGAAATGGAAATGGGCCATGCATGGGTCAGAACGCAAGCTGGGAATGGTTAGCTGTACAGGTGTATGTCACATAGAGAGTTCAGTCAGTGTGGCTGTTGGTGTACATGTGTGTGTGTGTTGGTTGATGGGTGTGGCAGTTTGTGTGTGTGTGTGTATGTGCGCACTTGCACATTCACACATGAGTGTGTCATTGTGTGTGTGTGTGTGTGTGTGTGTGTGCGCACGCTAGTGGGTGTGATGTGTGAGAGAGAGATGTTCAGTTTAACGTCTGTTCACTATAAGTGTTATTAGATGGGGTGTGTGTATGTGTGTGTGTGCGCGCGCGTGTGCGCATGCATGTTATGACTCTCACTCATGCACACAAATATGTGTCAGTGTGTGCCTGCATGTTTGTGTTTGTATGTGTGTGGGTGTGTACATGCATGCATGTGTTTATGTGTGCATGTTTGCATTTATACTCTTATTTGTGTAGCTGAGTGTGTGGGTGAAGGAATACAAGATCATCATTCACATGAAAAAGAGTGGTGGGGGGGGGGGGGAGTAAAAATATGTACACTGTCTAAATAGAATAAAACGTAGGTGAACACAATGGACAGTGTGTGAGGACCTTGATGAGTTGACAGCTTCCTTCCTTGTGCCATGGCCCCTGATTGTTCCTTTATGTGCGCGGTGAACTGCTTCACACAGACTTCCTCATGTGGCTGAGATCAAGCGACGTTGTTCAGCTCTACTCAGCTGCAAGTTTTGAGTTGATATTTAGCCGAGGACTGTGGATGTCTGAAGTCTGTACGTGTTCAGTTTTGACAGTATATTACTTCGAATGTGTGCGTTTATTCATTTATTTATTTATAAAGTCTGCACATGTTCAGTTTTGACAGTATATTACTTCGAATGTGTGCGTTTATTCATTTATTTATTTATTTATCTATTTATGTGTTTATTTATTTATCTGTTTATATATTGGCATGTACTCAGTTTTGATGGTCTGAAGATAGTCTTCTCAGGAAGATTCCTGCGCTTTACAAAGAGTTTGTCAACCAACATGGAGGAGACCTACCCACCTATCCAAGCAAAAGATCCTGTTTAAGTTTAGTAGCTGCATTTTCAGAATTTCTGTCACAAAATTTGAGGCGGTTGTGGTCATTAGATCTGTCATCATTTCGAAGCTGAAGTGAATGATCTTGGAGGGAGGGTGTGGAGAGGAGGGTGGGGGTGGGGGGGCGGGGGTAGGAAGGGAGTGAGAGGTGTGGTTAGGTTCCCCTTGTATGCAGGGCCTGTCAGTGTGTCAAGTTGTCACCATCTGTCACTGTTGTTTCAAGTCGTCAGGTGATAGCAGCTCAATTGTTCTGTGCTTAAAAGCAACAAACAACACTGTTCATTGTTATGTGGATTTTATTGCCAGTGACAACCAGATCCTTTGCTACCATTTACAAGGCTGTAGTATTGTGATTTATGACTGTGTTTTTGCTTGCTTTTTTTTGCTTTTTTTTTTCTTCTCAGATTAAAAGGCATTAGCAAATGTTTCAATGCAATGCACATGCATACGCACACATTCATGCTTGCACATGTGCACACACACACACATGCACACCAACCCACACCACACCCCTTGACAGCTGTGCCTGAAATCTGATGTCATCCCACATGCAGTGACGACAAGAGTGCACAACCATCAGTCTTCTCCACTATTGTGCAAAATCAACAAATAATGTATATTATGTAATTTTTTTTTTATTCTAAAAGAGGGGAATATTTCTTGAAATCAAACTTATGATGATTTACTTTCAGGTTGAAAAAGAAAAAAAACAAAAAAACCCATCCAGTTCTACTGCCACATCAGTGAAGATTCCCTGGACAGGGCGATCAAGGCACGGCAAGGCAAGGTGTGATCTTAAAAGCTGACTGACCAGTCAACATGTCTGTCAACGACGACCTCCTGCAAGCCAGCAGCGACAGTTTCTGGGAGGTGGGGAAGTACATGCGCACAGTGAAGCGCTGTGACAACGGCTTCAAACTGTGCGAGTCGCTGCGTCAGCTGATCGAGCAGCGGAGCGAGATCGAGAAGAAGTACGCTTCCATGCTGTCTGGATGGTCCAAGAAGTGGAACGAGTTCCTTGATAAAGGTAACAACATGCACGCTTGCATGTGCACGCGCACAGATGTAATTACTTATTTGTTCACTCCTACACATGTCCATATATATATATATGTATGTATATGTATATATATGTATATATGCGCATGCACATTCACATAGACTATACACACATACATGTGCCGTCTCCTTAGTGTTTGTTGCATATCTCCTCATACACTTGACTTGCACAAACATCTGCAGCTGCCCTTGCACACATCATTTACACTTCTTCTGCGTTCACTCGTATGTACACGAGTGGGCTTTTACGTGTATGACCATTTTTACCCCGCCATGTAGGCAGCCATACTCCCGTTTTCGGGGTGTGCATGCTGGGTATGTTGTTTCCATAACCCACCGAACGCTGACATGGGTTACAGGATCTTTAACGTGCGTATTTGATCTTCTGCTTGCATATACACACGAAGGGGGTTCAGGCACTAGCAGGTCTGCACATATGTTGACCTGGGAGATCGTAAAAATCTCCACCCTTTACCCACCAGGCACCGTCACCGTGATTCGAACCTGGGACCCTCAGATTGACAGTCCAACGCTTTAACCACTCGGCTATTGCGCCCATCACATCATTTACACACATGTGTGCACAAAAATTATTTCGTGCACACTTTGTGGATAGCTTGAGTCATGTTTTGTATGTTATAAGAACAAAACAAAACAAAACAAAAATCCATTGCCTTATTCTGCTTCCAGTTCTTCCCTCTCCTCTTCCTCCACATACACTTAACAAAGATTTTTTTTTATATAATCATTTATAGATTTTGCTGGCTTGAACCAAGCAATTTTAGGAACAACCATTACAAGAGATAGTGCATTTGATGCACAGTATGTGAACCAAGATGAAAAATAGTCAGGCATGCTGAACGTCAGTTGCACAAAAGTTTGTTGTTATCAAACCATTGTTGGAGGCATAATGGTGCGGCTTATTCACAAAAAATGCTTTGTGTGTTGATTTTGTTGTTGTTGTTGCTTTGCATGATAACATCTATTGATTTGAGTTCTCGACATTTCCTCATAACATTGTCTTTCTCTCTCCCTCTCTGTGCCTCCTTCCCCAGTTCCCCCATTTAAGATCTAGTGATTTCGTACTCAGGTGTCTTAATATCTTTATTATCGGTTATCTACAGTGGTCCGTTTCATATTTGGTGCATACTTTTTTCTTCTTCTTCGTCAAACTGACAATCAACAGAAATGTTCAGTTCTGTTCCTTCCATGTCCAATCAGTGTCTAGCAGTTGCTAATATATTATCTTGTTTAGAGGAGCGTAGGATTGTAGGTATGTGAAGCATTTTGTTCTGTCCAACTCCCAGCATAGATTTCACCCGTTTGCGAAGCCGGGCAAGCTGTCGCACACATGACTAATCTTACCGCACAGAATCATTTGGGACGCCGCTTTCATGGTGAGGGCGTGCATCACGTAGCCTAGTTCATGCCTGTGACTGTCATTGAGTGTCACTGTCACCGAAATATATAGGCACAGTGTGTCTCCGGCTTTCTAAAAGTATCTTTCTCTTAAGTGTCATCTCATTGTCCTTTCACCTTCTCCCAGCCTTTCACGTGGCGTTCTTACAGGGGAAGTCTGAACACTGGTTTACAGTCACCCACACACTGCTTTTCCCAGTTTGTTTCATTACAGTAGGGTTGGTTCATAGTCAGTCGTTCGGGGTGCTTGTGCTGTGTGTTGCGTGCAAACCCCCCCCCCCCCCCCCCCCCCCCCCCCCCCCCGCACCCCCCCCTCCCTACATCCCCCACTGCTGTCTGCCCTCTGGTCTTGTCTTATAGTGGGTTTTTTTTTTTTTTGTTTTTTAGGGGTGTGGGGGTGGTTAGGGGTTTTATGCTGACAGTTATGATCACAATCCTCCCTTTCCCTTGGCATGTGTCTATACAGATATATATTTGCATATACTTGGACATATGCACATGCATACACACACACACACACACACACACACACACACACACACACACACACACACACACATTCTCTCTGTCTCTCTCTCTCACACACACTCTCTTTCACACACTCACACTTATCCACCCACACACTCACACTCATTCAGTCACTCGCTCACTTACTTTTTCTCAAACAGAGTCCACATTCCTTGGCAAAGATCACCATATTTCTAGGCCTTGAAAGTCATGATTGAGAGAGTCCACATTCCTTGGCAAAGATCTCCATATTTCTAGGCCTTGAAAGTCATAATTGAGCAGTGGCACATAGCATTATCCTGTCTGATGATGTGGATTCTTGCACACTTGCCTTGCACTGTTTAAATGTCCTTTCTTCTTGAGTAATGAATCAGTTCAAAGACATCCATAAAACACTCCCAGAATGCTGCCTTGTAAGTTGTATGAAAGCAGTACCCAATAACAGTAAACAGTCAGAAGTGGAGGTTTAGATGAGCACAAAAGCCAGAGGGTAAAGGCATTGGACTTTCAGTCAGAAGAGCTTTAGCTTGATCCTGTATTGGTGCATAGTGAACTAAGGTGGAGGTTTCTCCAGTCGCTCAGGTCAACATATATATATATATATATATATATATATATATATATATATATATGTGTGTGTGTGTGTGTGTGTGTGTGTGTGTGTATGCTCCTGCAAACGAATTGAAAAAAAGCAAAACAACAAAAAATGGAATATTGTTGCCTGTACGGTGAACAAAAAATCCCACTTGTAGATTTAGATACTAGGCAGTGTATGTGTTATGTTAACATAAGTGTCCTCTGGCAAAATATTGTGGAGAAATCTTCTGTGATAAGCACAGAAAAATATATATATGCATGCACTGAAGGCCTGACAAAGAGCATTGGGTTATGCTGCTGGTTAGGCAAATTTTGTATTTGTATTTCTTTTTATCACAACAGATTTCTCTGTGTGAAATTCGGGCTGCTCTCCCCAGGGAGAGCACGTTGCTACACTACAGCGCTACCCATTTTTTTTGTATTTTTTCCTGCATGCAGTTTTATTTGTTTTTCCTATCGAAGTGGATTTTTCTACAGAATTTTGCCAGGAACAACCCTTTTGTTGCCGTGGGTTCTTTTACGTGCGCTAAGTGCACGCTGCACACAGGACCTCGGTTTATCGTCTCATCCGAATGACTAGCATCCAGACCACCACTCAAGGTCTAGTGGAGGGGGAGAAAATATTGGCGGCTGAGCCGTGATTCAAACCAGAGCGCTCAGATTCTCTCTCGCTTCTTAGGCGGACGCGTTACCTCTAGGCCATCACTGCTTACCCCCGTGGAGATGTGGGGGGTCTTTCAGTATAAACAGCATCCCCGCCTTCTGGAAAATCTGTGCTAGAAACTTCCTCTTTTCTATCACTCTCTTTGTTTCTGCCTTTTTTCTTCACTGTTGTCTCCTTTTTCTGCCTTCCCAGTCCATTCCCCTTTCTTTTTTCAAGCAAGCCTTAACACTTTATTCTCTTTTTCCGCTATGATGTGCTGTTTTGCTCTGGCGATTAGGTAGTGAGATGTTAACACTGGGATGGGCACTAGCTGCCCATTCTGCAGTGTTATTTGCCTATATGGCCTTATTTATGTATTTTTTGTTTGGCTTTGAAGTATTTTTTTCGATTTTTTTTAATCTAGGGATGATGAATTAAGCGGAAGGGCTGGCGTCCTCAGCATGGCCTGGTCTTATTTGCCATAAGGAGCTAAATGGTTGTGATACTGTGTCATGGACCATGTTTTGTGGGTTTGTGTTAGTGTTTTTTGTAAATGTGACAGTTTTGTGTTGACGCAGGTGAGCATTTGTATAGTTTGACAGTCCTGATATGACCCTGTGCGGTCGGCTGGACTATAAGCAACGAGAATAAATAAGAATAAGACATTTGCTTAGCAGATGTGAAGTGCACAATCATGGATTTGTCCGAATGTACTGTAGTGATGACTTCTTGAGAAACTGAAACTGAACTAATTGTTTCGGTGGGCAGTTCTGATAAATTATTATGGTTGTTTGCAGTACACAAAGCTATCTGAGCAACAATGTCAAATGTCAAGGTGCATTGTGAAGGGTGTGTTGTGATGAATATATAAACAGGTATCTAATGTGAAGGTCATGTAAGTGATGTGTACACAGGTGTGTAACATAAAGGGTGTGTTAGTGATATGTACACCGGTGTGTAATGTGAAGGGTGTGTTTGTGACATGAACTCGGTTGTGTAATGTGAAGGGTGTGTTTGCGATGTTTACGCAGGTGTGTTATGTGAAGGGTGTGTTTGTGATGTTTATACAGGTGTGTTATGTGAAGATTGTTTGTGACATGTAATCAGGTGTGTAATATGAAGGGTATGTATGTGACATGTGTAATGTGAAAAATGTGTTTGTGACAAGTAATCAGGTGTGTAATGTGAAGGGTATGTATGTGATGTGTACATAGGTGTGTAACGTGAAGGGTGCGTGTGTGGCATGTACACGGGTGTGTAATGGCTAATGTGAAGGATACGTCTGTGATGTGTGCACAGGTTTGTAATGCAAACGGTGTGTTTGTGACGTGTACCCAGGTCTGTATTTGAAAGTTGTGTACTTGTGTGTGTGTGTGTGTGTGTGTGATTTGTAACCAGGTGTGTAATGTGAAGGGTGTGTTTGTGATGTATGCATAGGTGTGTAATGTGAAAGGTGTGTTTGTGACATGTACACATGTCTGTATTGTGAAGGGTGTGTATGTGACATGTACACAGGCCTGTAATTGAAAGATGTGTATAAGACGTGTGCACAAGTATGTAACGTGAAGGGTGTGTATGGGACGTGTACCCAGGTCTGTAATCGAAAGGTGTGTATGTGACGTGTACACAGGTATGTAACATGAAGGGTGTGTATGTGACATGTACCCAGGTGTGTACCTGGTGTGTAACGTGAGGGGTATGTATGTGACGTACACAGATGTGCAGCGTGAAGTGTATGTATGTGACGTGTACCCAGGTGTGTGACGTGAAGGGTGTGTATGTGACATGTAATGTGAAGGGTATGTATGTGACGTGTACCCAGGTGTGTAACATGAATGGTATGTATGTGACGTGTACCCAGGTTTGTAACGTGAAGGGTATGTATGTGATATGTACCCAGGTTTGTAACGTGAAGGGTATGTATGTGATATGTACCCAGGTGTATTACGTGAAGGGTATCTATGTGATGTGTACCCAGGTGTTTAACATGAAGGCTATGTATGTGACGTGTACACAGGTGTGTAACGTGAAGGGAATGTGTGTGACATGTACCCAGGTGTGTGACATGAAGGCTATGTATGTGACGTGTACACAGGTGTGTAAAGTTAAGGGAATGTGTGTGACGTGTACCCAGGTGTGTGACATGAAGGCTATGTATGTGACGTGTACACAGGTGTGTAACGTGAAGGGAATGTGTGTGACGTGTACCCAGGTGTGTGACATGAAGGCTATGCATGTGACGTGTACACAGGTGTGTAACGTGAAGGGAATGTGTGTGACGTGTACCCAGGTGTGTGACATGAAGGCCATGTAAGTGATTTGTACCCAGGTCCGGAGTATGGGACAGGCCAGGCGGCGTGGCGCAGTGTGCTGGTGGAATCAGACCAGCTGAGTGAGCTGCACAACAACATGGGCGATGACCTGATGCAGAAGGTGTATGCCTCCATCAAGACCTGGCAGAAAGAGAACTACCACAAGTCCATGATGCACTTCAAGGAGACCAAAGAGTTTGAGGATGGTTTCAGAAAAGTAAGCTTTAAAAAAATAAAGGTTTTTGTTAGTTGGTTGGTATTTTGTGTTGAGAGAGAATGAGTGTGAGTGTTTATGTGGTAGTTAACCCCTAGGCTGCCTGCATGACGAGATAACTCGTCATGGCAAGCATGTATGCTTCGCTGCCTGCATGACGAGATAACTCGTCATCGAAATATTCTGACTTTTCCCTGGTTTGCATTCACTTCCTTGGCAAAAATAGCGGTAGCTTTAGCCTGGGGAATCTCTCTAGATTCTATTCATAGCTAGAAACCCCATCTATGTCATGAAGCATTCCTTTATTTGAACGTTTTGGTTGGGTCACTGTCCAAGTGTTTGCCTGACTTCTCTCCTCGCTCGCTCAACAAAATGTCGGACTGACGCCGTGCTCAAGACATGCGATCGTGACGAACTAAATCAACCATGATTTCTTTCTTTAGCTGATGCTCAGAAGGAATTGAAGCGTAAATTCGAAGGAGAAGATAGAGATGAACATTTATAGGACGATCTGATAGAAAATAAATGAATAATGAAGAGAGTGGCCACGATGCGACTGTCAGTGAGTGATGCCGGCTGTACAGATCTTAGCAGACGACAGATGACCGAATTAGCAGCAGAGCGATAGTCTTGGCACGCAGCCAACGCGGTCTGATGAGAACTGAATCAAGTGACCGTGTGAGAGGGGTGAGGAGGAGGGGGGGTGGAGACTGAGGGGGCGTGGCCTCACATCCATCTTATCAGTTGGAGAAGTCACAATGTATTGTGTATCTATCTCTTTAAAAAAAATATATATATATTGTGGTTGTTCTAGTATGATTTTGTGTTTGCAGATATCCATTTGTCCAGAAAATATGATGTTTTTGTGCAAATTACCTGACTAATGTTTGTAATGAACAAGTTGAAAATGTGACAAAAAACAAAACACTGATTTCAAAACAACAGCATGTCACTAAAAATATATAAAATGGGAAAACAGCATGTGTTTTGTATTCTTTATTCATTTACCTTTCAGAAAATATATACTTTTATGGGTCTTTCTCCAATAACAAAGAGCACAGAATTTTTTGAAAATTTATACCCGTTTTTTGGGAAAAAACCCTGGCAAATAGATTTCACTTAAATCTTATTTTCCTGGCAGCGAAAGGGTTAAGAGAGAGTGAGTATGTGTGTGTGTGTGTGTGTGTGTGTGTGTGTGTGTGTGTGTGTGTGTGTGTGTAGTTGAGTTTGTGCTTGTGAATATGTGAATCTCAAAGTTTGTATATAATGTTACCATGTATCTAAGTATAGTTTGCTTGGTTTTGTTCATTCTTTCTTTATTCAACATACTGTTAGAAGGTGTGGGCACTTGAGATTATAAGATGCCACAGTAAAAGAGTTCTGTCTGGAAAGCCTTTCTTGGTCATGTTTTGTAGGCACATTGTAATGTTTACAAACCCCCACCATATCCCCTCTGCCCCCCCCCCCCCTCCTGCCCCCCGCCACACACCATCACCCACACTTTAACTTTGCTCAAGGAAAGAAAACATCTGACCTTAGCCATGACCATCATACACGCGTGAGCACACACAAACACACACACACACTCTCGCACATGCTCACTCAGACCCACTTACACATACACACATGCGCACGTACGCGCGTGCACACACTCACACACACACACTCACATGCAGGCACACACACATATGCACACAATTTGTTGAATGGTGTCATCAGAAAAATACATAAGACACCACCATTTCAGAGCCAGTAGAGGAAAACCAAAGTGATGAAGGAGAGGGGTGGGTGAGGTGTGGATTGAGATAAGCTTACAGTTTGGCCAACAGCAAAGTGAGAGCCGTATGATCAATGGTTTCTCCATTGCAATGGGAAGTCATTCACAGCCTAGTCTTTTGTGAAGCACTATGACTGTCAAATTTAGAGGCAAGATTGCACTGGCTCTAAGTGCTGCAGCCTTGGGGGCTAGTTGGCCTTTGTAGACCATCCCATTGCTGACTGTCCTGAAGCCCTTTTGGCTTAGAAAGCGGGGATGTAACATGGGCAAGACACTCTCCACTTCAATCAAATTCTAGGCCAGATAGTTGTGACAGCAGTTGCCACCACTGCTCTTCTGATGGTCGTATGTGGAGTGTTGGCCTAGCGGTAACGCATCTGCTTTGGAAGCGAGAGAATCTTGAGCGCATTGCTTTGAATCCCACAGCAGTCAGTACTTTCTGCTAAACTTTTTGAATGGTGGTCTGGACGCCAGTCATTCGGATGAGACAATAAATTGAGGTCCCTTGTGCAGCATGCACTCAACGCTTTTTAAAGAACTAGTGGCAACAAAAGGGTTGTCCCTGGCAAAATTCTGTAGAAAAATCCACTTCGATAGGAAAAAAGATGAAATTGCAGGATGAAAAAACACACACACACACACACACAAAAAGGGTGGCACTGTCAGTGTAGACGACACGCTCTCCCTGGGGAGAGCAGCCCGAATTTCAGACAGAGAGAAATCTGTTGTGATAAAAGAGGAATAGAATACAATGTAATGCAATACAATGCAATGCAGTGCAATACAGTACAGTGTAATGCAATACAATACAATACAATACAATACAATAGTAGGACATGGCTGACAGCATGGGGTGTGGCATTGCGTGTGCAGGCCCAGAAGCCGTGGGGAAAGCGTCTGAGCAAGGTGATGACGGCGCGCAAGGAATACCACACAGCCTGCCGCACCGAGAAGAGCACAGCCCACCAGGAGAACAACGCACGCGGGGACGCCTCCATATCACCTGACAGTGTGAGTTGTCCTCCCTTCTGTGTCACCTGACAGTGTGAGTTGTCCTCCCTTCTGTGTCATCTGACAGTGTGAGTTGTCCTCCCTTCTGTGTCATCTGACAGTGTGAGTTGTCCTCCCTTCTGTGTCATCTGACAGTGTGAGTTGTCCTCCCTTCCATGTCACCTGACAGTGTGAGTTGTCCTCCCTTCTGTGTCACCTGACAGTGTGAGTTGTCCTCCCTTCTGTGTCATCTGACAGTGTGAGTTGTCCTCCCTTCCATGTCACCTGACAGTGTGAGTTGTCCTCCCTTCTGTGTCATCTGACAGTGTGAGTTGTCCTCCCTTCCATGTCACCTGACAATGTGAGTTGTTCTCCCTCCGTGTCATCTGACAGTGTGAGTTGTCCTCCCTTCCATGTCGCCTGACAGTGTGAGTTGTCCTCCCTTCCATGTCATCTGACAGTGTGAGTTGTCCTCCCTTCCATGTCGCCTGACAGTGTGAGTTGTCCTCCCTTTCATGTCATCTGACAGTGTGAGTTGTCCTCCCTTCTGTGTCATCTGACAGTGTGAGTTGTCCTCCCTTCCATGTCGCCTGACAGTGTGAGTTGTCCTCCCTTCTGTGTCATCTGACAGTGTGAGTTGTCCTCCCTTCCATGTCATCTGACAGTGTGAGTTGTCCTCCCTTCTGTGTCATCTGACAGTGTGAGTTGTCCTCCCTTCTGTGTCATCTGACAGTGTGAGTTGTCCTCCCTTCTGTGTCGCCTGACAATGTGAGTTGTCCTCCCTTCCGTGTCGCCTGACAGTGTGAGTTGTCCTCCCTTACATGTCATCTGACAGTGTGAGTTGTCCTCCCTTCCATTTCACCTGACAGTGTGAGTTGTCCGCCCTTCTGTGTCACCTGACAGTGTGAGTTGTCCGCCCTTCTGTGTCATCTGACAGTGTGAGTTGTCCTCCCTCCGTGTCATCTGACAGTGTGAGTTGTCCTCCCTTCCATGTCACCTGACAGTGTGAGTTGTTCTCCCTCCGTGTCATCTGACAGTGTGAATTGTCCTCCCTTCTGTGTCGCCTGACAGTGTGAGTTGTTCTCCCTCCGTGTCATCTGACAGTGTGAGTTGTCCTCCCTTCTGTGTCGCCTGACAATGTGAGTTGTCCTCCCTCCGTGTCGCTTGACAGTGTGAGTTGTCCTCCCTTCTGTGTCGCCTGACAATGTGAGTTGTCCTCCCTCCGTGTCGCTTGACAGTGTGAGTTGTCCTCCCTTCCATGTCACCTGACAGTGTGAGTTGTCCTCCCTTCTGTGTCATCTGACAGTGTGAGTTGTCATCCCAACCCTGTGTTGGGGGTTGTGTGTGAGTGAGTGGTTGGTTTTGAGAGAGGCGTGGGATAGGGGTATGGGGTAGATGGGTGAGTGGTTGTGTTTCGTGTGTGTGTGAGTACAGGCACGTTTGTATACATGTTTGCATGCGTGTATGTTTGCACACATTAGTGTGTGTATTTCTGTGGGCTTTTTGTGTTTTTTTTTGTTTAGTTCTTTGCGTAGACCTTTTCTATTTGATTTATTGCAGAATTGATTGTGAAGGTAAAAAAAACAGTTTCTTAAGATAGATCAGAGTGTGTGTCCTAAGTTTCTTAAGATAGATCAGAGTGTGTGTAATACTTTATAAAGTTATAAATGGATTGTATGTGTTCGTGTGGATGCATGCTATTTATCTAAAATTCTAATGTGTGGAAAGAGTGCAGGGAATATAAGTTCATGCGCCTGTACATATGTGTTTTGTTTCTTTGTATTTATATTCATATAACGATAATGTTAGTATGTTGTTTAATTTTGTGTGTATTTGTGTGTGTGTGTTTGGCTTCACAGTTGCGAAAGATGCAGGACAAGTTACGGAAATGCCAACAAGAAGTGGAAGCGACACGGGAAAAGTACGAGGCCTGTTTGAACGACTTGAACGGATACAATGCAAAGTACATTGAGGACATGTCAGAGGTAAGTATACGTTGAGAATATGTCCGAAGTACATATATACTGAGGATATGTTTGAAGTATGTATTATAATCTTGGGACATCTTTGAAGTATATTGTTGAGGATATCTCAGAAGAAAGTAGACTGAGGATATGGCAAAAATAAACAGATTGTGGATTTGTCAGAAGTAAGCAGATTGAGTATGTGGCACAAGTAAGTCAGTGAAGTTCGTTGAGGATATGACAGAAATAAGCATATTGAGGACGTGATAAGAAATTTTATTGATGATGTGATAGAAATAAGTGTATTAATGATTTGACAGAAGTAAGAATTAGACAACAGAAAGTCATCAGCCTCTTGAATGAGGTAAATACCACAATGTTTGGCCTTTAAGGCACGGGTTTGCCTACGACACATTCTCTGGATGCAAAGAAAAGGGGCAGTTTGAAAATGTGAAAGTGTGTTGTCTGGTATCAAGTATTGGAGCCAGTTTCAGTTACAAGGTGTCAGAGCGTGTGGACTGTTCCATATAGGCTACACCACATCTGAGAGAGGGAGAGAAAGAAAATTGAAGAGGTGCCTTATCTTGACATAACCCAATACACTGATCAGGCCTTGAGAGCCCACCTTAGGTTTGTGTAAACAGCAACATATAATGGGGGGGGGGGGGAATGTAATTACAATAGCCAGACCTGATATGGCCCTGAGCAGCCAACTGGACCACAAGCAACAGTACTATGTGTGCTACAGGTAAAAATTTTGCTTTCAGACTTGGATAGGATGCTTACAGGTGATAAGCTGTGCGAATCGAACATTCATTCCTGTGTTGTCTTTTTTTTGTTGTTGTTGTCCTTTTAATTAGTGAAAAATTAAATGTTTGGTTAATGTGCTTAAAAGTTGTAGGCTAGATGATTCATGGCATGTCGTAAACATATGTTGAACACATGGTTCATCTCATTTCTTCTGAAGGTTCAGTTTGCTTTCTTCTTTTCTTTTTTTTTCTTTTTTTCTTTATTTGTACATCTGACCCATTGAAAGAGGTGGGGGGGGGTGAACGTTTGTGGGGGGGGGGGGGGGGTGAACATTTGTGTTTGCATGCAGATATGAAATGATTGCCAGTGTTTCTGATATTGCCTTTGTATTTGGATATGATTTATTGTTAGGCAATCACCTCATACACCAAAAAAAAAAACAGAAGAAAAGAAATGGAAAGTGCTTTTGTATGTTACACACTGGATAAAGAAATTTGCTATTTTTGTCTGCATGCAAATGTCTGCAGACTGTGTATAATTTTGTCAAGGATTTTATTTATCTTATTTTTAACTTGTTCTTCTTTTATGATTTTTTTCTTTTCCCAGTTTTTAAGCGTCCAGAAAGAGAGGGACCTATGTTGTCAGCATGTATGTGTGTGTGTGTGTGTGTGTGTTTCCATCATAGTTTTGTCTTTGTTGTGGAGTATGTTATTAGACTTGATCAGCAGTTGATGCACAGTGTGATTTTGCATTCACCTTATTCATGTTCATGAATTTGACAGCGATAACTTTGTTTTCAGGTGTATGACAAATGCCAGGAGTTTGAACGAAAGCGTATCGAATTCTTCAAAAAGGCTTTCTTCGAGATGCACTCATGCTTGGACTTGAGTGTAGATGCCAAGTAAGTGCAGGCACATGACTTTTCTGTGTTTGTGTGTTTTGTTTGTCACAGGTGTGTGTGGCATGTGCCTTCTTTTCTTTCTTTTGCGTTCGACAGCTACGCAGTCAGGGTCGAAGTCCGAGGGATGCCACAAACTCGGACATCCGGTGAAGATCGGCTGCCGTCCCCCAGAGCTTGGTGTTGAGGTCAGCACCCCAAGGCCAGGACTGCTGCCGCATCTTCTCATACAGGGGGCAGTCTTGGAGAATATGGGATGGGGTCTGGTCAGCCTGGCCGCAATCACATAGGGATGTGGCTGCCACTCCAATCCTCTTCAGGTGTGCTCGGAGGCCGCAGTGTCCTGTGTGAAGGTGGTAGATAGTAGTCTGGTGTCTCCTCTCCAGTGTCCTGATGGGATCCTGGTGTGCCTGGTAGCCTCCGTTCAGGGTGACCCAGCCTCTTCGGAATCTGACATGTGCCATTCTTACACATTTGTTCTTTTCTGCATTTGAGTGTTGATTTTTAACTTTCATCTACAACTCAAGATTGGTTTTTTGTCTGTGCATCTGTAACTCATTGAGTCCCGCACCCAAGTATTGCTTTGGCTTTGTTTTGTTAAAACGGTTTTCACATCCTACACGTACATCAACTGTAATGAAAGGGAATTAATTTCTACAGTAGTTCTGGGTGTGATGTAGTTTGGATGAAGAACACTACATTTTCTGCGGGGTTTTTTCTCCACATCAGTGTAGCATGAAAGCCTGCCGAGGCTGTGAACTCTCTGGGGTTGAACAGGTTAAAAGGGGAGGACACCTGTGTACTCCTTCTTCTTCTGCGTTCGTGGGCTGCAACTCCCACGTTCACTCGTATATACGTGAGTGGGCTTTTACGTGTATGACCGTTTTTACCCAGCCATGTAGGCAGCCATACTCCGCTTTCGGGGGTGTGCATGCTGGGTATGTTCTTGTTTCCATAACCCACCGAACGCCGACATGGATTACAGGATCTTTAACTTGCGTATTTGATTTTCTGCTTGCGTATACACACGAAGGGGGTTCAGGCACTAGCAGGTCTGCACATATGTTGACCTGGGAGATCGTAAAAATCTCCACCCTTTACCCACCAGGCGCCGTCACCGTGATTCGAACCCAGGACCACCAGATTGAAAGTCCAACGCTTTAACCATTCGGCTACTGCGCCCGTCGTGTGTACTCCAGATTTGTGCCTTCCTGCATCAGCTCACAGAAGTGGATTCGTACAAGCAGTTGTACTTTTTAGTGTTATATTTTTCCTTTCAAGGTGATACTGAATGAACGAGGGGTAAGTGTTTCTGCACGTATGACCCAAGTTTGTCAGGTGTACTTCTTTGTGTTCTTCATTTGTGGGCTGCGACTCCCACGTTCACTCGTATGCACGGGTGGGCTTTTTTTTGCCTCAGCCTTGTAGGCAGTCGCACGTCGTTTTCGGGGATTTTTCTGAGTGTCAGACATTGGACACTGCACAGATAGTTCTTGAAAATGACGTAAGTCTTTTCTGTAAAACTGACACCATGTCCAAAATTATTTTCTTGTTGCTGTTTATGCAAATGAAAGTGTTCCTGAAAAGCAAAAGAGAAAAAGATTTTTCCTAAGAATCAGGACATTATCTCCTAAATCCCCTGGTTTGTCAAGCTGATTTTCTTTTAGCTAGGACATTGTGTCCTGAATTTTGATCTTTCAGATGAAACCCCATAAGGGTATCTGTGGGTATGATCCTGGTTTTCAGAGAGTGCTAAGTGTGTCTGGTGTTGTGTGTTACAGGTTTGCCAGAGTGTACACTGACCTGCACGCAACTATCGGCAACACCGACCCGGACAAGGACCTAAAGTTCTGGTCCAGCAGTCATGGGGTGGACATGGCCATGGCCTGGCCCCAGTTTGAGGTCAGTGGGTGTGGGTTGTTTGTGTGCTTTGTGACCTTGACCTGAGTGTGACCCCATTTTCAGGTCAGTGTGTTTGTGTGCGCGCTTTGTGACCTTGATCTGAGTGTGACCCCAGTTTGAGGTCAGTGTGTGTGTGTGTGTGCGTGCGTGCTTTGTGACCTTGACCTGGTTGTGACAGTTTGAGGTCAGTGGATGTGTGTATGACTGTGCTTTGTGGCCTTGGCCTGGCTGTGATCCCAGTTTGTGGTCTTTGTTTGTGTGTGTGTGTTGTTGTTAACTTGACCTGGGTGTGACAATTTGAGGTTAGTGTGTATGTGTGTACTTTGTGACCTTGACCAGGTTGTGACCCCAGTCTGAGATCAGTGAGAATGGAGAGCTCTTTGCCACAGTGCAGCAGCGGCTTTTTTGTCTGTGTGTGTGTGTGGACAGGTGAATTTATTTTCCAATCAGAGTGGGTTTTTTTGTTGTTGTTGCTTTTTTTATACAAAATTTTGCCATGTACATCCCTTTTGTTGCTGAGAGTTCTTTTGTGTGCTGAATGCTATGCTGCACATGAGGCTTTGGCTTATCATTTCATCGAAGAGACCAGATTCATCTCCTCTGTTTGTTTTTTTTCGTACTGGATTGCAGATCATTCAGTTCAGTTTCAGTATCTCAAGGAGGTTTCACTGTATTCAGACAAATACAAATAACTTACACGATATCTGTTTGGCAGATGCTGGACCAGCTACATAACCCAACACAGTTTAGACAGACTTTGAATGCATGCATATTTATTTATATACCCAAACAGTGGATTTCTTCTACAGAATTTTGCCAGAGAACAACAAATTTGTCACCGTGGATTTTTTTGATTTTTTAAGCGTGCCAAGTGCATGCTGCACATTGGACCTCAGTTTATCATCTCATCCGAATGACAAGATGCTCAGTTTGATTTTCCAGTCAGACTTAGGGGAGAAATGGTGGGACCGGGATTTGAACCCAGACTCTCACAGACACTCCTGGCAGGTATGCGTTTCAACCTTCAATTTTTTCACCTTCCTCCAGTCTAGAAAAGATGGAACCAAAACTAGAATCAGGATCAATTTTAATGTCAGTTGAACCTTACAAGGTTTATAAGACATGCATGCAAAACTACATATACCACACACAAAAAGTAAAACAAAATATTGAATAAATAAGATAAAAGAGGTGCTGAGGGTTCTGACGTTGTGTTTGACAAAACACAGGAGTACTCGCCAGAGCTTCAGGCCATCTCCAAGCGGGGCAAAGGGTCGGTGAACACTGGGGAAGGGGGCATAACCATCACCAATATCCGCCACACTCGGGAAGACAGCTACGGCAGCTACAATGCAGACCAGCCGCAGTTCTCATCTGGATCACAGGCCAACTCCTCCAATTCAGGTTCTGCGTCTCGGCAAGTCAGTGGGTATGTATTGCTGCGCTTGTGGGTTTTTTTTTCTTGTTTTTGTTTGGGTTTTTTTTATGGAAAAAAACTCATGTAGATTAATAAAAAGTTCATTATTTATCTTATTTCATGTCTTCTTAGATATTAAGTCACAAACTGTTCAGTAATATGTTTGAATGAGTAGGATGCAGGATCTCCTATTGTAATTTTGATTACAGAAATTTAAAATGGGGAAGACTTGTGTGTGGTTTTGGAGGTAACTTTATTTGAGTGCTTTTGTATGTTACTTTTTTGTGATCAACATTTTCTTTTGTGATCAGTATTTTCTTTCAAACTCACTAAATTATTGAGACATGATTGAAATCGTTGCAGGAAATAGTAATGTGTAATGAGTTTGGTCATTTGATTAAATTTTTTATGTTTGATTAATTTTTTTTTTTTGCTGAAATTGTCATTGCTATAGATCAGCTTAAGTGGTAACTTTTTACTCATTTAATTGTATGGTAACAGTGCCATATTCCTTTTTTTTTTTTATTGTGGTGTAGTGGCCCACCTGATTTTAACATGGTGTTGTGTGTATGTTATCCATTGTAATTCCTTCATCGGCTTTTCCTTATTTATGCTGCTGTGGTGATATTCTATCGACAGTAATTCCTACGACCACTCGCTCAATCCGTTTGGCGAAGATGAGGAGCAACGAGTTGAATCGGCAGTTAAAAACTCCTCCAATAAATCCAAGTATATATTTCCGTCCCAAGCATGGAATGCCTATATTGCGCATGATAGTACATATAAATCCTTGGCATTTAGAAATGGATTGTTTGGAAACCATCGGATGTTTTCACTTAGCTGTAGCATGGTTTTGTTTTCTGAGCAGCCAACCCCGGGCCATCCTATTCGTTAACCCCCCGTTTTCCAGTTTTCATTGTGTTTTCACTGTGATGTCCTCATTGCTTTTCTGTTTCCTTGAGTGTTGTCAGTCTGTCACTGGAATTGTAGGAACGAATGCATCTTTCAGTCATTATCATATATATATATATATATGTTGATTTCACTGCAGTGTGTGATTATATGTGTGTGTGTACATGTGTGTGTGTGTGTGTGTGTGTGTGCAATGATACTTGTACTGGTGTTTGGAAGTTTCGCTCTTTGTAAAACTGCTGTACATTGGTCATTGTGATTTTTCCATCGTGTTCAGTTTCCTGTAGGATTAATAATGGTATCAGTGTTGATCTCCACACCCCAACACTCGCAGATGTCTGATACAGACCTGACTTTTTTTATATATATACACACACTGAAGTTAATGAAATGAAAAACAGTGAGAAGGTTTCTGAAATGATGGATTTGATATGTACTGACCTGCATTGTCAGGAGTACTGAAAAAAGGCTATGGGGCTTGGCACTTTAGCGTAGCTGTCCTCTGTCCCTTCTTTTTCGTCTTGGTGTCTTTATCTGTCCTGCAAAATTACATCCCAGGAAAATATATGATAAACAAATAAAGATACTTTAAGATTTGAAAATAAGATTAGTGTCTGCTCTGTAGAAGACATCAAACACTGTACTCATTTTGTTCAGATGAGGTCAAAATTCATGGCAGTACTGTCATTATTAAAAATTTCTAATGTCACTCTGACATTTTCAGTGAGCACTTAATTTGATGCTGCACAAATATTGTTTGATTTACACATCTGGGAAAAAAAGGATAAAAAATATATTTTAAACTAATCAAGAGATTGTTATGAGAGGTGTTAAAAGTGTGTGATTAACAAATCTGAGAAGTTTGGGAGATGTGGGTAAAAGTGTTGGAGAGATGACAGTGTTGATAATCCCTCCCCACTTTCAGCCTTGTCTTTCCCCCCCTCCCCCCTCACAACTCTCCCTGATTTCCCCCTCGTCCAGCCTCTTCATCTACAGCTGTTGTTTCCCTCCCTGCCCTTTGTCTCGGGTCGTCACCCATTGTTATGCTGTGAAATGTACATCAGTGTGTTTATGAAATGTGTACATGTACAGGGATCAGGTTCGACATCGGTCATCGGTCATTGACGCATTTAATTTTGAAATGACCTATTGTTTTTCAAGTTGCCAGGTCACATGACTTATTGTTTTTATGACCAGTCGGTCAACCAAAGTAACCATCTCTCTCTCTCTCTCTCTCTTTAATGATCGCGATCGCTTTGTCGTCCGCTCCTACAGGAAATGACTATAAACTGGTTTATTAAAATACGGATCCGTGACGAAACGAAATCCGAAACGAATCTTTATCGCAGCCTTTCGCGAGCTTCGGCGAGAAGAATTGGCGTTCCCACTTTTGCATTAACCAAGTGCAGTTCCGGGAAAACTGAAAGTAGGCTGCAAAACCAAGGGTTGTCCTTGCGTCATCTTCCCGCAAGGCATAATCACCTGACAGCAGTAAATGAGCCAGTCGTATATGTTTTCTAGTCAACGCAGAAGACCAGAACATTGCATTTTCTTGTCAGAAATCAATGACATTCTTAACTTCTTTTTTTTCTAGTCAATGAATGACCAGAATGGCCAATGTATTACATTTTCCTTTCATTTGTGCATTATTAAAGTTTGAAAAAGCCCGGGATGGGTGATATTTGACCTATTGATTTTCAAAATGACCTATTGATTTTATGTTCTTCCGGTCATATGACCTATTATCTATTGAACCCAACCTGATCTCTGCATGTATGTCAAGCATGCTCAATACATGGCCAGTACTGTTCACGTGGTCATAATCTCAGGTATCCAGAATGGCTGCTGGCATTCTGCAGAACAGTTAAGGGACACACAAAGAACGAAGCTTAGAATGTGGTTTTGTGCAAGGAATGAGACAGGTTTCTATTCTGGAGACAAGTTGTGTCTCCACCCGACAAAAATCACTGCAAAAGATATCTATGGTGTATCATCAAAAAGTTGGAGGGAGTTGATGCATTATAAAAGTTCTTATTTGTGCCATCTCTGTCATTTTTATTCTTTCTTTGTCAGATTTTCTGGGGATAAAAAACAGTGACCTGTCTTCCTTGCTAAACTGCATTCAAAGCGTTGTTCTTTGATATCTGTGATCTGTGTGTTCATGACATGAAAGGGAAAGAATATATAACCCGTTTCTCCCCCTCACTGTTGAAACATGATTTTTTTGTTGTTGAAAAAGCATGTTGCCAGCATGAAATTATCAGGTATAAACAATTGTGTGTAATGTAAGAGTGATGTGTATGAAGGAGGAATACTTGCTGGTTGTATTTGCTTGTCACAAAAGCTTTGAAGTGCCGTCACATCTTCCTCATTGCCCATATTTCCGCCTGGGGTACAGTACGCCGACACAGTCCACCACAGTTTGAAACTCTGTGTATTCATGCATGTGTGGGCACTGTCAAGTGAGAGAGAGAGAGAGAGAGATGGATGAGTTGTCTACAATGTCTGAAGTTTGTGTAAATTAATATTTTTTTACTATTTCATCATTTATAGTTTGAATTTTTGTACATATAAAGTGCTTTGAGCTGTAACTGAGAAAAAGCACTGAATTAGTGCCCCTTATTATTATTATTATTATTATGATTCAGCAGTCCTCCAATGTCTTCTATCTTTTCCAACTACTCCAGGTGTATCTCATCTGTTGGTACCAGTCTGAAGATCACAGCGACCAATCCCATACATTTTTTGGGGGGGACTCCCACGTCAGAACCTGTCACTTTCTGTTAGATGCGGGTTTCTGCAGCGTGTGCTCAATCCACCCTCAGCTTCTTCTCTTAGTTTCACCCTTGCCTAGTAGTCGGGGTGTATTTTCACAATTAGGGATTGCTGATGGAGTCCTGAAATTGACTGTTCTCCCTGAGTAAGTGTTACCACAGTGCAGGAAATAGACTGTTACCCCCAAGTGTTAACACAGTGCAGGAAATAGACTGTTACCCCCAAGTGTTAACACAGTGCAGGAAATAGACTGTTAGCCCCAAGTGTTAACACAGTGCAGGAAATAGACTGTTACCCCCAAGTGTTAACACAGTGCAGGAAATAGACTGTTACCCCCAATTGTTAACACAGTGTAGGAAATAGTCTGTTACCCCCAAGTGTTAAGTTAATAACACAGTACAGGAAATAGACTGTTACCCCCAAGTGTTAACACAGTGCAGGAAATAGACTGTTAGCCCCAAGTGTTAACACAGTGCAGGAAATAGACTGTTACCCCCAAGTGTTAAGTTAATAACACAGTGCAGGAAATTTACTGTTACCCCCAAGTGTTAACACAGTACAGGAAATAGACAGTTACCCCCAATTGTTAACACAGTACAGGAAATAGACGGTTACCCACAGGTGTTAACACAGTACAGGAAATAGACTGTTACCCCCAAGTGTTAATACAGTGCAGGAAATAGACTGTTACCCCCAATTGTTAACACAGTGCAGGAAATAGACTGTTACCCCCAAGTGTTAAGTTAATAACACAGTACAAGAAATAGACTGTTACCCCCAAGCAAGTGTTAAAACAGTACAGGAAATAGACTGTTACCCCCAAGCAAGTGTTAACACAGTACAGGAAATAGACTGTTACCCCCAACCAGTGTTAACACAGTACAGGAAATAGACTGTTAGTCCCAAGCAAGTGTTAACACAGTACAGGAAATAGACTGTTAACCCCAAGTAAGTGTTAACACAATACAGGAAATAGACTGTTAGTCCCAAGCAAGTGTTAACACAGTACAGGAAATAGACTGTTACCCCCCAAGTAAGTGTTAACACAGTATAGGAAATAGACTGTTACCCCCAAGTAAGTGTTAGTACGGTACAGGAAATAGACTGTTACCCCCAAGTAAGTGTTAGTACAGTACAGGAGATAGACTGTTACCCCCAAGTAAGTGTTAGTACAGTACAGGAAATAGACTGTTAACCCCAAGTAAGTGTTAACACAATACAGGAAATAGACTGTTAGTCCCAAGCAAGTGTTAACACAGTACAGGAAATAGACTGTTACCCCCCAAGTAAGTGTTAACACAGTATAGGAAATAGACTGTTACCCCCAAGTAAGTGTTAGTACAGTACAGGAGATACTGTTACCCCCAAGTAAGTGTTAGTACAGTACAGGAAATAGACTGTTACCCCCAAGTAAGTGTTAGTACAGTACAGGAAATAGACTGTTACCCCCAAGTGTTAGTACAGTACAGGAAATAGACTGTTACCCCCAAGTAAGTGTTAGTACAGTACAGGAAATAGACTGTTACCCCCAAGTAAGTGTTAGTACAGTACAGGAGATAGACTGTTACCCCCAAGTGTTAGTACAGTACAGGAAATAGACTGTTACCCCCAAGTGTTAGTACAGTACAGGAAATAGACTGTTACCCCCAAGTAAGTGTTGCCACAATACAGGAAATTGACTGATACTCCCAAGTAAGTGTTAGTACAGTACAGGAAATAGACTGTTACCCCCAAGTAAGTGTTAACACAGTATAGGAAATAGACTGTTACCCCCAAGTAAGTGTTAGTACAGTACAGGAAATAGACTGTTACCCCCAAGTGTTAGTACAGTACAGGAGATAGACTGTTACCCCCAAGTGTTAGTACAGTACAGGAAATAGACTGTTACCCCCAAGTGTTAGTACAGTACAGGAAATAGACTGTTACCCCCAAGTGTTAGTACAGTACAGGAGATAGACTGTTACCCCAAGTGTTAGTACAGTACAGGAAATAGACTGTTACCCCTAAGTAAGTGTTAGTACAGTACAGGAAATAGACTGTTACCCCCAAGTAAGTGTTAGTACAGTACAGGAGATAGACTGTTACCCCCAAGTGTTAGTACAGTACAGGAAATAGACTGTTACCCCCAAGTAAGTGTTGCCACAATACAGGAAATTGACTGATACTCCCAAGTTGGACAATGTGTCATGATTATGTAGTCTGTCTGTTAACTTGGCTGCTAATATATTTTCTGACAGCATATGGGAAAGAAACTACTGCTTCATGTGACATGTATCTGGGTTTTTTTTTTAACATTTTCTTCCTAAAGAGAAAGTAGATGTGACTATAATCAAGGGGGAGGGAAAGGGAGAATGTTTCTTGACTGTAGTGAAGAAAAAGAGATAATGATATTATTAACAATAATGAAAATGATAATAGATAGTACTTATGAGACACAAACTCCCATATGATCGGCTGTAAACGCCGTACATGAAATAACACAAATGCAATAGTGCATGATAACATACCTTTGCACATGAAAAAACAACACATGTGTATCTTTTCACCAAGACAGTACTACAAATTGCAGGTATGAACACACACACACACACACACACACACACACACACACACATACACACACACTCAAGACAAAAATACCCTACACATGCCTGCGCCCATACACATGTTCGCGCACACACCAACATCCACCCACAGACACACACACAATACATGATGACTCCAGTAGAGGGCATAGTGGGTGGGCAGGAGGAGGAAGAATGCAGACGATTAGCTGTGCTTCATCACACCCAATGGCCTGTACAAACAGATGGGTTTTCAAGTTCATTTTGAAAGAGGACAGCGTTCGTATGTGATGAAGATCCAGAGGAAGAGAATTCCAGACAGAAGGTGCTTGACACTGAAAGGCCCTTTAGCCAGATGTCTGCAGGGCATACTCTAGTTATTCTCACCAGCTGTCATCAGCCATTGCATGAATTCTTGTCACTCCCTTTTCCCTTCCCTTCCACCCATTGAAGCTGACCATTTCTGTAGTACTCCCTTTTCCCTTCCCTTCCACCCATTGAAGCTGACCATTTCTGTAGTACTCCCTTTTCCCTTCCCTTCCACCCATTGAAGCTGACCATTTCTGTAGTACTCCCTTTTCCCTTCCCTTCCACCCATTTAGGCTGACCATTTCTGTAGTACTCCCTTTTCCCTTCCCTTCCACCCATTGAAGCTGACCATTTCTGTAGTACTCCCTTTTCCCTTCCCTTCCACCCATTGAAGCTGACCATTTCTTGTCACTCCCTTTTCCCTTCCCTTCCACCCGTTGAAGCTGACCATTTCTTGTCACTCCCTTTTCCCTTCCCTTCCACCCATTTAGGCTGGCTATTTCTGTAGTACTCCCTTTTCCCTTCCCTTCCACCCATTGAAGCTGGCCATTTCTGTAGTACTCCCTTTTCCCTTCCCTTCCACCCATTTAGGCTGGCTATTTCTGTAGTACTCCCTTTTCCCTTCCCTTCCACCCGTTGAAGCTGACCATTTCTGTAGTACTCCCTTTTCCCTTCCCTTCCACCCATTTAGGCTGGCCATTTCTGTAGTACTCCCTTTTCCCTTCCCTTCCACCCATTGAAGCTGGCCATTTCTGTAGTACTCCCTTTTCCCTTCCCTTCCACCCATTGAAGCTGACCATTTCTGTAGTACTCCCTTTTCCCTTCCCTTCCACCCGTTGAAGCTGGCCATTTCTGTAGTACTCCCTTTTCCCTTCCCTTCCACCCATTGAAGCTGGCCATTTCTGTAGTACTCCCTTTTCCCTTCCCTTCCACCCATTGAAGCTGGCCATTTCTGTAGTACTCCCTTTTCCCTTCCCTTCCACCCATTGAAGCTGGCCATTTCTGTAGTACTCCCTTTTCCCTTCCCTTCCACCCATTGAAGCTGGCCATTTCTGTAGTACTCCCTTTTCCCTTCCCTTCCACCCATTGAAGCTGGCCATTTCTGTAGTACTCCCTTTTCCCTTCCCTTCCACCCATTGAAGCTGACCATTTCTGTAGTACTCCCTTTTCCCTTCCCTTCCACCCATTTAGGCTGGCCATTTCTGTAGTACTCCCTTTTCCCTTCCCTTCCACCTGTTGAAGCTGACCATTTCTGTAGTACTCCCTTTTCCCTTCCCTTCCACCCGTTGAAGCTGACCATTTCTGTAGTACTCCCTTTTCCCTTCCCTTCCACCCGTTGAAGCTGACCATTTCTGTAGTACTCCCTTTTCCCTTCCCTTCCACCCATTGAAGCTGACCATTTCTGTAGTACTCCCTTTTCCCTTCCCTTCCACCCATTGAAGCTGACCATTTCTGTAGTACTCCCTTTTCCCTTCCCTTCCACCCATTTAGGCTGACCATTTCTGTAGTACTCCCTTTTCCCTTCCCTTCCACCCATTTAGGCTGACCATTTCTGTAGTTTAGGGAAACCACTCTCACCATTGTGGATTTGTTTTTGTGGACACATCTTCCCCTTCTCACTTCTGCTACTTTGGTTTTTGTGGATGATTTTGAACACACACTTCTCTGTTTTCTTCCATGAGGCGTGTTGGGTTACGCTGCTGGTCAGGCATCTGTTTATCAGATGTGGTGTAGTGTGTATGGATTTGTCCGAACGCAGTGATGCGTCCTTGAGTTTCTGATACTGATACTGATACTGATACTTCCATGAGGGGGGAGAGACTGAGCTTCTTCCCTGAGGGGATTCAACTCATTCCGCCCTGTGCCTGAGCATTGCTCTGGCGTCAGAATTATTCTCATTAAAACGGTTCCCACACATGCGTAAACTGAAGGGGAAGGGAGCTAACTTCTGCAGCATTTCTGGATGTGTCTGCATGTAATTTGGGGGAAAAACAGTACATTTTCTGTTTGTTTGTTTTTCTCTGCATAAGTATTTCATGGAAGCCTGCCAAGGCTGTAAACTCCCCCCGGGGTTCAGTGGGTTAAGAGGGTTTTACTGGCCTGTACCAGATAGTGCTTCAGTGACACTGAGGGCTGAATGGGTTAAGAGGGTTATACTGGCCTGTACCAGATAGTGCTTCAGTGACACTGAGGGCTGAATGGGTTAAGAGGGTTATACTGGCCTGTACCAGATAGTGCTTCAGTGACACTGAGGGCTGAATGGGTTAAGAGTGTTATACTGGCCTGTACCAGATAGTGCTTCAATGACACTGAGGGCTGAATGGGTTAAGAGGGTTATAATGGCCTGTACCAGATAGTGCTTCAGTGACACTGAGGGCTGAATGGGTTAAGAGGGTCATACTGGCTTGTACCAGATAGTGCTTCAGTGACACTGAGGGCTGAATGGGTTAAGAGGGTCATACTGGCCTGTACCAGATAGTGCTTCAGTGACACTGAGGGCTGAATGAGTTAAGAGGGTCATACTGGCCTGTACCAGATAGTGCTTCAGTGACACTGAAGGCTGAATGGGTTAAGAGTGTTATACTGGCCTGTACCAGATAGTGCTTCAATGACACTCAGGGCTGAATGGGTTAAGAGGGTTATACTGGCCTGTACCAGATAGTGCTTCAGTGACACTGAGGGCTGAATGGGTTAAGAGGGTCATACTGGCCTGTACCAGATAGTGCTTCAGTGACACTGAGGGCTGAATGGGTTAAGAGGGTCATACTGGCCTGTACCAGATAGTGCTTCAGTGACACTGAGGGCTGAATGGGTTAAGAGGGTCATACTGGCCTGTACCAGATAGTGCTTCAGTGAGACTGAGGGCTGAATGGGTTAAGAGGGTTATACTGGCCTGTACCAGATAGTGCTTCAGTGACACTGAGGGCTGAATGGATTAAGAGGGTTATACTGGCCTGTACCAGATAGTGCTTCAGTGACACTGAGGGCTGAATGGGTTAAGAGGGTTATACTGGCCTGTACCAGATAGTGCTTCAATGACACTCAGGGCTGAATGGGTTAAGAGGGTTATACTGGCCTGTACCAGATAGTGCTTCAATGACACTGAGGGCTGAGGGAGAGTGGCTGGTGGTTTGGTGTGATAAGTGATGGCCTAGAGGTAACGCGTCCGCCTTGGAAGCGAGAGAATCTGAGTGCGCTGGTTCGAATTACGGTTCAGCCGCCGATATTTTCTCCCCCTCCACTAGACCTTGAGTGGTGGTCTGGACGCTAGTCATTCGGATGAGACGATAAACCGAGGTCCCGTGTGCAGCATGCATTTAGCGCACGTAAAAGAACCCACGGCAACAAAAGGGTTGTTCCTGGCAAAATTCTGTAGAAAAATCCACTTCGATAGGAAAAACAAATAAAACGACATGCAGGAAAAAATACCAAAAAAAATGGGTGGCGCTGTAGTGTAGCGACGCGCTCTCCCTGGGGAGAGCAGCCCGAATTTCACACAGAGAAATCTGTTGTGATAAAAAGAAATACAAATACAAATACAAAAAAGTGTAACAAACAACGGAACACATTTGAAAATGTAAAAAAACTTTTATATCTACTTGAGGAGTGTAACAACTGCTGCCTGTGGTTGCTGGGGTTACCACAGAATGGACGAGGGGGTAGTTACACAGCCTGTAGCATGGACTGACGGAAGTGGAATGCTAGCACTTTTCCCCATGGTGAAAAGGACTGTCGGGATAGAAGAGGCTGGCACTGTCACAGGGATCACTTGGAATGGGTTTTTTGTTGTTTTTTCTTTCTTGGTTTTAAAAAAAAATTTATTTAGTTTGATAAATGTGAATCTTTGTCTGCAGCTTTGAAGCTGATAAAAGTCCTGCTTCATCCCACATTGTGTAAGAGTCACAGTACTGCAGCTTTATTTTCCTTTTTTTTTTTCCATTGAGTTTCTTTAGTGTTCATAGTACATCAAAATAGGAATTTCAATTTGAAGTGAAAAGAAAAATTGAAAAAAAAAAAAAAAATCTTGCTGTATATGTTTCGAAGTATGGATTCATTGTCAAACGTTCATGAAAGAAACAGAATAAAAAGGGTTTGATACATAATGGTGAGGCAGAAGATGGGACATCAGACAGGAGACTAAACACTTAGCAAAGGTGGTATCAATTTGTGGATATACTATGTTGATATTCACACACACACACACACACACACACACACACACACACTTGCCTGAATGTTCCCCTCCCTACTTTCCCTTCCCTCCCCAGATACACACACACACACACACACACACACACACACACACACACACACTCATCCACGTACACATGTACTCACATACCCTCACACACACGCATACATGCACACATACGCACGCACAGAGGCATGCTCACACACACACACACTGGAGCACGTGCTCACACAAACACGAGAGAGAAAGAAGTACACTGAACAGTCCACACCAGAGCAAGAATCCCATTCATTCGAAAGCACTGACTGAAAATTCATGAAATGCAAATCAGTTGTGGCTCAGTCCATTGTTACGATAACAAAAAGCCTGACTAAGAGAGATAAAAAAAAAAAGAAAAAAAAGAAGTAAAAACAAAAAAACAAAAAGTGTCTTTGACTGTTTAGAATTGTGCATGATAGAGAGAAAAAAAAAAGAAAAAATGTTTAGAATTGTGCATGAGAGGGAGAGAGAGAGAGAGAAAAAAAAAGAAAAAAACACTTTTATCTTTTATTTAACCATAAAATAAAATCTCATTTGTGGATGGTTGTGTGTGTGTGTTCAGAGGGTCGGCGCCAGTGGAGGGGGCGAATGGAGAGAACCCGTTCGGTGATGCGGACCTGGAGGCAGAGGAGGAAGGAACGGACGACAACAGCCAGGGGTGGGCAGTGCGCGCCCTCTACGATTATGAAAAGGCCGAGGATGATGAGATTGGCTTCAAAGCTGGTGGGTTTGTCTGAGTTAGTTTGTGTGTGTGTGTGTGTGTGTGTGTGTGCAGGCTGAGGATGATGAAATTGGCTTCAAATCTTGTAGAATCTGTCTGTGTGTGTGTCACTGTTTGTGTGTCCGTTTGTCCTCTGGGAAAAAAGAAAATCCCCCCACCCCCCCTCCTCCCACAAACACTCCTACCCCCAAATTGACAACAAAGATAGAGTGAGGCTGACTGTAGTGCAGGATGGGGGGAAGGGGGGGGAATCATGTTCCGTGTTCTCACTGTTAGAAATGCACCCAGTGACCTTAGATTTGTCTGAGAGGGTGTATTGGGCGATCCTTGGGGGGTTCATCTAAGGAAACAGGAGCCAGAAACAGGCTGTTTCGGGAGATACATACCGTGGGAAGGCACACACACTCACAGTCACACCCACATCACCAAGCCCCACCCCCCTCCCCCAATCCACGCACTCACACTCTCTCTCTCTCTTGTTCTTTCATACAAACACATAACACACACGGCCTATGGTGTTAAAGTATATGTATGTTTGTTTGTACTGATGAACATTTAAAAGATCAGTATACAAGAAAAAAACAATACGGGTTCTGGGTCACTTTCCAAACAGATGAGCTTTTCCGTATATGTGATATTTGTGCCTGTTTGTTTATGAACTGATTCCCCAACGCCTTCTTTGCCCATATAATTTTTGTAGATTGATGTCATCAATTTCAAGAAAGCTTACTTTCAATACCATGATTTATGAAGATGGTAAGTATCTGTTAGACAAGAGTATAGCTTTGCAATTAGAATGATAAAATCATTTTCAGTGAGTGTTAGTGTTAGAACTGCTTTTGATGAGCATACCAGTATAAAGGTGACTTTATCATTACTTCTGTGAAATATCTTTATAATGATTTTATAATCATGATAATTTTGGCTTAACAGTAGTGTGCATTTTTAGAATTTTATGTATTCACTACATGAGGGTTGTTAATACAGTTAGGCTATTAGTTGCTTTTTTGCTTTTGTTTATTTTGTTGTTTTGTTTCTCATTCTTGATAATCTAAAAAGGGTGAAGGGAAATTAAATCTTGAATCTTGTGTGCATGGGATGTGTTTGGAAATTAAACCTTGAGTACTGTGTCGGAAGGGAAATGTTTGAAAATTAAATCTGTAATCTTGTGTGCAGGGGACATGCTTAGGAATTAAATCTGGAATCTTGTGTGGGAAGGGAAATGCTTAGAATTACATCTGGAATCTTATGTGCAGGGGATGTGTTTGGAAATTAAATCTTTCATCTTGTGTTGGAAGGGAAATGTTTAGAAATCAAATCTTGAATCTTGTGTGGGAAGGGAAATGTTTGGAAATTAAATCTTGAATCTTGTGTGGGAAGGGAAATGTTTGGAAATTAAAACTGGAATCTTGCGTGGGAAGGGAAATGTTTGGAAATTACATTTGGAATCTTATTTGCAGGGGACATGCTTTAAAATTAATTCTGGAATCTTGTGTGGGGAGGGGGAAACGTTTGGAAATTAAACCTGGAATCTAAAGTGCAGGGGACGCGCTTGGAAATTAAACCTTAAATGCTGTGTGCAGGGGACGTGTTTGTCCAGCTGTCCACGGAGGACGAGATGGGCTGGTGCAAAGGTCGCAAGGACGGCACCACGGGGCTCTTCCCCAGCAATTACGTGGAGAGAATATGAGACACTTGTCCTCTCCGTGGGCATCGTCGGGCATCCCAGTACCCCCTGACCCCTGCCATCTCCGTTCCCAGGCAACATTCATCACTGTTTCCCTGACCGCCGTACCGCTGTTTTGATGGACTCTCACCATCCAGCTGGCTGTGCTCAGTGGAAGGGAGAGAACTCTTGTTAATGTTGCACAACGGAACGATTGAAGGACGGTCTTGTTGCTTTTTATTTTTATTTTTATTTATTTATTTTTTTTATTATATAAAGACTTATTTCTTGGGTTTGATACTTGGGGGTCCATATTTTGGCAGGTTGCGACTTAAAGGCATGGTGTCGTTGGCAGTGAGTGGAAGAGATATCTATTTATTATCCACGTTGTTTTGCTGTAGGTTTGATTTTTTTTTTTTTTTTTTTTTTTTACTATTAGTGGTCTGATCTTGTATAGTTTTTTTTCCTGGGACCTGAAAACATTCACAGCACAAAAAAAACTGTCTCCATTTACATCACGTTGTCTTATTATAGCCAAAAAAAAAAAAGAAAAAAGAATTGTCAGTTTGTAAGATACTGAAATTCAGATGGCATTTTGGGGGTGGAATCGGGGGGGGGTGAGGGGGGGGGAGGCATGAAGAGAATGGTATGAAGACACAGAATTTTAGTAAGAGACCAGAGAAATAAATGAGTGCCTGCTTTGGTTTTGAGCTTTCTTAAAAATTAGCAGTGTTTGTTTTTGGAATCAGATGTGTGATGAAACATGAATTTTGTGTGTGTTTTTTTTCTGGGGATTTTTTTTTTTCAACAGAAAAATGTGTTACACAGAGGGTGCTGAATTCAGCGATTGAAAAAAAGAAAAGAAAAAAAAAAAGGACTTACTGGAATTGGATGCAAAATGGTATGGACAGTGCAATGCAGAGTTTAGTCTTCTGTATTTCTTCCTCCTGTTGCCTTGAAGAAGATGTGGTCATACAGTGATACTATTGAAAGCCTGCTGCTGGCCCCTTTCCTTGTTGATGACAGAAACTAAGAGATTTTCCTCTGGCTGTCTCTGGGAAATGCCTATTTGTCTCCCTGGCAATTTTTAAAAATATATTTTTTTTAACAGTGTTGTGATGACACACAAGTACCTTACCAAACCTGAATGCCGTCTTTCATGAGGGAGGGAGAGGCGAAATGGGAACGGGAAGGTGGATGAAACCTTCTGAAACACTGGAAGCAACCCCCCCACAAGAATTGTCATTGACTTTTCAAAACTGTGTTTTGAATGCATGAAAATAGGCACTTGTGTGCTACACGAACCTGGAATTTTGCCAGGCTTTGTTTATTTAATTGCCAGTTGTATCCATCAACCCCTACCCACACCCCTCTTTTTCTTTCTTTCTTTTTTTTTTTTTTAACATGTTACATATTTGAGATAGTAGGGTGGATTTGCAGACCCACTTTTGTCTAATTTTTGTGAAGATTCCCCGGTAATTTATAGTGAAAACCGTGTGCACATTCGCGTCTCCATTTCCTGTTTTTTCCTGATGATCGGAAGGCTAAAATTTCGTCATGGAAATCGCTGGTCTTATGAATGGATATAGAACAGTTTCGGTTACTATTTTATGAAAGTTTACAAGATACAGTTGGTTTTATAATTACACCCACTATTTGCTGTAGTCTTCTATATTTATTTTGAGCATATTTCTCGTCACATCTCTGCCATTATGTATTCGAACTGATCCATTTATAAACTGTGCTGAAAAGTTGTCTGAACAAAGGCAGTGCAAACTGGGACAAGCCATTTACAATGGTGGGCTGCCTATGATGTTATATGACCTACTTTTTGCTCTGCACGTGACCAAAGGTCCCCCACGAAAGCGGGCCTGAACCCCCCCCGCCCCCCAGTGTTAAATGAACTGCAGTCCGTGTCATTTTCCATCTTGCTCTCTCTCTCTCTACCTGCCTTTGACCTGTGTGTTTTGTGAGATGCTTTTCTGTATTTCTTGCGTGACACTCGAGCTCACCAAAAACATCCTCGCACACATGTGTTATAATGTTGTGTCACCTTGAAGACAGCAAAGTATTGAGGAACTGATGACAGGCGTGTGTGTATGTGTGTGCATGTCTGTTATGTCATTGTGCACAAGGTCTTACTTTTGATTTTTTTTTTTTTAAGAGAAAAAAATGTTGCTTTGTTCACTTTGGTCATAATAGTTTTCCATCTGATAAGTGATTTGTTTAAAACAAATAGGATGGAAAAACAGTTGTTGATTTTTCCTTTATTTATTTATTTATTTTTCATTAACTACAGGTTGGAATTGAGGACATGGGCAGATTTTTTTTTTTCCACAACTGCCGTCTGTAAGAGAAGATGACAAAATATAGAAAATGTGGTCTGTGAAATGGTTGTCATGAATAATCTTCACAGATGATGGTGTTGTTTTTTTTCAAGCAAAATCTTTTTTTTTTCTCTCTCTCTCTCCATTTTTCCCATACTTTGCTTTCAGACTAGAAGATCAGAAGTTGTTCACCTCTGATTTCCTTGTCCTCGGGCTCGCTCTGTCTTGTCTAGCAGAATGACTTTTTACTGAGTTTTTCACTCAGCTGGTTTGAATTTGTATGGAGAGGGCCTCCCCTCAGAAAGGAGAGAATCCTTTGTATGTGTGTGTGTGTGTGTGTGTGTGTGTGTGTGTGTGAGAATACACAGAGACTTTTTGAGGTTTGGCGGTCAGCGTGTTTTATCGCTGTTTGTTCCATTCCTTTTTCTGTAGTACCTCCCGCTCTCCCCTTCTTCTCCCCTCTCCCCATCTTCTTTCTGCAGTGCAGGAAGGGGGTAGGTTCATGTTCTCTGTGTAATTCTTACGTATTGTACACCAGCCTTTTTTTTTTCTTCTTCTTCTTTTTTTGTCTTGTTCTGTTAGTATGTATCATGACTTTATAGCTCAGGCATCCACTATTGTTAGAGTTTTTGTATTAATTGATATTTTGTTGGCGTATTAGTATTAGGTTGATTGTTTGATGATGTGTAAGGAGACTGGATATGATTTATTGTTTTTTTTGTTTCAGAAAACTTACAGGTCAGGCAGACAGCTTGCTTCTGGAGAAGCTGAGAGAGTGCTTTGTGTGTGTGTCTGTATTTTGTTTGTCACCTGTGTCAGTGTGTGAGCTTTGTGTGTATGTCTGTGTTTTGTTTGTCACCTGTGTCAGTGTGTGAGCTTTGTGTGTGTGTCTGTGTTTTGTTTGTCACCTGTGTCAGTGTGTGAGCTTTGTGTGTATGTCTGTGTTTTGTTTGTCACCTGTGTCAGTGTGTGAGCTTTGTGTGTATGTCTGTGTTTTGTTTGTCACCTGTGTCAGTGTGTGAGCTTTGTGTGTGTGTGTGTGTTTTGTTTGTCACCTGTGTCAGTGTGTGAGCTTTGTGTGTGTGTTTTCAGGCTTGGTGTACATAGACAATGTTTAGCGCCGATTCTGGTAACAAGACACAGTATGATTTTTTTTTTTTCAATCATGTTTTGTGTGTGTGTTTTTTTTTATGATAATTTTTTTCCTTTCTTTCTTTCTTTTCCCTGCTCACGACAACCTGGAGTCATTGTGTGGCTGAATGCCTCAGATGTTTTGCTGTATTGCAGTATTTTTGCACACCGTTGTTATTTTTTTAGTGACTATTTGAAAGTCATTTGCATCGGTATCCAAACATTGTTGGGGTGACTAAATGAGAAGAAGGCTGCCTTTTCTTTCTTTTTAATCCATAACAACAAAGAAAAGAGTGGGAGTGGGTGACAAGCTGTTACTTTTGTTGCTAAGTTTTGTTGCTAAGGTGGATGCTTGAAGCTTCGTTCCCCCATTCTCACTTTAAAAAGAATCTTTTTTTTCTTTAAATCCATCTATGCTTTACAGCACTTGAGTGTCTGGGTCACATTTTTATTTTCAAACACTGCTTGCTTAAAACATTCAGTGAAGCTACCAGTCAGAACATCTCTGTAGAAAAATCACAGCACCTGTGTGAGGGAAGGTGGTCTGTTGATGAGATCATAGATACTTGCTGAGAAGTGTCTGTGTACATTACCTAACTCTGTGTGTGTGTGTGTGTGTGCTGAGCATGTATTACCATATATTCTTTGCTTTGTTTTTTTGTTTTTTTTTATATATAACATTTACATTGTTGCTACCATTCCATGGATTTGGGCTAAGGCTTTGTAACATTCACTAACGTTTACTGAGATGATTTGTGTGTACCACCTTCCCAGCCCCTTTGGTGTATATAACAATGTTGTGATAATGAACCATGTCCTTCCTTCCTCCCTCCCCTCCGACCCAACGACTGCCCCCAGTTCTTGTTCCCTGACAACTCGTGGTGTTACCTCTTGCGTCAAAGTCTGGCAAACAATCCCCTGGAGCAGGCCATGTTTGTATTGCCTACCCCTTGTATCTATGCAGAGTCCTGCAACATTTGTGTGAAGAACCGACGTGAAACCTGTACGGGGGAGAGTCATGTGCTGTGCATGTTGTTCTGACCTTGATGTTTCCGCTGCCGAGTTGGACTCACAAGATCTGGGATGAGATAAATTTGTGTAGTTTTTAGTAATGCTTGAGCAAAGGAGCAAGTTTGTTTGAGTGCTGCATTGTCCTGGTATTGGGGCATTGTGCCTGGGCTGGTGTTGACAGTGTAGACAGTGGCTGCATTTGTAGATTTCCATCGTGTTGCTGAAAAGTCTGACATAGACATCAGCTGTTTCTTCATGTTACAGAGGTTACTTTGTAGTTTTGTCCATATGTGTGTGTGTGTGTTTGTGAGCTTGTGTTTTCAAGCATAATTTGTTTGCTGACATTGGCATCAGAATCTGCAGTCCTATGATCTTGCCCAAACAATCTTACAAGGAAATGCTAGGAAGGGGAATGACAAAGTGAGTAAAAATGAATGTTAACTGACTACCATGATCATGATGAAACTTTTTCATTCTGTCTGCCCTCATTAAATTTATCCTCTTCTCTGCCGGTATCCGCTGCTGAATAGTTTGTGATTGTGGCACATTTGTTTGAAAGTTTGGAAAGGTGGCTGTCTCCAAGCTGGCAGCTATGCCAACTGGACACGGACTTTCTGCAGCATTGAAATCATCTGGGATTGTCTGTGAAAAAATGTTGATGGCTTGACGTCAGTCCGCAATTTCATTTACAGTCTGGAATTTTGTCGATAGGGTCACTGGTGACGAATGCACGTTTTATGAAAATGCATCGTAAAAATGAAATAAGGATATAAGCGATGTATACACATCTTAGAAATTTAAGGATATTGATGTTGAGCAGCTGTTGAAATTGTCTGGCAGACAGTGTTTGATAATTCAAACAAGAGTCAGAGAAGTAGAAAATACGTTGCGCTACTGGAATGTGCGTTCAGAGAGAGAATGTCAGTAGTAAATCCTTTGATGTGGATGAAATGCTGGCCAGTGAAGGAGTGCATTGGAGGGACTGAAATGTGGGTTATGTGGTTTATACTGATAAAAACAAAAGTGCTTTATTTGTGAATTTATTGATTGATATAAGTGTGTCATGAAAAAGCAATAATATGTTGAACAGCTGACATGTTTCATCGAAATGATGTGCTGAGCGATATGAATTAACATTTTATGTGTGAAAGAATGCCTTGAACAGTTAAAATGCAGTACAGTGCAATGCAGCTCAGTGCACACAACACAGCGCAATACACACCTGTCTCCTAACCAGATCAAGGTGGTTGTGCCCATCCAGGAAGAAAATGGTTATTCAAACAAAAGTATTGACAGATCATGTCAGAAGTGGTTTAAAGACAAGAAGACAACGTCGAGAGTGTCAGACAGAAAGAAACGTAGGAAGATACCCTGTTCACAGTGAAATGTTCATTAGTTTTTGTCTTTTGTTCCCCACTATAGGAAATGGTCATTTTTCTCCACCACTGGAAACTATTCAGTGGTTTTTGTCATTTTCCCCCAAAGTCGTCATTTTATATTTTATTGATTAGTTCTTTGGTGTCTACAACCAGACACTTATTGTTAGAAATGAGTATCAGTGGTTTTGACTTTTTTTGTTGTTGTTTTTGTTTTGTTTTGGGGTGTCTATTTTGTTGTTTTTTTTGTATTGGTTGTGGTGTGGGCAGGTCAAGTGGATTGCTGTGGTCTGTGAAACTCAGGGCTATTGGTTACATGCTGTGTGGAGAGAGGTTTGTACAGTGAGGAGGGTGGAGGTGGTTGTTGCTTTGTTCAGTTGCTTTCGTTAGGTAAACGTGGATGGTATTGTGAAATGGGTCAGCTCGCTGGATGTGTTCTTAGTGTGGACAGCGTAATGTTTGTCACTGTTTGGGATTTGTTTTGTCATGCTTGCAGACATTTGTTGCAGTTGCTTGTATTGTTTTGTGTATGTGTGTGTGAGTAAATCGTACAGGTTTAGACTTGCCTGTTCATTGGCTTTTGTGGCATAAAGAACATTTTTTAGTTATGTGTGTGTGTGTGTGTGTGTGTGTATTTGCATGTGTGTGTGGTAGGGGTGGTGTTTGTATCCACTGCATATATCATGTTATATTGATGAAGTGGGAAACCATACGCAGAAAATTGTTGACGATATGCTGTCTTTGGTGGTTGTTTTTTTGTTGTTTTTGTCTTAAAGCAGGGTTCTTTTTTTGTTGTTGTTGTTTATTTTTTTGTTTCTATTTGGCTTTTTAAATTTTTTATTTACTTTGTGTGTGAGAGAAGGAGCGAACACTTGGACATTTTGATGTATGTGAAGGAAACTGCTGGGGAAAAGACACTTTGATACTCAGTATACATTACTTTCTGGGTCTGCTGTGAGGGTTACCCAAGATAGTGGCCTGGTATGATACATTCACTGATTTTGGCAGAAAGCTGGTGAGTTGGTGCTTCTTTCATTCCCCCCCCCCCCCCCCCCCCCCCCCCAGATGTTGATTTTGTTTCAAGTGTCTGAATGAGCACGCCCAGATCATTTTGAGTGGACTTTTTCCATTTTTTCATGATATATACATGAAAATGCAAAAAAAATAACCACCGTAAAACATTCAGGTCTTGGAGGAAAGGTGGTGGTTAGGTGGTGCACAGGAAAAGTCACAGACAGCAAAGTGAATTGTCCAGAGATCAGTTCATGCTACACAGAGTCCAGCCATGCAGGGAGGTGATGTGGGAGGTCCATGACCTGAGAGTACCATCATGCTCTGCTGCCTGTGAATGATTCAGTGACCTGTGTCCATTTGCCGTGGGTCTTCGTGGTGGCACACGTTTCAGTTTGGTGACATGGGCAATGCTCAGCAGTGTCAGAATGCTGCACATTTATGATTTTCTTTGATTTAGGCACTGTAGCTTAGAAGTGCTGGATCAAATCTGTTGTGTTTTGGATGGGTGATGCGTCCATTTGAACCGTTTCAGTGGTGTGTCCATGGCTCCTGTACCCCAGACTGAGCGACTCACAAGCCTTCCTCTTTGGATAGCAAATTTCCTCCCTTTCTTTCACTCCAGTTTTTGTTGATGTTGTTTTTTTGCCCACACATCTTTTTGTTATTGATGTTCGCGCTTCCCTTTCTTTCTGAAGTACTGTTGCGTTCACCTGAACGTTTTCCCCAGTCTTTGTGATTGTCATCCAGGAGAAGATGATTGCTAGACTGCTGCACTCTGAATCCAACAAGAAAACATTATGAGTGCAGACTCTGCGGCTGGCAGTTGTTGCCCCTGTTGCTATGCCATTTGCCAGTTTAACAGTTTTCATTTATCTAATGAGTACTGTTTTTTCTTGCTTTTGAAAAAAAAATCTGACACTTAAAGATTAATTGGAATGATCAACGCCTCCAGCATGGGCTGAGCATATTTGTCGTAAGGAGGTAAGCGATGAAGTTGAATGTCTAGTTGACAGGATGTTGTGTTCTCCATGTTGCAGATGTGTGTTTAGCATAGATCTATGTTCATTATTTATCATTTAAGATAAGAAATGTGTTCTTGCTCTGCATGATGCCTGCAACGAATTAACTCCCTTTGATCCTGTTTAATGTGTGATTTGAAAATCGGAATGTTTGGTACATGTGTGGAAAAACTCTGTTTCAGATGATAAAGGTTTTGAGCTTTCTGTCCGTTTGGACAGCTGGGGATGGCCTGTTGCTTGTGCTTTCTTGTACATATGGGTCTTGGATATCACTGACTTCTTAGATTGCTTTTTCTTCCAGGTACTTATAAATGATCATCAGATTTCAGTGTTTTTGACAGAGAAACATTAATATCATGTGATTGAGTATTTTCTTCCATGTACGAATGATATACAATCATCAAATTTCAGTGTTTTTGACAGACGAGCATGAACATCATGAGAATGGAAAAGAATTGTTAGTACAGCTGTAGTGATCAAATATGATGAGTCGGCTCAATTTTATGTGCTGAGTTCATCTGAGCGTTATATATAATTTGGTTAACATAACATGTGTTTTTGAATGATTGGAAGGGGAGTTGAAAAAGAGAAAGGGAGAGAGAGAGAGAGTGTGTGTGTCTGTGTGTGCAAATTCTGGTGCATGTGTTTGTATATATTCCTGCACATTGATACTTTGTTTGGGAATGGCTACTTTATTGGTCTTTTTTTTTCAGGTACACTAACCAAAATATTTCAGTGTTCATAGAGAAGCCTGTGTGTTTGGGTGTTTCTGCTATGATGCCTGTATGTGTTATATGCTTTAGTGGTTAAAACACAAACATCTGTCTTGGACTTACAAAACAAGGACAGAGAGTATTATATTCAAGATGTCATTATGTTAACAAAAAAAAACACACACACCCCCAAAAAAAGAAAAGATTTCAGACATCTATTATTGCTATTAACATTTGTGTATCTTTATGTAAAGGACTTCTGAAATTTGTTGAAATGGGTGTATAAAGGAAAGAAGAAAATCAGTTTGTATAGAAACATGTACCCAGTGTGCATGTATTACGTTTAACGTTTAACTAGGAATATGCCAGATTTTTGTGTGCGATCAGTCAGTGTCCAATCACGCCTCAGTGCAGTGTGTATTTGTTTGGAGCGTGGGGCATCTTGAGTCCTAATTAAGAGGAACACTGTTCCTCGTTTTTTCTTGTAAACTTGTTTTCTCTCTAAACACTTGAAATGATTACTGGTACTGAGATGTATGAAGTACCTTGATACTATAATAATTCTCATTGTTATCATTTATTACAGTAAATTGCAATAAAGTGTAACAAAGTTTTAATGATGTTTTTGGGATGTTTTGTTTTGTATGCTGATAGTGTGATTGTTGGGGTGAATGTGTGTATTTGTGCTCGGTTACCAGACTGGAAGGTCTGTCATTTTACTATTAGAAATATATATCTTTTATTTTCTGTCCCAAATTCTTTTTGTTTATATATAGATAGATAGATAGATATGGATATATATATTGGTTTTGGTTTTGGTTTTTCTAATTTGCTGTTTCAAATTCTGCATACATTGAACTTGATAGGTTCATAAATTTTAGAAGCTCTTTCTATTCCTTCTTGCCTTTCTTCCTCTCCTTCTTTCCTTATGTCAGTACCGTTCGTTGTCTGTTAAAATGCACATTCTATCATGATGAGTTTGTGCCTGGTTTTCTTTTTCAGAGTTTCTTTCTTCTTTTTTCTTCTTTTTAAAAAAAAGAAAAAAAAGGGGGATTGATATTGAAAGTGTTCTCAGCCCTGATACGATGGGCGCAACAGCAGAGTGATGAACGTTGGACTTTCAATTTGACAGTCCAGAGTTGAGTCATGGTCAGCACCTGATGGGTAAAAAGTGGAGATTTTTCCGATCTCCCAAGCCAACATATGTGCAGACTTGCTGGTGCCTGAGCCCCCTTCAGGAGTATATGCTTGCAGAAGATAAAATATGCACATTAAAGATCCCATAATCCATGTCAGTGTTCAGTGGGTTATGGAAACAAGAACATACCCAGCATGCACCCCCTGAAAACAGAGTGTGACTGCCTACATAGTGGGATTAAAATGGTCATACATGTAAGAGCCCACTTGTACAGACAAGTGAACATGGCAGTTGAAGCACACACACACACACAAACACACACACACACACACACAAACACACACACAGACACAAACACACACAGACACAAACACACACACACAAAAGAAAAAGAAAAAAAAGCCCTGATATGGCATAATGTGGTCATCTGAGCTATAAACAACTATGATATATCTGATAATGAGCTGCGAAAATAGGATTTTAATTGAAGCGGTGTGTTGTCTGTTGACCACACAGGTGCTCACTAACTGTTCAGTACACCATGCTGCAATAGTATTTATCTGCCTCCGTGTGGCATTCTCTGCCTGAGTGGACTTTCTCCGTGCCTGCAGATGTCTCCATGTTGATGGAAATATTCAGTGGTGATATTTACCTTGAATCAAAAAATACTTGTGCAACTATGACTTTAAATTTTCAACATTCATAGGTTACAAGATCTATGTACAAACAATAGTCCTACCATTAAGGCAAACATACTGTGTTTATGGGGTGTGCATGCTGTGCATTTTATATCTTTTTCGTAACTCTACCAACATCACCATGGATTGCAGGATCTTTAGCAAGCAAGTTTTCTCAAGGCTTGACTAAGCGCGTTGGGTTACACTGCTGGTCAGGCATCTGCTTGGCAGATGTGGTGTAGCGTATATGGATTTGTCCGAACGCAGTGACGCCTCCTTGAGCTACTGAAACTGAAACTAGCAAGTGTATTTGATCATGTGTATGTAGGTAGTATATTCACACAAGGATGAATAATTCATCAGCAGGCATGTACATGTGGTGTCAGTTGAGCTGGGAGATCAGAAAAACAACAAACTCCTCTCTACCTTCAAATCACCACGCACGTCCCCCAGAATTTGAACCCGGCATCCTCAGATCTAAAGTCACAGATTTCGTGATTAAGCTCTGAGTCAAATCGTTAGGTCTGAGCTTTGAGACATTCTAGTGGTGCCTCTTTTTGTCACATTTTATTATCCAAGTCTAACTTGAAATCAAAAGTAAAAATTCTGACTGTTTTGATGTTTTGTCCTTGGTAGAGATGAATATTTTAGAGGTAGAGATGACAAGATGGAGTCATTATGAACATTTTCATATCAGTTCAAAAGAAAGCAGACAACAGTCCAGTTCAAAAGGAAACTGCTCCAGTGATTTGTGATAAATCTACTGTGCATGCATATGAATGCACTCACACACACACACACACACACACACACACTACAAACATGTCACATGATTCTCTCATCTTCACCTTTTTCTAAGTTCTCATCAACAAGTAAAGCCACAAGCATGTTCCCATATATCTACTCCAATTCTCTACCATTTGGTTTTTGGTTTTTGTTTATTTTTCCTTAATCTGCCCTTTTCTGTGTAAACAAGTTCAAATGCTTGAGTCTGAGACTGTTTCATCAACAAGCACAAAATGTCAAGGCCATTCTGAATTGACACAAATTGCCTTACTCAGAGCTGTCTTGAGCATTTTGGTTTCAAAATAAAGCTGAACACAGCCTTACATTACTGTGCAAAATTTGTAGAGGGGGGCTGAAATGATTAGTATTGAAATATATGTTCATATTCTTCAGCTTTCTGCACATTCCATGTCAAAATCTATTCTTAGGGGGCCGGGGAATACAAACAATAATTGTAGAAGATAAAGTGATTTCTACAAGAAGAGGCCAAAATTTGCTGGTGTCTGTTCTTTCTTCATCTTTGGATGATATAATGATGTTAATGATAATTCTTTTTTTTTAATACTTTTTTTTCCCCCTCAAGGCCTAAGCGTGTTTGGTTACACTGCTGATCAGGCATCTGCTTAGCAGATTTTGTGTAGCTTACATGGAGTTGTCTGAAAGCAGAGATGCCTCCTTGAGAAACTGAACTGAACGGAACTGAATGTCAGTCACAGCTTGTGAAAATGCAGCGAGGCACACTGGAGGTGTAGAGTGTAGCCCCAAACTGGATGTGCAAAAGTGACCGTATCTTGGGCAGTACACTGCTGCAGCTTAGGTCAGACTTGTCCTTTTGTGAGTGAGACTGACACTTCTGATCCAGATCCATCATTGGTTGGGGCTCTAAGGTGTTTCCTGTCTAAGAGGAAGGTGGCAGTATGGTAAAGATTCTTACCTGCCAATTGGTGGTGGTGTGTCCATCGAGATCGATGATGACCATCGTTGTCATCCAGATGGGGGATGGGGGATGGGGGGAGGGTGGTGGTGGGGTGGGGGGAAGGATGCTCATGAATCTATCTGTGATGTGCGCAGATGGCTGAATAGTCCAATCTGCGCACGAAATGTTCGCTGACAGTTGGGGCAGACAAAGACAGGCATATCATTGTCAGGGAGCTTGTTTGCCCGTGACTTTCTGGCCTGCCTCTTCTGAACAGCTGCAGCAGTCCTGTTGGCCTCTCACAACTTGGCGCCTTTGTGCACAGCAGCGCGCCATTTGTTACGGTCCACTGCAGATTCCTCCCAGGAGTCAGGGTTGATATCAAACGCTTTCAGAGAGACTTTCAGAGTATCTCTGAAGCGCTTCTTCTGACCTCCGTGTGATCTCTTCCCTTGTTGCAGCTCGCCATAGAAGAGCCTTTTGGGCAGCCGATGGTCTGGCATGCGCGCCACGTGTCTAGGCCAGCGAAGCTGGGACTGCATCAGGATGGTGAAGATGCTGGGAAGGGTGGCTTTTGCGAGCACCTCTGTGTCTGGGGTCCTGTCTTGCCACTTGATGTTCAGTAGCTTCCTGAGGCATGTTGTGTGGAAGTGGTTCAGCTTCTTGGCATGTCGTTGGTACACTGTCCAAGTTTCGCAGCCGTACAGTAGTGTGGGGAGAACTACTGCTCTGTAGACCTTTAGCTTGTTCTCAAGATTAATGCCTCTTCTGTTCCAGACATTTGCATGGAGTCTACCAAAAGTTGCACTTGCTCTTGCAATCCTGACATTCACTTCATCGTCGATGGTCGCATTTCGTGACAGTGTGCTGCCAAGGTATGTGAACCACTCCACCGCACTGAGTCTCTGACCGTTGACTGTGATGTTGGGCTCAACGTAGGGTTTCCCTGGGGCTGGCTGATGGAGAACTTCAGTTTTCCTCGTGCTGATGGTAAGGCCGAAGTTCCTGCTGGCAGTGGCAAACTTGTCGACGCTGAGTTGCATGTCAGCTTCAGATCCAGTGTTGAGGGCACAATCATCAGCAAACAAAAAGTCTCTGATGATGTCTGTCATGACCTTCGTTTTTGCTTGAAGCCTTCTGAGGTTAAACAGCTTGCCATCTGTTCGGTACAGCCAATAACAGTGTCCTTGAGGGTCTGGCTTTGAATGCTGGTCTCACCCTTTCTCCCACATCATTTGTATTTTGTATTTCTTTTTATCACAACAGATTTCTCTGTGTGAAATTCGGGCTGCTCTCCCCAGGGAGAGTGCATCGCTATACTACAGCGCCACCCCTTTTTTTTTTGTATTTTTCCTGCGTGCAGTTTTATTTGTTTTTCCTATTGATGTGGATTTTTCTACAGAATTTTGCTAGGAACAACCCTTTTGCTGCCGTGGGTTCTTTTACGTGCGCTAAGTGCGTGCTGCACACGGGACCTCGGTTTATCGTCTCATCCGAATGACTAGCTTCCAGACCACCACTCAAGGTCTAGTGGAGGGGGAGAAAATATCGGTGGCTGAGCCGTGATTCGAACCAGCGCACTCAGATTCTCTCGCTTCCTAGGCGGACGCGTTACCTCTAGGCCATCACTCCACATTAGACCGGAAAAACAAACTGAGTGTCTAGTCCTTCAGATGAGACAACAAACTGAGGTTCCATGTACAGCATGCACTTGGCGCATTGAAAAAGAACCCATGGCAATGTAAGTGTTGTCCTCTGACAAAATTCTGTAAAAGAAATCCACTCTGATCGGTACAAAAATATATCTGCATGCACTCAAGGCATGACTAGCATGTTGGGTTACGCTGCTGGTCAGGCATCTACCTAGCAAGATACGGTGTAGCGTGTATGGATTTGTCTGAATGCAGTGATGCCACCTTGAGAAACTGAAACTAAGGTGTTTACTTCTCAGTGTAATGAAACTTGTGAAATGTGTTACCTGAATGATATGCTATTGTTGGCTTTTGTTTCTGGGTTTTTTTTGTGTTTTTTTGTTTTCTTTTTTCCTGCTTTTTTTTTTCTTTCATTCTTTGTCCTAAAAAACAACAACACCCCTAACCTTTGTGATGTATGTTTCTATGTTGGGAAATTTCTTCTTCTTCTTCTTTGTTCATGGGCTGCAACTCCCATGTTCACTCGTATGTACACGAGTGGGCTTTTACGTGTATGACCATTTTTGCCCCGCCATGTAGGCAGCCATACTCTGTTTTTGGGGGTGTGCATGCTGGGTATGTTCTTGTTTCCATAACCCACCGAACGCTGACATGGATTACAGGATCTTTAAACATGTGTATTTGATCTTCTGCTTGCGTACACACACGAAGAGGGTTCAGGCACTAGCAGGTCTGCACATATGTTGACCTGGGAGATCGGAAAAATCTCCACCCTTTACCCACCAGGCGCCGTTACCGAGATTCGAACCCAAGACCCTCAGATTGAAAGTCCAACGCTTTAACCACTCGGCTATTGCGCTTGTCGTTGGAAAATATAAACTTGTGTGCAAGGGGGAAATGAAAAAGTTATAAAAAAAAAAGAGAAAAAAGGTGTATACTTCTCTGTGAACAGTAAGGTACCAGGCCTGCAGTCAGCAACAAGGGTTTACCTGTCAGTCAGTTGGATCTCCTCAGACTTTGAGTCAAGGTCAAAGGTGTGAGATTTTTTTGCTATTTCAAAAGGTGTTTCTACACTTCAAATTTCCATGACAGTTGTAAGATTTTCTGTAGAAGTTTTGATGGCGCACCATTTGTAGGTCACATTTTAATGGTGATGAAATGATTCTTGAGAAACAATAGCACAAACACTGTTTTCTTTGTCCCATGACCTTTAATCAAGGTCAACGTCAATATATCATTTTCAGTATACATATAAAGATACAACAAAATCAGGTCAGGAAAGAAATGGCTTTACACCTCCCTCCTCCTCCCCCCAGCACACCCTCCACAACATATGTTCCCCCCCCCCCCCACCCCCATCATTAACTTGTTTATATGGTCTGGAGTACCTGCCAAACAATGAAAACTATCCCCCCAAAAAAATTGGAAACTAAAATGATCATACAAATATCTTTGGAATATAATATATATATTTCACATGCCAGCTGTCACCAAAGCTTACATAAAAGTTATTGTGCGGATGGAGCATGCATAATTTCAGGGCTGGCATCAGTGTGCCCAGTTGATGGGTTGAGCTGTTTCAGTTTATCCATGCCTGTGAATTCTGGAGTTGGCTTACTGTGCATGCAGAGAGAGATCGAGAGAGCGACAGCGTTTTAATGGTAAAAGGATACGAAGTGGATTAATTGGGGATCTGCCATGTCCAACACCTGCCATAGGTTGGATCTGGTGGGAACACACGCGCGCGCGCGCACACACACACACACACACACACACACAGAGATGCTACACGCACAAACACACAATGGGCTCAGACACAAACACAGACAAAAACACACACAGGGTTGCTGCAAAGGCACACAGCAATGACCAGAACGAATGTACCCCCACTTCCCCTCTGACTGTGAAATGTCAAGGGCGGTGACGTTTATCACCACTTCAACAGCAAGAAAAAAACCATGGGCTGCGTGTAAAAAAGAAAAAAAAGAAAAGAAAAAAAGAGAGAGAGAGAGAGAGAGAGAGAGAAAAACAAAAACAAAGCAGCAATGATGACGAACGAGTCAGCGCACTCATCCCCACTGAGTTGAGGCGGCCTTGGTTCGGTCCATCGAGCTCAAAATTCGGCTGTGGTTCGGTCGGGTTTCGCTGTCCGGCAAGCTATGCGGCTTGTTGTAACTGAAGAACCGTGACAGTATCGCCTTTGCTGAGGGAAATCACTTGTCTGGACGGTGTATATTATTTACATGTGAGGGTGATCTCAGTGCGTCTTTCATGACACACTGACTCCAGAAAGTTACCCGCAAGACACAGGTGAGCCGCCATGAATAGAACTGCTGGGGACTCCAGTTGTGCATTCTGCGTGTTTTGGTCTTAGTTCGAATGCATGTTCGTGGTTTTCGTGAGAAACATTGCATCCCCCCACCCATCCACCAAACTGATTCAGTTTTTATTCCAAAGAAGCTCAGACTCAGAAACATCCCAACTACTTCGTACGGAGGCGGAAGTACGAGAGCAGTTGCTTTTTTATTTATTTATTTATTTTTTTCCATCGCTCGCTTCGCTTCAACTCAGTTGACATGTTCACTTAGTTTCGGACCAGACGACACAGGACCTTAAAGAAGGCATTTGATGTGCGAATGGAAAAAGTAACTCGGCTCTTCTGATTTTACAGAAGGTACTACTGTGCTGAATATGGGGGTTTCGTTTTCACTTTGAGATTCTCTCTTATGATCTGAGCTGTCTAACTGTAAGGGACATCATTCTCATGCCCAAATAATCACCAGCACGCGCTGGTTAGAAGAAACAACTGCACATTGCACATGTCTTCACGACATTCAGTGTTCGTAGCAGCGTTATTAAAATGTATAACGACAAGATCATAGTTGCTTAGACGTGTGGGATGTTTGTTTATTTTGTTTGTTTGTTTACTATGGTTTGAAGTTTAAACAACTTTGTGGTGCATACTCAAACTGGGATGCTTTGTATTATTTTAGTCCACCCCCAGGCACGCCCTCCCATTTTTTATATATATATTTTTTTAATTTTAAAGAAATTTTAGAAAAATAGGTACTGAAAATAATGTTGCATTTTTAAGTGTGTGCATTGACGTTATTAGACATCTTGTGGGTGTGTACATCTTTCCTTATAAAAAGAAGCTTAGGTGTTTCCATTCATCCTGTGATTCAGGTCAGTGTGATGGGGCTCAATGGAGAGCAGGCAGGGAGGGTGGAGATGGGGGAATAAAACATGAAATGGACATAAAGCAGATTTGCTCCAGTTGCTACACACACACACACACACCCACACCCACCCTTCCACTCCACATGCACCTACACACACGCACACACATGTATGTATATTGTACTGCCCCCTATTTCAAGATCTCAGAGTGTGTTGGCAGAGGAAGTAACTATCACCCCAGAATCAGTAAAGGTGAAAATTAAGGTGAAGGCCCTGATGGTGTTCCATCACGAGTGCTTAAACAGTTGAATGAGGAGCTGTCAGTTCCCCTCTGTACCCTATTCAGAAAGTCCATACAAAATGCCACTATACCCAATGACTGGAAAACAGCCATAGTGGCCCCAATATTTAAAAAAAAGCTACAAGAACTAACCCAGGTAACTACAGACCAGTTAGTCTGTGCTACCTGTAAGATTCTTGAGACATTTGTAAGGGACGCTGTTGTTGAACATATGATGACAAATAATTTATATGCAAAATGTTTTTCAAAAGAGTAGATCATGCATGACTCAGTTACTTGAAATAATGGAACACTTTACAAGGTTACTTGATAAAGGTGATAACATTGATGTATGATACCTTGATTTTAAAAAAAAAGCTTTTGATTCAGTACCACATAGAAGGTTATTGATAAAATTAGAATCCTGTGGAATCACAGGCAAAATACTTCATAGTTCATTGGATAGAAGAACTCCTCTGTAACAGATCACAGAAAGTTAAGGATGGTAGATCTCAATCAAGCGGTGTGGATGTCCTGAGTGGAATCCGCCAAGGAAGTATACTGGTACCTATTATTTTTACTGTGTTTATAAATGATCATCCACAATCAGTAAGTAGCACTTGTAAAATATTTGCTGATGACACTAAAATATACACATCCCCTCTTGTATACCAAATACTGCAAAGAGACATAGATTCACTACTGGAATGGACAGACACATGCAACCTATACTTTAATGCTACAAAGTGCAAAGTGCTCCATAATGGTAGCAAAAGCCCTGAACATGACTACTTAATGAAAATTGGTGATCAAGAGTTTAATGTTGATTTAGGTGTTATTATTATTATTATTATTTTATTTTATTTTATTTTTTATATAAAAACCTGCTGTACTCTTTGACAAGCATATTGCATGCATAATGAATAAGGCAGATTAGAGAATTAGTATCATCAAATGTACCTTCACATTTCTTGACAGCAGTACATTTTTAAGACTACACAAAGCATTGGTAAGACCAATATTAGAATACGCAAACACGGTTTGGTTCCCCAAATTAAAACGTCAATCTGCTACAATTGAAGGTGTACAAAGATGAGCAACAAAATTATTCCATGAAATAAAGGATTTTTCTCATGAAGAAAGGCTAAAATATCTTGAGCTCCCTTCCCTTAAAGCAAGAAGGGTACAAGGTGACTTGATACAAGCGTATAAAATATATAATGATGTTGATGACACTGACAAAGCATGTTTCTTTTTTAACTCACAAACTAACATTGTCACCCGTAACAGTACCGACAAAATTCAGAAGCAACATTATAGTAGCAACATTAGAAAATATGTTTTTAGTTACAGTGTAACTAACAACAGGAATCGACTAACTCCAGAAATCAAACATGCACCTAACATAAATGCCTTTAAAAAAAACTTATTGATGACCACAATATCATAAAGAAAACAATGTTTCACTTTGATGATCAAAGGTGAGCCTGGGCTTGGGAGTACCTGACCACAAAAAAAACCCCAAAATCATCCCAACAAAAACTGACAGGGCGTATAAAGCCACGAGGCTACGATGCTTGGCATCACCCCTAACCTGAACCTGAATCTGAAATTGTGAAGTGCCTTGGAAGACTGCACAATTTATCACAGTTGTTTAGATTCAGTTCATTTCTCCATTTTTATTGGACTTTTTTTTTTTTTTTTAGACCAATCATGCACTGGAATGCATTGTTACTTTTTCTTACTCATTTTTATGACTTCATTTATGGTGGTAATAGCACAGTGTGGCATCTTCATAACATTTTCTTTCTATCTGTCAGTGTTCGTACTGGAAAGGAGGAAGGTAACAGAGTGGTCAGGACACTTATCAGCCAACACAGAGGGTCTTGGGTTCGATTTCTGCTCTCTCCCTTTCTCTCAAGTTTTACTGGAATGTGACCAAGCGCGCTATGCTTGCTCCAAAACTGCTCACACACGAGCTACATCAGACAACGTTTTTCCCAACTAACCCATGCGCAGAATATGTGACGTCACTCCGCTTACATCATTTTGTCCTCTTCGCCAGACAACCTACTCACGGCTCAACCAGTGTTGCATCACGGTATGCTATTGGCTGAGCTGGAATCTGTGTTTCTGCTTCACCGTAGTTAATTAATATATCTTTTGTCAGCTCAGTAAACTACAAGTATTATATACTGGTAGAATCGTCTCAGTTCCGTCTATAAATGTATTCCATTTATGTTTGCCTACGTTAAACTGATTTAACGCAGTTTGCAATTTCCTCGACGAGCTCATTAAAACTGACCCTGTTCAGGTGACTTAAATTAAGATTATAAATTCATCTTAAATAATCAACACTTCATTTTGTACTCATTTAGAAATCTGTCACTGAACACCTTATAAGAAACACAGTTGTCATCGGATTTGGCCTGATTAGTGCCGATCTGCTTGTGAGCACACGTGACTGTCTTTGTAGTCCGCTTAACCTGCATAAATTGGCACAGTGAGTGATGAGTGGTCATTTCATACCTGGTTAGTCAACTGACCAGAGCTGCTCTTTCTCTCTCTCTCTCTTGCTGCGTCACGGGCAGTGTGAGTGTGTGTTGTGTGTGTTCTCACAACAGCTGACACCTCACTACGTATCGCTGTAAGTACTAGTGTGTAGAATGTGTTGATTTGTAAATTGTATTGTTCAACACAGTACTTTTGTTCATATGAGTATGTTCAGTTATTGCTTTGACATGTTAGTCACAGCTCGGCTATGACTGATCTAAATAATTGCCATGTCGTCATATGTTTGGAGCAGTGTTCCATTTGATTCTTCTTAACGTCACAGTCAGTGACGTCTCTGGATACTGATGGTTTGTTCGAGAATATTCTAGTGGGTGCATATGACGCGTTCTTTCTCATTTGCTGTCGCTGATGAAGGTTAATGTTTCACTGATGCTCAGTACTCTAAGATGTGTGTAGTATTCTGTTGTGGTGATTAAAAGATAGTGTTTGATTAATATCAGTTATTGGTTAAAACCACCTGATATGTATCAGTCTGTTAATTGTAATTTAGTTATCATGCTCTCTCCTATATGGCTTACTCCAGTATAGTGCAACATGATAAACTGATTCATTTGAGTCACTTTGACACAGTATAAGCTTTACCTAATCTATTCTGTCAGTGTACTTTCACTAAATCAGCATAGCTTCAATCACTTCAACTGTACTATTTAAATGTATTAGAAATGTCATTTGATGTCAGTGTTTGGTCTTCACACATATGCAATACCAAGTGGTAATCTTTCCATGTAATATGTATAAATGTGCTTTATTAATAACGTGTGCCGACATGATGTGCTAATGACATTTATTTGTGTCATTCCAGGCACTGTCTTCTCTTAGTTCTTCTCTTTTTTATAGCTTCTTCTCTTTCTTGTCTTCTCTTCTTACATCTTCACCATTACTTCTTCTCTTTTTATATCTTCTTCTCTTATTGTCTTCTTTTCTTATGTTCTTATAAGTATTGTAAATAAAACAATAGAAAACCCCATTTGTGACTGGCCTCTATATGTTCCTGGCCTGTGCATGGGAATTCTGGTCTATCCTTTTATCCTTCTAATCATCATTTAGTTAGTTCTTCTGTACCGTCCGTACCCTTGAATAACCACTCGGTACACAGCTACAGGAAGATCAAAGTACATGAGCTTCTAGTCATTCAGATGAGATGAAAAACTGAGGTCCCATGTGCAGTATGCACTTGGTGCCCTGAAATTGAACCTATGTCAACAAAAGTGTTGTCTTCTGGCAAACATTTGTAGAAGAAATCCACTCTGATAGGTACACAAATAATGTATGCACTCAAGGCCCAACTGGCGTGTTGAGGTATGCTGCTATTAGGCATCTGCCTACCAGGTGGGGTGTAGCACATATGGATTTGTCTGAATGCAGTGATGCCTCCTTGAGAAAGTGAAAGTGTTGATGCTGTTCCAGATTGTTCCAGATTGTACCAGTCTTCCACACCCAAAGTCCTTGAGTGTTGATGCTGTTCCAGATTGTTCCAGTCTTCCACACCCAAAGTCCTTGAGTGTTGATGCTGTTCCAGATTGTTCCAGTCTTCCACACCCAAAGTCCTTGAGTGTTGATGCTGTTCCAGATTGTTCCAGTCTTCCACACCCAAAGTCCTTGAGTGTTGATGCTGTTCCAGATTGTTACCCAAAGTCCTTGAGAGTTGATGCTGTTCCAAATTGTTCCAGTCTTCCACACCCAAAGTCCTTGAGTGTTGATGCTGTTCCAGATTGTTCCAGTCTTCCACACCCAAAGTCCTTGAGTGTTGATGCTGTTCCAGATTGTTCCCGTCTTCCACACCCAAAGTCCTTGAGTGTTGATGCTGTTCCAGATTGTTCCAGTCTTCCGCCAGTCCTTGAGTGTTGATGCTGTTCCAGATTGTTCCAGTCTTCCACGCCCAAAGTCCTTGAGTGTTGATGCTGTTCCAGATTGTTACCCAATGTCCTTGAGTGTTGATGCTGTTCCAGATTGTTCCAGTCTTCCACGCCCAAAGTCCTTGAGTGTTGATGCTGTTCCAGATTGTTACCCAAAGTCCTTGAGTGTTGATGCTGTTCCAGATTGTTCCAGTCTTCCACACCCAAAGTCCTTGAGTGTTGATGCTGTTCCAGATTGTTCCAGTCTTCCACACCCAAAGTCCTTGAGCAGCTACCTTGCCGTTGAAGGAAGGTGCAGGATTACTGGTGAGTTTCAGTGAAAATTGAATGTCGCATGCAGCAGCCCAGTGGTTAAAGCACTGAGAGGGTACCTGGTTCCAATCCCAGTCAAGGTTCCAGGTGGGTCATGGGTGGTGATGTTTTTTTAACTCCCAGGTCAGCAGATCTGCTAGTGCCAGGACCCCCTTTGTGTGTTTTGATATGCAGAAGATCCTGTAGTCCATGCCGGAGTTTTGTTGGTAATGATGGGCGCATTAGCCGAGTGGTTAAAACAGACTTTCAATCTGAGGGTCCCGAGTTTGAATCACGGTAATGGCGCCAGGTGGGTAAAGCATGGAGATTTTTCCGATCTCCCAGGTCAACATATGTGCAGACCTGCTTGTGCCAGAACCCCCTTTATGTTTATATGCAAGCAGAAAATCAGATGTGCACGTGAAAGATTCTGTAATCCATGTCAGCATATGGAAACAAGAACCCACCATGCACACCCATGAAAATGGAGTATGGCTTTCTACATTTACTACTGTCTACTCGTTTACATACGAGTGAATGTGGGAGTTGCAGCCCATGAACGAAGAAGAAGAAGAAAGTTGGTAATGGGAATGTGTGTGTGTGTGTGCATGTGTGTGTTCTTTCTTTAATTCAATGTCTTTTTACTTTGAGTGATATGTGTGTGTGTGTGCATATCTTTTCCTGTATGTATATATGAGAGATAGAGAATGTGTGTGTGTGTGTGTGTGTGTGTGTGTGTGTGTGTGTGCAAGCATGTATTTGAATGTGTGTGCATGTGTGTATGTTTGTGTGTGTGTATGCACAGTGTGTGTATGCATGTCTATATGTGCACACACATCTGAGTGAATGTAGATGTGTTGGTGTCTGTTCTACTAAACTGTGCTGTTTTCCAGCAGAGATTATTTGGGATAACAGTGTCACTCAGGTTAATTCAACAGTAGTCATGCTAAATTTGTCATGGTCTTTTTGTACTATCTCATATTCATCGTCATGGGAAGTCAACAGTCCTACACAAGCACCTATTCTGAACTCGTTCACTGGAGTTAAACGTCAGTCCTGGTGCAAAAATTGAGAGTGACATTTGACGGGCGCAATAGCCGAGTGGTTAAAGCGTTGGACTGTCAATCTGAGGGTCCTGGGTTCGACTCATGGTGACGGCGCCTGGTGGGTAAAGGGTGGAGATTTTTCCGATCTCCCAGGTCAACATATGTGCAGACCTGCTAGTGCCTGAACCCCCTTCGTGTGTACATGCAAGCAGAAGATCAAATACGCACGTTAAAGATCCTGTAATCCATGTCAGCGTTTGGTGGATTATGGAAACAAGAACATACCCAGCATGCACACCCCTGAAAACGGAGTATGGCTGCCTACATGGTGGGGTAAAAACGGTCATACACGTAAAAGCCCACTCGTGTGCATACAAGTGAACATGGGAATTGCAGCCCATGAACGCAGAAGAAGAAGAAGAAGAGAGTGACATTTCAGTTTTGTTCCCTTGGTCATTTGTTTTTTTTTTCTTTCTTTCAGCCAGCTGCTGGATATGTAAATGTTATATGTATATGATAGTCAGTTGTGTCCGACTATGACCATCAGAACAGCAGAGGAGGCAACTGCTGTTCCGACTGTTTGGGCTAGAATTTGATTATAATGGAGAGTGTCTTGCCCAAGTTACATCCCCACTCTCTCGGCCAAGAGGGTTTTAGGACAGTCGGCATTAGGATGGTTCCCAAAGGCCAACTAGCCCACAATGCTGCAGCACTAAGAGCCAGTGCAATTTCACCTCCTTGTTTGAGAGTCATAGTCCTTCACAAAAGACTAAGCTGTACATGATTTCCCATTGACTGGAGAAACCATTGATAATACAGCTCTCATTTTGCTGTTGGCCCAAATGTAAACTTGTGTCAATCTGTGATATAAGCTGAGTGTTGGGCCTGTAACCACTGGGATAAAAGCTACTGATGTAAAAATCTGTTTCTAGATCAGTGGATAAAAGCTACTGATGTAAAAATCTGTTTCTAGATCAGTGGATAAAAGCTACCGATGTAAAAATCTGTTTCTGGATCAGTGGATAAAAGCAGGAAGCATTGCAGGGGGATTGAAAGACAAACAAAATAAAATAAAGTGTATGTGTCTTCTTGCACAGTTAGGTTAGGGGCTAGGCGCTGCATTGGATGATAGGTTTGGCAGGGCTTCTTCTTCTTCTTCTTCTGAGTTCACTCGTATGCACACAAGTGGGCTTTTACGTGTATGATTGTTTTTACCCCGCCATGTAGGCAGCCATACTCCATTTTCGGGGGTGTGCATACTGGGTATGTTCTTGTTTCCATAACCCACCAAACGCTGACATGGATTACAGGATCTTTAACGTGCGTATTTGATCTTCTGCTTGCATATACACACGAAGGGGGGTCAGGCACTTGCAGGTCTGCACATATGCTGACCTGGGAGATTGTAAAAATCTCCACCCTTTACCCACCAGGCGCCGTCACCGTGATTCGAACCCGGGGCCCTCAGATTGACAGTCCAACGCTTTAACCACTCGGCTATTGCGCCTGTCGTTTGGCAGGGCTAAATGGGTGAAGAATAGTGTGTTGAGTGTCTAAATGACAGGGTACAGTTTGAAGCTGAATCAGAATTAAGGTTTGAAAGGCATGTGGAAGGCTCTCCTCCGATGAAAAACTGACATTTTCATCTAAAGTATTCAAAAGGGGTATAGAGAATCACTGAATTGGTTGAATAAGCCTACATGTAATGAGATACACAACAACTCGTAAAACCACAAACATACATTATTTCAAGATCTGGAATGGTATGAAATTACTCATCTGCTACAAAATTACTCGTCTAAACTAAGAGAGATTGAGTGAGTATTGTTTTCAATGCAACTCGTGTGTGTGTGTGTGTGTGTGCGTGCGTGCGTGCGTGCGTGCGTGCGTGCGTGTGGTGTGTGTGTGTGTGTGTGGTGAGCTGGGTCATCATAAGCAACAAAAAAAGTGTCTTTTCAAAATTATTTCAGTTAGATGTTTTAATATCTCTTCAAAACTTTCGTTGTACTGTCAGATATCTACATATTAAACCATCATTTAAGCAGTCAGTTTGGTCCTTAATTGAATCACTCAATCAGTATTAACCTAGTACCACATGTCTGATATAAAAACACTGAGAAAAAAGAAAAAAAGAAAAAAAAAGACTGCCAAAATGAACAATAGCTGGCATGTTTTGACTTGTCTGTCACTTTGCTTTTTGCAGTTCTGGTATCCACTCCGTCCACCTCCTCTTTCCTCAAAAAAATATTTCTCCTGGTTTGAAAAAAAAAAGAAAAAAGTACATTCCACATTTCTTTTGATTTATCTGAGTCAGATGTACTGGCTGGTCACTGGATCTACATATAGGCTATAGACAAAATTTGAAGTGATGCACTGATTATTAAAGGAATTTCCGTTTTTGTTTGTTTGTTTTTATGTTTATTCTTAAAAAAACAAAAAAATTATGAAGAGAGAAAACAAAACACATGAAATAAACCTGTTCATTCACTATTCTTGTATCTGTGTGTTTTTTAGAAAAGAAAACACATGAAATAAACCTGTTCATTCACTATTCTTGTATCTGTGTGTTTTTTTAGAAAACAAAACACATGAAATAAACCTGTTCATTCACTATTCTTGTATCTGTGTGTTTTTTTAGAAAACCAAACACATGAAATAAACCTGTTCATTCACTATTCTTGTATCTGTGTGTTTTTTTCAGAAAAAAAAACACATGAAATAAACCTGTTCATTCACTATTCTTGTATCTGTGTGTTTTTTTAGAAAACAAAACACATGAAATAAACCTGTTCATTCACTATTCTTGTATCTGTGTGTTTTTTTAGAAAACCAAACACATGAAATAAACCTGTTCATTCACTATTCTTGTATCTGTGTGTTTTTTAGAAAAGAAAACACATGAAATAAACCTGTTCATTCACTATTCTTGTATCTGTGTGTTTTTTTAGAAAACAAAACACATGAAATAAACCTGTTCATTCACTATTCTTGTATCTGTGTGTTTTTTTAGAAAACCAAACACATGAAATAAACCTGTTCATTCACTATTCTTGTATCTGTGTGTGTTTTTTTTAGAAAACAAAACACATGAAATAAACCTGTTCATTCACTATTCTTGTATCTGTGTGTGTGTTTTTTAGAAAAGAAAACACATGAAATAAACCTGTTCATTCACTATTCTTGTATCTGTGTGTGTTTTTTTTAGAAAACCAAACACATGAAATAAACCTGTTCATTCACTATGCTTGTATCTGTGTGTTGTTGTTTTTTTTGTAGTGATGGGTAGTTTCTCTGTTCTATAATGTTTGATCAGTGCTTGATAAACATGTCTGGGTTTTTCTTGCCCCAAACATTTGTTATGTTGTGTATAATGTGTCTCTTTCATGCACTCCCTCTCCCGGTTGAATCCCTCACTGTGTATGTAGACAGTGTTCCAGTGTGTGACTGGGGGAAGGGAGGGCGGGGGTTATGGGGTGCACTTCTGGTTTCCTCATATGCAGATGTCTCCAAAGTTTGTTTAGAAGAATGTATCTGACTGATAAGTTGTGGATTATCTGTGGTGGTAGATAGTTATTTATTAGCATTACTCATATGAGTGAACGTGGGAGTTGCCGCCCGTGAAGGAAGAAGAAGAAGTACTCATTTGGAGTGTTATACAATAGAATACAATACAATACAACGAGATGTAATGCAACGCTACATGACAGGACATGAAACTAGCACAAAAAAAAGCTTTGGAAGGAAAGCAAAACAGACTAAAATGAAAGAAAAAAGAACAAATGGAGAAAAAAAAACACCCAAAAAAACAAACCCAAACGAATAAAGTATGGAAGAAAAAAAAATGTTTCCAATTTTGAAAGAATAGAATGGGTTCTATTCACCATCAGACGCCTGTAATTACCAGTAGTAACAGATGGAATTCAACAACAGTTTTCCTCTGTTTATAGGGGGAAAGCAATCACTGCCAGCTGGCTTGTATATAAAATGGTGTTATAGTGTGCCAGCAGTGTCACCCCCACCACCCACACTCTGTCCCCCCTTCCCTTCACCCCCACACCCCCAAACCCTTTCTTATCTCCCTTCCTGCTCCATCCAAAGTCCAGTCTTAGAGCGATCCTATATCTGCTCCCCTCTCTCTTGAAATCGAACCACACTTTCTTTCAGTTTTGACAATGGATAGGCCTGTGTTACCAACACCATCTTCTTCTCAGTCCCCATCTCTGTCGGTATCTTGGTTTCACCATTTCTCTGTCTGTTTTTCTCTCTGTCTATTGGTCTGTCTGTCTGTCTGTCTGTCTGTCTATCTCTTGCTCTTGCTCTCTCTCTCTCCCTCACACACATATGCAAGCTTACACACATGCATGCGCACATGCACACACACTCACACTCACACACACACACACTCACACTCACACTCACACACACACTCACACATACACATGGGAATATGTTCGATAGACACACACACACACACACACATGTAAATGTGATAGCTACACACACACACACACAGGTGATTGCGTTCATTACACACACAGACACAGACAGACACAGACACCACACACACACACACACACACACACACACACACACACACACACACACGTGTGTGTGTGTGTGTGAATGTGTGTGCATGTATGCGTGTGTGTGTGTACGCACGTGTGTGGTGTGTGTACAGAGCACCACTGTCAGCACGGAAAGCGTGTGTTGTGTGACAGCACAGCAGACATGGAGTTGCAGTTCCGGGACCAGGGCTCCTCGGGCACGGAGATCACCTTTGAAGGGATCACGGTGGCCCGCAAAGAGAGGAAGATTCTGCAGGACATTTGGGGGGTGGCCTCCCCTGGCGAGGTGCTGGCGGTGATGGGGCCAAGTGGTAAGAGGGTTTGTGTGGCTGAGTGGGTGTGTTTTTTTTTGTTTGGTTTTTTTTTGTTTGGTTTTTTCTTTGGGTGAGTGGGTGTTCGTGTGGTGGGATGAGTTGTGTGTGTGTTGGGGGGGGGGGGGGGGGGAGGGTAGGTTGGGTGTGTGTGTGAATGTGTGAGTGTGTGTGTGCTTGTGTGAGTGAGAGGGGTGTGCTTGTGTGTGGGGGTACATATGTATTTGTGTGTGTGTTTGTGTGTTGTTTTTTTCTTGTGTTTTTGTATGTGTAGGGGAGTTGTGCGTGTGTGTGTTTTTGAATGTTTGTGTTTATGTGTGTATGTGTGTGTGTTGTGAATGTGCATGTGTGCATGCATGCATGTGTGTGCATGCATGAATATGTATGCATGTACACGTGTTTATGTGTTGATGTATGTGTGTGCATGCACGTGTCTGTGAGTTCAGTAAGGTCGCTGTGCACAAACAAACAAACAAACAAACAAAACTTGTCAGGTGTTGATGATCACTGTGTTGGATCTCAGGAGCGGGGAAAACGACACTGCTGAACGCCTTGGCAGGCAGGGAATCACTGGAAGCTGGCACTGTGACGTACAATGGAGACCTTCTGACTAAGGCCACGAAAAGGAAGTTGTCGTACGTCCTGCAAGAGGATGTCTTCTTTCCCAACCTGACGCTTCGGGAGACGTTGTCGGTGAGTCGGCCTTCTGTCGTCGTCGTCTGTTTGGGGCTGCAGCTTCCATGTTCACTTGTATCTAACAGTTTCAGTTTCGGTTTCAGTTTCAGCAGCTCAAGGAGGCGTCACTGCGTTCGGACAAATCCATATACGCTACACCACATCTGCCAAGCAGATGCCTGACCAGCAGCGTAACCCAACGCGCTTAGTCAGGCCTTGAGTAAAAAAAATAAAATAAAAAAATAAAAAATAAATAAGGGGTGAATAAATAATAGATAAATACATTATAAAAAAAAACAACTACTACCACTACTGATAATATGTATAAGGCGCAAAAACTTGATGAAGTCAACTATAAGCGTACATAAATAAATAAATAATAATTATAATATAAAAAAGTATTAGTAATAATAATAATAAAAATAAAATAAAAAAAATAAAAAAGACAACAATGATGATAAATAAGCAAATAAATGTAAAACATGGAGACACACATTCACACATACACCCACATAAATATGCATAACAGATATGCACCAAACATGCAGTTTCACAGATATGAAAGCACAGTCAAATACACATAAACGTACATGAACCCCAACACACACACACACACACACACACACACACACACACACACACACCCCAACCACACACACACATTACCCTGCACCTCCTCTACCCCCCTCCTCCACACACTCATTTCTAGGCTACGTATCGCAGCTTCCACGGCACACACACACACACACACACACACACACACATACACACACACACACATCCAACAAAGTGTGTTTATGTGCATGTGTGTTGGAGTTTATGTGTATGTCTGCTGGAATTTACGTGTATGAATGTTGTTTAGATGAATGACTGTTGGCATTCACATTTATGTCTGTTTGAGTTAACTTGTATGACTGTTGGAGTTTACATACATGATTGTTGGAGTTTAGATGTGTGACTGTTGGAAATTATGTGTATGACTGTTGAAGTTTATGTGTATGGCTTTTTTCACCCCACCATTTAGGTAGTGATGCTAAGTTTTTCAGGTTCAGCAGAATAATGTGCCCTTTTCAGGCACCTGGCCATCAGTTTTGTGGAAGTGGCTGCTTTTCCAGGGAAACACTTCATGGTCTGAATGCCCCACAATGGGTTTTGGAAGCTGCTGACCAGTTTGGTGGAATTTGATGATTCTATGAAATTGACACAAAAATGTTGCCTGTAACAGGAGACTGGCAGTTTCATAACTGTGCCATGGCATGCACAAGAAAAGAGATCAGAGAGAGAGGAAGAGAGAGGGAGAGGGGGGGGGGGGGTGGGGGGGGAGGGATGAAACACAGTTCAAACTCACAACCACCCCATTCCAGGGGATTTGAGGGTGGAGGGAGGTCATGGATAACAGAGTTTTACCACTTACATACTTTCCTTTGTGCTGGTCAACTCTATTTGGGCGCAGTAATCGAGTGATTAACGCATTGAACTTTCAATCTGAGGGTCTCGGGTTCGAATCTCTGTAACGGCACCTGGTGGGTTAAGGGTGAAATATTTTTCCAATCTCCCTGGACAACACATGTGGAGACCTGCTAGTGCCAGAACCCCCTTCTTGTGTAGAAGATCAAATACGCACGTTAAAGATCCTGTGATCCATGTCAGTATTCGGTGGGTTATGGAAAGACCATACCCAGCATGCACACCCTTGAAAACGTACTATGGCTGCCTACATGGTGGGATAAATAAACAAAATGGTCATACACATAAAATGTCAGTGTGAGTAAATGTGTGTATGACTGAAACGTGATTGAACGACACAGGAAACGAATGATGAGCGCCCAATGGCAGCTGTCAGTCAGCTCTACCCAGGTAGGCAGCCTGTTGTGCAAATGACTCCGTGTTTGTAAAAGCGCTTAGAGCTTGGTGTTTGACCAAGGATAGGCGCTGTATTAGTATCCATATCATCAGCCTCATTGTCCATGGGCATGCAGTGCTGTGTCCAGAGCAAGGAACAGGGCTCGTGATCACTGTTCCACAGGGTAAAGAAGGAAAAAAGAAAAAAAAAACAGAGAGAGAGAGAGTATACAATACCTTTTGCATTGACTTGGTTTTTGTTTGCAAACAACAGTGGAAAGTAACATTCTCGCCCTTTCTCCCAAGTTTGACTGGAAAATCAAACTGAGCGTTTTGTCAGATGTTGGATGGGATGATAAAATGAGGTCCCGTGTGCAGCACATACTTGGCGCACTGAGAAGTGTTGTCCTCTGGCAAAATTCTGTAGAATAAGTGCACTCTCATAGGTACACAAGTAAGTGTGCATGTACTCAAGGTCTGACTAAGTGTGCTGGGTTGTGCTGCTGGTCAGGGTCAGGCCCAGCAGATGTTTGTAACAAATATGGATTTGTCCCAAAGGCAGTGACGTCTGTTTGAGAAAATGAAAGTGTGTGTTATCTTTCTGTTGTCAAGTTTGTGGCGATGCTGCGACTGCCAGACACGCTGTCCCGGAAAGAGAAGATGGACAAGATGAACAAGGTCATTGATGAGCTGGACATCCGGAAATGCCTGGACACAAGTAAGACCCCCTGCTAAGTGAGGCCAGTTAACAGACAGACAATGCTGGTCAAGATGAGCGCGAAAGTTAACAAGCAAGCAGACAGGTTCCTGAGGGTAGTATTCAGTGTGCACATACATATCATTGTACTTAGGTGTAGAGCTTGTGAAGAGGGATGGGATTGAGTGAGTAAAGGAGACACAGAGAGAGAGTGAGAGGGTGTGTGTGTGTATGTATACCATGCTTCTCTTTCAGGGAGTATGATTTTGTGTGAAGCCATCATGTATGTGTAATATATGTTGCATGGTCTTGTAAGTGTTTGAACATGCCATTGGGAAGAAGACAGATTAAAAACATGAGGAAAAAAACAAAAACAAAAAAAACCAAAAAAAAACCAAGCAGACTGGCAAGACTGGTTTAGGCACGCAACACCATTAACAAGTAGATAAGTGAGACTGGTCAAGACACTTATCACCAGTTTACAGACAGGCAGGTTGGACTGGTTGAGACACGCAACACCATTAACAAGTAGATAAGTGAGACTGGTCAAGACACTTATCACCAGTTTACAGACAGGCAGGTTGGACTGGTTGAGACAGGTGAAACACGTTAACAAGTAGACAAGTAAGACCAGTCAAGAAATGCAACACCAGTGAAGAAGTTAGCAAGTTAGACAGGTCTTCTTCTTCTTCTTCTTCTTCTTTGTTCGTGGGCTGCAACTCCCACGTTCACTCGTATATATACGCGAGTGGGCTTTTACGTGTATGACCGTTTTTACCCCACCATGTAGGCAGCCATACTCCGCTTTCGGGGGTGTGCATGCTGGGTATGTACTTGTTTCCATAACCCACCGAACACTGACATGGATTACAGGATCTTTAACGTGCATATTTGATCTTTTGCTTGCATGTACACACGAAGGGGGTTCAGGCACTAGCAGGTCTGCACATATGCTGACCTGGGAGATTGGAAAAATCTCCACCCTTTACCCACCGAGATTCGAACCCGGGACACTCAGATTGAAAGTCCAGTGCTTTAACCATTCGGCTATTGCGCCTGTCAAGTTAGACAGGTCAAGACTGGAGAGATACATTAACAAGAAGACAAGGAAGACCAGTTAGGACACACTACACCTGTTAACAAATAGGCAAATTAGACAGGTCAAGTTAGGAGAGATGTTAACAAGACAAGTAAGACCAGTTAGGACACACTACACCTGTTAACAAATAGGCAAATTAGACAGGTCAAGTTAGGAGAGATGTTAACAAGAAGACAAGGAAGACCAGTTAGGACACACTACACCTGTTAACAAACAGGCAAATTAGACAGGTCAAGTTAGGAGAGACATGTTAACAACAAGACAAGGAAGACCAGTTAGGACACACTACACCTGTTAACAAATAGGCAAATTAGACAGGTCAAGTTAGGAGAGACATGTTAACAAGAAGACAAGGAAGACCAGTTAGGACACACTACACCTGTTAACAAATAGGCAAATTAGACAGGTCAAGTTAGGAGAGACATGTTAACAACAAGACAAGGAAGACCAGTTAGGACACACTACACCTGTTAACAAATAGGCAAATTAGACAGGTCGAGTTAGGAGAGATGTTAACAAGAAGACAAGGAAGACCAGTTAGGACACACTACACCTGTTAACAAATAGGCAAATTAGACAGGTCAAGTTAGGAGAGATGTTAACAAGACAAGTAAGACCATTTAGGACACACTACACCTGTTAACAAATAGGCAAATTAGACAGGTCAAGTTAGGAGAGACATGTTAACAAGAAGACAAGGAAGACCAGTTAGGACACACTACACCTGTTAACAAATAGGCAAATTAGACAGGTCAAGTTTGGAGAGACATGTTAACAAGACAAAAGGAAGACCAGTTAGGACACACTACACCTGTTAACAAATAGGCAAATTAGACAGGTCAAGTTAGGAGAGACATGTTAACAAGAAGACAAGGAAGACCAGGTAGGACACACTACACCTGTTAACAAATAGGCAAATTAGACAGGTCAAGTTAGGAGAGATGTTAACAAGACAAGTAAGACCAGTTAGGACACACTACACCTGTTAAGAAATAGGCAAATTAGACAGGTCGAGTTAGGAGAGATGTTAACAAGAAGACAAGGAAGACCAGTAAGGACACACTACACCTGTTAACAAATAGGCAAATTAGACAGGTCAAGTTAGGAGAGACATGTTAACAAGACAAGGAAGACCAGTTAGGACACACTACACCTGTTAACAAATAGGCAAATTAGACAGGTCAAGTTAGGAGAGATGTTAACAAGACAAGTAAGACCATTTAGGACACACTACACCTGTTAACAAACAGGCAAATTAGACAGGTCAAGTTAGGAGAGACATGTTAACAAGACAAGGAAGACCAGTTAGGACACACTACACCTGTTAACAAATAGGCAAATTAGACAGGTCAAGTTAGGAGAGACATGTTAACAACAAGACAAGGAAGACCAGTTAGGACACACTACACCTGTTAACAAATAGGCAAATTAGACAGGTCAAGTTAGGAGAGACATGTTAACAACAAGACAAGGAAGACCAGTTAGGACACAAGGGACCAGTTATGTTAACAAGTAAGGCAAGCAGGACAAGTGAGATCAACTGATAAGCAAGACCACTCAATACAAGCAGCTCTTCAATCACCGATATGTGTGACGGGACATTAAACAAAAATTCCTTCCTTCAATACAAGCAGGACCATAAACAAATACACAGGTAAAACCAGTTTAACAAAAAAAAAAAAAAACAAGCTAGGCTTTCAGGACTGATTAACAAGCAGACAAGTACGACTGGTTAACAAATAGACAAGGAAGACTTTCAAGACCATTGAACAAGTATGACCAGTTTAACAAGCAGACAAATAACGCTGTTCAACAAGCAGACTGGTTCACAAGTAAGCAAGCAGGGCATTCAAGACTGGCTAACAAGCCCGGCTTCTTCCAGATTTTAAAGGTACATTAAATTTGCAATCATTTCAACATTGAAACCAATGGAATTGTAGCCTCAGGTATTCAGAACAACTGTTGTTGTTGTTTTTTTATATGGAGATTTTCTTTTCTGTTTCAAAATTTGGAAGATGGAAACAGACTGGGATATATATCATGATGAACATGGAATAGATTTTCAGCAATACATAATGTGTTTTAGTGTGTATTGGACATTCTTCAGTGGTCTAAAATACATCTGAAGGTTGTACTGTCTCAAATCATGATTAAATCAAAAGGTAATAGTTATGTTATGTCATATTGACGCATAAAGGTTTTGATATATTGTTGTAAGCTATGGTTGAACTGATGTAAATGAGTTATTTTGTGATAATGATAGTAGAGGTCATGCCGATGTGTAAAGGTTAATATATTGTGGTAGGCAGTGGCGATACAGGTGGAGTACTGTTCTCTTCCTGTGTTGACAGTCATGGGAGATGCATGGGAACGAGGCCTGTCAGGGGGGGAAAAGAAACGCGCCAGCATAGCTTGTGAGCTGATCACCGACCCGGCCATCGTTTTCATGGATGTGAGTGAAATGGCTTCGTGCTTTGTATCCTGAGAGTACAGCCTTGTCAGGTGGTCTCTGTTGTGTACGGGGCCCCATTGTCCATCATCATCACTCCCATCATCTTTTTAGTGCGTGATGAGCAAGGTGGCAGACTGGTTAACTCACTCGGGACGACAACTTTTCTCCCTTGCTTTTCCCCACAGACGGCCCATTTGTAAGGGATTTGGAAAAAAATTACAAAAAATACAAAATACTGTGTAAGAAAATGAAACTTTCAGAACTGGTTTATTACGTGTTGAGCTATTACATATAAAAAAATAAAATATTTCATCTTATTTTTACAGTTTTGCCATATGTAGAAAATACTGCCAATTTTTCACCCCGAATCACCATACCCATGGTCGCTTTCTGCATTAAATTCGCTTTCTTCTTCATCATCATCCACCTCTTCAATGTCCGACCCTTCAGTTTGTAGCATTTCAAGTACTTCGGCAACCCTAAAACGTTGCCGTCACTGCCTTGTTCGCTTCACAACATTCTGAGAAGAGCCCGCTTTGCTAACAGGCTGGCACACGAGCAGACGACCGGTCAGTGACTTTATCAGCGTGTGTGCGAGACGGGCCACACATCCCAGCATGACCAGTCATACTGTTTGATTGTGGAGTGACCCAGAATAGCACACTCTGCTTGGCTAATCACAAAATCACGTGTACAGCGCATGATGGAATTTTACTTTCAGAGGATGCTATTCCATTCCTTCGTCCGAATCCGAATACGTTTTGTGTAGGAATGCGTGAGCATTCCTTTGTCCGGAGAGAGTTAAGAAGCTTATCTGCCAGTACAGTGTGTGTGAGGGTCTAGGTTCCAATCCTGCTCTCACCCTTTCTCCGAAGTTTGACTGGAAAATCAAACTGAGGGTGTAGCCATTTGGATGAGACAATAAACTGAGGGCCCATGTGCAGCACGCATTTGGTGCACTGCAAAAAAACCCATGGCAAGAAAAGTGTTGTCCTCTGGTAAAATTCTTTAATAAAAGAAATGCACTCTGTTAGGTACACAAATATATGCATGCACTCACGGCCTGACAAGATGTGGCGAAGCGTATATGGAATTGTCCAAAGACAGTGACACCTCTTGAGAAACTGAAGCGTCATCACTCACATCATCTGTTTTCATGATCATCAAAATATAGAAAACTAAATATCTAGAATTCTTTGGAGGGGGCTTGGGGGGTGGAGGAGACTGCATGCTTTGTCCGTTGCACATACACACTCAGACACATGTATGCATGCATGTCATTTTGAATCGTGTGTAGTGATGATGTCCTCTTGTCCTCACCAGGAACCGACCTCAGGTCTGGATTACAGCACGGCAGCAAGCCTGATCCGAACGCTTCGCACCATCGCAGAATCCCAGACCAAGACGGTTGTCATAGCGATTCACCAGCCATCCAGTCAGATGTTTTTCACCTTCAACAACCTCCTCCTCTTGTGTGAAGGACAGGTGAGTGGACAAATTTGTTTGCTTTTTTTTTTTTTTTTTTCATTTTTCTGTCACCTGCGTATGAAAAATGTGTTCCCACACCAAGGCTACAAGTGTTCAGTGTTAAGTCATATTTACTCTTCCTGTCATTGTGCCTCCCTCACACTGTTTCCTCTCCTGCTGTTGTAAGAACTTGAAATTCAGCTCAGACAAAAAGGACGGTCATGTTGCTTCAGTGTTGTTATACATTTTGTTCTTTCGTCAATTAATGAGCTTGAGAAAAATGTTGGATAAGGAGAGTTTTGCATCGTGACAAGGTTGTGCTCTATAGGTCTTTTCATGGAATATTGCAGTTTCCATCAGACTTGAGATGAACAGACACATGCAGTGTTGCTCAGGAAATTTGAGCAATGCTCCTCATGACATATGTAAAGTGGTTGACCCTCGTGTGGTACCATTCTTCCCATTTGAGTTCATAGTATACTCTGCTCTGGGTAGGAGCCTATCATGGGCTGACAAAAAGCTGCATCATTCTGTATTAAATTGCTTTAGGTTTTGTGGTGTTGGGAATAGTTTGATGCAGACAAGCATTGTTTTGAGATTGCTTATCTGAATCAGGTGATGTATAGGACAACGTTTTGATCAGGCGTTTCAAGTCTTTTCATGAGATAAGCAAAGGGCAGGTTTGTTTTCCAGCATGTATGTGTTTTGAGACTGGAGTGAATATTAGACCATGAATTAGGCATGAACTGAACTACTTTGTTAAACAGGACCATGACAAGAAACAAAAATGAATCTGCCTTTAGATTGATTGTCTTACATCATTACCATTGTTTGTTCCCTGAAGTGTTATTTTGGATTGTTGAATGTTTATATATAATTTTCGTTTTAACCTTGTTGTTTTTGACTCACTTGTGTACACAAAGTGAGTCTATGTTTTAACCTGGTGTTCAGTTGTATATGTGTGTGTCTCTGTGTCTGTGTGTCCATGGTAAACTTAAACATTGGCATTTTCTCTGGAAATACTTTGTCTGCCAATATCAAAATTGGCTTTAACATAGTATGAAAAAAAATCTTCACAGTCATACCAATAACAGGTTGAAAGTCTCCCGAATTAAGCCATAGTTCCCAATCATCAAAAATTCTAAAAACCGCTTTCCACTGAGTTTGGCCGACTAGAAGGTAGGTTGTTTTCGAAGACAACATGACCTCGTGTTTCTTGTTCACAATTAAAAGGAAAGAAACACAAATGATGGACAGAACACACACAGTGATACTAACTACACCATGGACATGTTTACTGCTTATAAGTATTCTAAAGTGGACACTGAATTAACTGGAATGAACATAAAAGAAAAATTGAATCCATCGTTTCTTTCAGCCCATTGCCTTGTCAACTGGTTTGTGCAGATCTAGAGATCTACTATGTGTTGTGATTTGCTTGAAGGAGATGGCAACATCTCCTTTACCTTACCGCTGAAATAAAAGAATAATCGAGATATAATAACACACACATAAAACATTCTTTAAACAGCGTTATTACGTCCACTACAATCACATCTATTTTATCACACAAAGAAGAAAACATCAACATTGTTTAAGTTTTAGATTTAGTCATTTGACGTCAGATGTGCCGCAGCCTTGGGGATTAGTCTGCTTGCATCAGAACTGAACATGCGTGGTTCGATCCCGCTCGCATGCCTTTTTTTTTTCTTTTTTTTTCTCTCAAGTTTATCTATCATATTTTATACAGAGCAGTTTTCAACGATTTTTGAAATAACATTTTTTTTTCTCTCTCCTCATGATTCCTTTACTGGATAAAGCGTGAAGCACAAGTGAGTCTTGAAGGTTTTGCTTGGCTTTGTTGAATGATTATATATAATTTTCGTTTTAACCTTGTTTTCATTTATGTTGTAACTCCAGTGTTCTGTGTGCAGAGTGTGTAATATGTGAGAATTTAATCCCTTTGCACAATTGTTTTGTGTGTGTGTGTGTGTGTGTGTGTGTGTGTGTGTGTGTGTGTGTGTGCTGAATCTTGTAACTTGTATTCAATACTTTAAGTTTGTCAGAAAGTTATCTCATGCATGAACACTCATACAGATACAAGGGCAAAATGCATGCACCCGCACGCATGTTGAAATTTACAAGTTTTAATCAGACTCTGACTGCAGCTGGAGCACAGCTTTCAACACCAATTAATGTACAACACAGCCTGTTCATAAATACACAAAAGCAAGTTCAGTGAAAGTAACAAAAACAATCAAACGACATTTTTCAAATTCTATCAGCTTACACATGCACACAAAGTATTTCAGGTCAGATTTGCGAAACATTGCCAACTGCCTCGGACAGAAGCAGAAAGCACTGGGGAAAGGGGTGGGCAGGTGGGGTTTGGAAATATCCTTCCGTGTTGTGTAGGAACCTACAGCCAGCAGTCTCTGTGATCACACTTCTTCTGCATTCATGGGCTGCAGCTCTCATGTTGATACGCTGTATCTACAGCTGGGGTTTTACATGTTGGACTCGTCTTGCCCCACCATGTAGGCAGCCATAGTCTGTTTTCGGAGGTGTACATGCTGGGTATGTTTTTGTTTTCATAACCCCCTGAACGCCGGCATGGATTACAGGATCTGTAACGTGGGTGTTTGATTCTTTTCTGTGTGTACACACAGGAAGGGCAGGCACTAGCAAGTCTTTACATCTGTTGACCTGGGAGATCAGAAAAGTCTCCACCCTTAACCCACCAGGCACTTGGATTTGAACGCAGAAATAAATTCTAATATAGTACTGATGAATGGATTTTGTAGTTGTCATCTCAGCATTTGTGCATGTTTGTTGTCCAATCCATCTTTTTCCCTCGACTATATGTGTGTCTGCATGTTGTTTGACTTTTATTTTCCTTGTTCGTCTCCTGAACCAGCTGGCTTATTTTGGGCCGTGTAAAAACGTCATTGACTTTTTTGCCGATGTGGGATTCATCATGGACACCCACTACAACCCAGCAGATTTCATCAGTAAGTTTTGAGAATTAAATCTTTTAAGAAAGTCTACACAGTTGAATTTCATTTTGCACTAATCTGGATCTTTGCACATATGCATTACAGAAAGGAAATGGGCACATATACATGCGGGCAAACATGTAGATGTGCAGATTTGCAGAGTTGCACATGTATGCATAGACATGCGTTCAACCATCTTTTTCTATTTCCTGTGATCATGTTCATTTGCATGTGTGAATGGGCTTTTATATGCATATATTAGTTTTTAACCACACTGTTAAGGCAGCCATACCTTGTTTTCAGGGATGTGTTCATGTTGGATATGTTCATGTTTCTATAATCTAGTGAAAGCTGACCTGGACAATACACTGTCCATGCAAAAATTTATCAGTCAGACATGTCAGTCTTGCTACTGTCAACTGCGGCGCATCAGTGCCGTCCGGAAATATCTGTCCACTGACGCATCATCTAGACTTGTTGTTTCTCGCATTCTCTCTCGCCTTGACTACTGTAACTCTCTATTGTCTGGTTTGCCTGCTTCATCCATTCAGTCCCTTCAGTGCATACAAAACTGTGCTGCCCGATTCGTCCTCTGAAAGAAAAGATCTGACCACATCACTCCTCTTTTGCAACATCTCCACTGGCTCCCTGTCTCACACCGAATAAAGTATAAGATCAGCATTCTATGTTATAGATGTATTCACAAATCTGCCCCTTCCTGTCTTTGCGGCTGCCTTCACCTCTACACTCCATCTCGCTCACTACAATCGGCTTCGGATCCACTCTGTTTACACATACCCAGATTCAAACACTTGATTGTTAGCCGCCGTTCTTTCTCTGTCTCTGGACCTTGCAATTGGAATGAACTTCCTCTGTTGCTTCGTCAAGTCTCCACTCTCAGCTCTTTCAAGTCTGGCCTTAAAACCCACCTCTTCCCAAAATAGCCTCCCTTGCCTGCCTCTTCCTTGTCTTTAGTTTCTACAGTTTTAGAGTTATGCATGTGTGTGAATGACTGGTGCGAAAGCGCTTTGATTTGTCTCTGCATAAGATTTAGCGCTATATAAATACCATTATTATTATTATTATAGGATCTTCAGTGTGTGTAGCTATCTTTTGCATGTGTATACATACACTTGAAGGAGATCAAGGCACTGACAGGTCTACACATATGATGACGTGGCAGACAGGAAAAAAACCCTGATTTCCACTATTGATACACCAGGCGTCAGTCGATAACAGGATCAATCCCAGTAAAGTTGGATTGTCTTATGTTTTAACCATTTGGTGATTGCATATGTCTTTACCATCTTCATTTTCACGGTTTATTTGTGTGATGCATGTGTGCATGAATTCCTGAACATTTATGTTGCATACATATTTTGTTTATTGTTTATGGATGATTGCCTGTGAATGTGTGCACATGTAATATGCATGTGTGTTGTTTGTGCTTGCAGACATGCATGTGTGTTCCATCCTCATGTCAGTTTAAAAGCTCATTAATTTGATATTTACTACCATTTTAAATCTTACCTTTAATGTTTACGCATACCCAGATTCAAACACTCGACTGTTGGCCGCTGTTCTTTCTCTGTCTCTGGACCCTGTGATTGGAATGAACTTCCTCTTTCGCTTCGTCAAGTCTCCACACTCAGCTCTTTCAAGTTTGGTCTTAAAACCCACCTCTTCCCAAAATAGCCTCCCTTGCCTGCCCTTCCTTGTCTTTAGTTTCTACAGTTTTAGAGTTATGCATGCGTGTGAATGACTGGTGCGAAAGCGCTTTGATTTGTCTCTGCACAAGATTCAGCACTATATAAATACCATTATTATTATTATTATGTTAACTTATTAAAAAAAAAGTTTTTTAAATGTGTGTTGTGCATGTTGTTACTAATGATGGGTTGCCGAGGGCAAACTAATCCACACCCTGAAACAGTCTGATCAGGAGTGTATAATATTTGGGCTGAGCTTTTTGATCTTTTGCTCAGTTATTTTTGTTGAGTTTCATTTTGTTGCTGTGCTTAAAAAGCTTATAACGTGGCTTTATTCATAACTTTGAACTCTTTACTCTGTATGCGACTTCATGATTTTTTCAGTCGGGGTTAAGATACAGAATGTGACTGACCAAACATTTCCAGTGGAGACTTATTCATAATGTGACTGTACTCATTCTTTCAGTGAAGATTTACATACAGAACATGACTTAATTAATGGATGTTTGAAATTGAAAGATGAGATTTTTCCGTAAATCTACGGAAATCAGTAAATCTGAGAGCCCCAGTCGATCCTGAGAGTTGAGTAAATCTGTTGAGAAAATCAACGGGTATATAATATGTATGTGTGATATCTTCGTTTTTGTTTTTTTTGGACTTGCGTGTTGATCCGTGTATCTGGTTTGGATTCTTACTTGATTAAAAACGCGGTGAGCAGTATGTTTGGGAGACCTGGTTTCATACTGTTTGAACATTGCGTACATGGATATGCATCTGGATCGACACACCAAAAAAGCTCTTCAGTCCGTATTCACTGTTTATAGACCCTGTATTAACTCACTCAGTACGGCCAGTCCTCTCTTCTCCTCTACACAGACCCCTCGGATGTCCAGTGGGTGTCTCAATGATCCAACCTTTAGCTTCCGTCGTCAGAATTGTGGTATTCTTTGTCAACATTCACGTCTTCAGTATAAGAGCCTTCCGCTTGCAATATTTTGATGGTGGTAATTGGGGTGAAACGCTGTTAACGTCGTCTCTTTCGCCATTCGTATGGAGAGAGTTAAAGAGGCTTTAAGAAGAAAGTGCCAGTTGATTGAAGTCAATTCAGTGGTCATCAAAATGCTGATCCTGACAGGCGATCTCTTCTTGAAACGTGTTTAGACCTTTGTGAAAAACAAAAGGCACACACACTCTCTCTCTCTCTCTCTCTCTCTCTCTCTCTCACACAGAAAGAGAGGGAGGGAAAGACAGAAGGTGACCTCCGTCAGCACGTGATTGCCATTCACGGTTTATTTTGATATCAGCAGGGACAATTGAATTGTCAGCACACACTCTCTCTCTCTCTCTCTCTCTCTCTCTCTCTCTCTCTCTCTTTCTCTCTCTCTCTCACACACACACACTGAGAGAGAGAGAGACAGAGAGAAATTTAGAAGATAGTCAACATGTGATTCTTTTTAAGTAGGAGCCATTGTACACACACACACACACACACACACACACACACATTGGTAGGCATCCTTCAGTCTCGGAAGACTATGGAGTTGTGCTCTTGGTGTTTATTCTGGTACAGTGTCAGGTGTGGCTGGCCAGTCTGATGCGGGAATGACAGTCCCTGTGGCAGAGGGCACAGATGGAGTCTACGCTGGTCTGTCTGCCTGGGCTGCAGCCTTTCTTCTCATTCTCTTTTCCTCGTGCTTCTGAGCGAGTGTCTCTTCGAACTTGGAAAGACCTTTCTGCACAGTCTGTCTCCAGGCTGACCGTTCGAGGGCTGTTGCTTCCCAGTTGTTCTGGTCGATGTTCAAGGCTTTTAGGTCCCTCTTGTACACATCTTTGAATCGTAGCTGTGGTCTGCCTGTGGGACATTTTCCCTGCACAAGTTCTCCATAGAGGAGGTCTTTAGGGATCCGTCCGTTGTCCATGCACACGACATGGCTGAACCAGCACATACATCTCTGTTTCAGCAGCGTGTACATGCTGGTGCATCCAGCTCTTTCCAGGACAGTGTTGTTTGGGACCTTGTCCTGCCAGGTGATGTTCAGAATGCGTCGGAGGCTACGCACGTGAAAAGCATTGAGCTTTCGCTCTTGTTGGGCACACAAAGTCCAGGACTCGCTGCCATACAGGAGGGTGCTCACGACGCAGGCTCTGTAGATCTGGATCTTTGTGTGCTCAGTCAGTTTGCTGTTGATCCATGCTTTCTTTGTCAGCCTGGTCATGGTGGTAGCTGCCTTGCCGATGCGCCTGTTGAGCTCTGCATTAAGTGAGAGGGTGTCTGAGATAGTTGAGCCCAGATAGACGAAGTCGTGGACGACATCCAGTTCATGGTCATTGATGCTGATGGCTGGGGGAGAGTCAGCATCTTGTCCCATGACCTGTGTTTTCTTCAAGCTGATGGTAAGCCAAAAGTCTTGGCAGGCATCGCTGAAGCAAGTCATGAGCTGCTGTAGGTCCTCGGCTGAGTGGGCGGTTACTGCTGCGTCGTCTGCAAAGAGGAAGTCACGAAGGCACCTCAGCTGGACTTTAGTCTTGGCTCTTAGTCTGGAGAGGTTGAAGAGCTTGCCATCTGTCCTGGTTCGGAGGTAGATACCTTCAGCTGCAGGACCAAATGCGTGTTTCAGCATCACAGCAAAGAAGATTCCAAACAGGGTGGGAGCCAGGACGCAACCCTGTTTCACTCCACTCCGTATATTGAAGGCAGCTGATGTTGAGCCGTCAAAGACAACGGTGCCTTTCATGTCTTTGTGGAAGGATCTGATGATGCTGAGAAGTTTGGGTGGACATCTGATCTTGGGAAGGATCTTGAAGAGGCCATCCTTACTGACCAGATCGAAAGCCTTTGTGAGGTCTATGAAGGCAACGAAGAGTGGCTGCCTTTGCTCCCTACGTTTCTCCTGAAGTTGTTTGAGGGAGAAGATCATGTCTGTAGTGGATCTGTTGGCACGGAAACCGCACTGCGATTCAGGGTAGACTTGCTCTGCAAGTACTTGGAGCCTCTTCAGTACTACTTGTGCAAAGACTTTCCCAACGATGCTGAGGAGGGATATGCCGCGATAATTATTGCAATCGCTTCTGTCACCTTTGTTTTTGTACAGTGTGACGACGTTAGCATCCCTCATGTCTTGTGGTACTTCGCCTTCACTCCAACAGAGGCAGAGGATTTCTTGCAACTCGGTGATGAGTGTCTCTTTGCAGCACTTGAGTACCTCGGCAGGAATACCGTCTTTCCCTGGTGTCTTGCCAGAGGCAAGAGAGTCCACGGCTTCACTGAGTTCATCTATGGTTGGTTCTCTGTCAAGCTCTTCCAGCTCTGCTAGGCACTCTATGGCATTCAGGGCATCTTCTGTGACTACATTTTCCCTTGCATATAGCTCAGTGTAGTGTTCTACCCAGCGCTCCATCTGTTGTTCTCTGTCTTGAATCACCTCCCCTGTAGCTGATTTCAAAGGGGCAGTTTTCTTTTGTGTTGGGCCCAATGCCTGCTTGATGCCGTCATACATCGCCTTGATGTTGCCTGTGTCAGCTGCGATCTGAATCTGGGAGCAGAGCTGAAGCCAATAGTTGTTGGCACATTTCCTGGCACACTGCTGGACTTTGCTGCGAGCAGCATGGAGAACCTGGAGGCTCTGCTCACTGGGATTGGTTTTGTATGCCATCAAGGCGTTTCTCTTGGCCTCAATGACTGGTGCCATTTCTTCTAAGTGGGCTTCGAACCAGTCAGCTGACTTGCTGGTCTTTTTGCCAAAGGTGGACATGGCAGCATTGTAGACAGCATCTCTGAAGTGTTCCCATCAGTCTTGGGCATTTGCAGTGGGCCAGGGAGAGAATCCTCCAACACACGCGCAAACTCCTCCACTTTTCTTTGATCACATGTTTTGCTGGTGTGGATGCGAGGTCGGCCCTCCTTTCTCGTACGATGCAGTCTCTTCGCGCGGAGCTTCACACTGCTGCACACCAAAGAGTGGTCAGTGTGTCACAATCGGCGCTCTGGTAGCTGTGAGTGATCTTGATGCTGGAAAGGTTGACACGTCTGGTGAGGATCAGGTCGAGCTGATGCCAGTGTTTGGATTGCGGGTGTCTCCAGGAGACCCGATGCTGAGGCTTCGTGTTGAAGAAGGTGTTACTGATGCACAACCCATGATGACAGCAGAGCTCTAGCAGGTGCTGACCATTCTCGTTCATTTTCCCAGTGCCAAGCAGGTGGGCCAGGAATTGTAATCGACATCTACTCTGGCGTTGAAATCGCCGGTGATGAACAGTAGTTCTCTGTCAGGAATTCTCCTTATAGCAGCACTGATGTCGTCATAAAACTTGTCTTTTGCTTCTGCTGTGGATGCCAAAGTTGGTGCGTAGGCACTGATTAGGCTGACTGGATTCGTTCTGTTCCTTCTGCTGGTGGGGTTATGGACCCCAGTAATCTGTTTCTAACTGCGAATCCCACGCCGTGTTCTCTGACCTCGTCTGATGGTTTGCCCTGCCAGAACAGGGTGAAGTCCCTCTCCCTCACAGATCCTGTTTCTGGGAGCCTGTTTTCTTGAAGGGCGACGATGTCCATCTGCAGTCTGCTCAGTTCTCTGTCGATGACAGCTGTCTTGTGAGCATCATTTACTTCCTGCAGGTCGTCAGAAAAGCCTGGTGTCATTGTCCTTACATTCCACGTGTCCAATTTCAGGGCGGGAGTTTTCATTTCTCTGTTGCCTGGTGCACAGTTGTCAATCTGCTTGTCGGTTTTCACCCCTAAACCCCACGCACCCAGTGAGGCTAACGGACCGTGGCGGGGCAGCACCTTACTGGCTGGGGACTGCCCAGCTTAAGGTGGGTGGTAGCTGCCCAGTGAGATGCGATGACCTCTCCCACCATCGGAAGCAGACCCTGGCATCTGACTATTCACCAATTAAGTATGCAGACTTATAACCGGTAGACTGCTACTTCCCGCGTTTTGTCGACGCTGCAAAGCGAAGCGAAGCTGGAGTGACCTCTCCAGAGCGCAAAGCCTGGGTAAGTAAGTATGGAGGGCAAGCTGTTACCCATGCAGCAGACCCCCCCCTCTCCACGTCGCTGGAATGGTCCATTGGAAGGGCAAGCGCCGATACACATGGTTCCAGTGCAGTTGCAGGAGTTGCCAGAACATTGCTGTATACAGCCTCAGACTGCCTTGGGGACTCCGGCTCTGGATTTTTCCTCAGGGTTGACTCCCAAAGTCTTTCCTATGAGTGGGTATGGCCGCAAGGCAGTGGAGGTTTGGAATCAGTTTTCCTTCTCTTAGATGAGCTGTCTTCCAGACTGATGAGCCCCATCTACCCAAAGCACTGGTTTTCAGGCACCAGGTAACCCGCCTTCGCCCCTTCTCCTATCAGTAGTAGCAGTTCCGCCGGGCTTATATCTAAGCCACATGAGCGGGCTAGGAGCTGGACTTAGTTGTCAGAGGCTGTTGGAGATGCGCGCCGTGAGTGGCATTTTATAGACAATGGGAGCTTGTCCCCATTGCCACCCCTTGGCTATGACAATCTTGGAGACACACACACACACACACACACACACACACACACACACACACACACACACACACACATTGAGAGAGAGAGAGAGAGATTTAGAAGATAGTCAACACATGATTCTACATAAGTAGGGGCCATTGTACACACACACACACGCACATAGAAAGAGAGGGGGGAGGGAGATGAACTCAGCACTTGATTCTCATTTATTTCAATCTGACTATGAGCAGGAGCCATTGTTGTTGCTTGAGAGAGAGAGAGAGAGAGAGAGAGAGAGAATGTGTGTGTGTGTGTGTGTGTGTGTGTGTGTGTGTGTGCTGACAGCTATGCAGTATGTGAATTAACTGATGCTGATAATGGAAATTTAGACACAGTTTGTGAATTAACTGATATTTTCAGTGGAGAAACTGAAGCAAGGAGAAGAGACACAGAGCCAGATTTTAGCAGCTGCTAAATACCTCAGGTGAGTAAGACAGAGGGCTAATGTGGACTGCTGTGAGAGTGAAGGGAGAGAGGTAGAGAGAGAGAGAGAGAGAGAAGTGTGTATGTTTGGGGTTTAGGCACACACATACATTCGTACACACATACATTTGCATGCACATACTCTTATTCACATGTACAAGTACACACATTCTCATACACATTCCCATGTGCATGTATGCATATACTCTTCTCATTAGCAGGTCATACGTCTCACATCATACATGCGAAAAGCTGTTAAATGAAAGTGCTGCTACTTCTTCTGCACACGCACACACACACACACACACACACACACACACACACACACACACACACACACACACACACCACATTCACACACACCACACACACACACACACACTTAGGTACAAAAAATGGGCAGATTAAAAAAAGAGAAAACAAGCATCTGTGAACGCCTCTTTTCCTTGGATATTTCTCATCCTTGTGACATTGACCCCATATTAAGGTTAAAAGAATTTATAGTTTACAGTTTCAAAAATGGAAAATAGGAGATTTTATAGTGATTTTGTTTTAAGATCATTGTAAAGTGATCTGTGCTGTAAATACCCATGCTGGCGAACACAGGAAGCCCATTCCCAATGTCGTCTAGATTACAAACACACAAAGACACACACAGCTTTACAGCTTAAGAGTATGTAGAATACATGTATTAGAAGCATGTCAAGTTTGTAACTTAAACTGAGCAAGACCAGTTGTCAAAGATAGGCAATGGTGAGCTTTGTTGAGGTGTGCCGTGGATGCTAGTGTGGCAGGTACAGTGCTCAGTTTCACAGGTTGGTGATTTTTAGTCTGCACAAGTCAAGTTTTGGACGGTAGATTTTGCTTCCTGGTGAGTCTGTGTTCTTCCCTGTATGCCCTCAGCTTCATGTAACAATGCAGTGTTTTTCATGGCCTGTTTATCAAGGCTACACATCTCCTGTTGATCTGGTTAAGCTTTTAGTTGAAGAGGTTTCGGGTAAAGCAGATCAATATTATCTCCACCCAGAACTGAAATAAAGATGAGATCAGTGCAAAAATTAAAAGTTATATCTCAGAATTCCAAAGGGAGTGGTGTTTATTCTGCAGTTTTTTGGTTTTGTTTTTTTGTTTTTGTTTTTTTTTGGTTTTGTTTTGTTTTTTGTAGACATTGACAGTCTTCTCCTCCCTTCCCCTTTAATTCCTCTTTTGAAACCAAAGTATTATTCTGACAAACCTTTTCCTTCTATATGCATATATTTGCATTCTTTTAATGATTTAGTTGCTCTTCTTTGCACCCTTTCTATAGCTGTACATTGTCTCTTGAAGTATAGGTGCCACACAACATTACCATTCTCTACACATGGTCAAACCAATGCTTTAAATAATTTAAGAAAAATATATATCTATCTAAATAGGTATACATTCTCTTAATAACTCCAATCATCTGACTGGCATCATTTATTATATTCTGTATATGTATGTAAAATGATTGTTATCAAAAGTTATGCCAAGGTCTTTCTCACTTTGACATGAATTTCTCATTATCCTGTGTGTTGCTTTTTGTTTTCATTATCTGGTATTTGTTTTCTGGATTTTCATTTCCCATTTAGCATTTATATATTATTAGACTGATTGTAGGCATTAACAGATCCAGTGTGTAGAAGCAGTTGTATTATTAGAAGCAATTGTCGGGTATGAATGTGAGAGTGAATGTTTAGGTAAGTAGTGGGTAGGGGGAGTGCTGGAGGGAGGGCGCTGCGGCGGGGGGTGCCAGGGGCCATCAATAGGATGCCTGCCTGTCACTTCTCGCCCCCTCTGATCCAGTTAGTGGGCAGGAAAGAGAGTGTGAATGTGATTGGAGTAAATTTTTTTTTTCAACCAACCGGTCTGCGGAAACCCCCCAAAAAAATTTGTAGCAAAATAATCAACGAGTTGATTGTGGCTACACAACAGAAGAAGAAGAAGAAGCTAAAAGATGCTTCACAGCCAGCCACAGCAGTTCAGTTGTAGTCTCATCGCTTCTGTCAGCTTGAAGTGTCTTCGGTTGCAGCACTATGTATGAGCCCTGCGAGATCCAGATACAAAATCATCAAAAAGTCGCGTTTTTGCGTGGGATTTTAATTCACATTAAAATGGATAGCCCTGCACGGGGGTTTGTACAGTCGATATTAGCAGACGCTCAAATTTGTGGTAATAGTTTATTGTTTCCCTTGTGGTGGGACCGAAGAGAGTTACCTCCCGTAGTGAGGTCGCATTTTGGTTCAACCTTCGGACATGAACAGTCCATTACTATTGAGCTCGTTGATAAATTCTTCCTGGTTCATCCTAAGTCCGGAAACTGATGGCAGTGACGCCAAGCAACAACGGGATTCACGTGTTTATTATTATACTATCAAAGGGGGTTCCCGAACATGAATGATAGTGACGAAAATTCCTTTTGTGATTTTCTGCCAAAAGAAACCAGCAGTTACTAAACTTTGTAGTAAGGTTGAAGCGAGTCCAGTCAGCTGAAGTAAGTGTAGGCAACATATTTACTGTCTATTCTAGCCAACGACAGAACAAAACAACAAATCAACTGCTCGTCTCAAAGAGAACTGACAATCGCCGTTCATCATTTTAACCAGTGGTGTGATCGGACACTTGTTTTTCATCCTGAGAAGACTGGAGTAAAAGTGCTGTCCAGCTCTTAGCGATCGGTGCAGAGTTTGTCGACATTCGTTGAGGTCGATGTTGTGCAAGTTGACGGCCACGAGTTTTTATCAAGATTATAATTAGGCACAGGGAGTAGGCCGACGTCGTAAGATAACGGACACACTATATAAAAACCATGGCAGGTCTAGACACCGATGTAGTTCCTGACTGCTGTGCTGACAGTTCAGAGACAGACCTGGAACAGTCTTTAAGTTCACTTGGTTTGGGAACACAAAACTTGGCTCCCATGCAACCCCAACAAGACTGGAGCCCACAGAGCTTTGGCGTTGTAACCAGAACCAAGAGCAACCACAAACCAACAAGGACAACCAGTTGCAACCAAGCGCTTGCCAGGGACTCCAGTTCTGTGTACAGGCCGCAGTCATTTGTTGCCAACAGCGACATCCGTGATGACATGATAGAAGACGGCTCACATGTAGTGTTTGACTGGGACAACACCCTGAAGCTGTACAACAGGCAGACCCAGCAGCTGTCGTGCCGAGTGTCCAAGGACTTCTTGCTGCGCCTCAAGAACCAGCGCGGCTGCCAGTTATACATCATCAGTGCCATCCGTCCCTCTCAGCTTAACCTGGCCACTCTGCTGTCAGAGGTGGACAAACTGGGACTGACTGACCTGTTTGTCAGGGACTCCTCTGATGAAGTGGATGGTGCCGCTGCAGACCAAGCCGTGGTGAAAAACGGGGAGTATGCACACATGGGGAACATTATTATCTGTGGCTATGACAAAGCAGAGACATTTCTCAAGTTGTCAAACTTTGATTCAGGAAGGGGAGATAAAGTCACCTTTTTTGATGATGAGGAGGTGAATGTTTCCAACTTCAGTATTTTGGTGCCCAACAGCAGATGTATTCATATTCTGACATAAGTGTGCACATACATGCGTGCTTGTGCATGCACTCATGTGGGTGTGTGTGTGCACACACTCATGCACACACACTAACACACACATGCATACACATACACACATATATATACACATGCATACACACACACAAACACACATACACACACGCTTTCTCTCTTCATACAACTTTGTACAGTGACTGGACATGCTTGAGCAAGAACTGTAAAGAGTTGCATTTTGCAATGTCACATGGCGTGGTAAGGAAAGTGTAAAAAATGGAACGTTTTTTTTCTGTTTGGTTTTCATAAACCTTGCTCCAGTGACTGGTTTTAGTGATTATAACCAGAACACAAACTTTTAAAACTGAAAGTCAGGTTTAAAGTTCAAGGTCACAATAGTGTGTAAATATTAAAAATGCCTTAATTTCCCCATTGTAAGATGATCAGTTGCATGTTGATCTGCTTTTCACTGCTGGCACCCTTTGTTCCCTAATTAAGTGGGTATTGAGCTTCAGTCTTGAACTCAAAGAGATTGCTTCTCTTGATTATAAAATTTCAAATGGCAAGAAGTTGATATTACTATTACAGTATCAATTAAGTATTATTAAATTGCTATTACATAGATACTTTATAAGATTATAGTATTACTTTCCTGTCACCTTATGATGGGTGTACATATTTTTCAGCTGAATACATCTACAGTTATGGTGTTGTCAGTTTTAGTTTGCAAGCTGTTGAATATGTTGCTCAAGATTATTATTTTTTTTTTTTTGTCAGAATTTTGCATTATAATATTCATATATAATTATATTTATATGTAGTATAATGTATATATAATTTTCACCTTCCAGTGAAATCAGATTCCAGTACTTGCTGTAGAGTTTGAATAACATGGCAACCTGGTGCTCAACAGGAAATTTTCATTTCATATCCTGACCAATAGTCTTTTCTGTGTGATCATTTCTTCACACAAATAGTGGTTTTCCTCATAAATTCCCCAGTCCTTGTGCAGACTTATATGTTACTGTTTTTTTGGGTTTTTTTTTTTCTGTCTCCATGCTCATATCTAAACACTGTTGCTTTACATCTGTAGAGTAATTTATGTGTGTACATTTGTATTTCGCATACTCATACATGTTAGTGAAGGTCTTTTCAGTAGGTTCGTGTGGAGTTAAAACATAGAGGTGAACCTTGTCTCGTTTCTCACATGCTGTGATCTCCCAAACTGCTGCATACTTGAGTGTATCATATATGATCACCTCAGAACACCGCGGCTGAAATGTAATTTACATGATACCAACTGGAGAGTGACAGCATTAGATTTAGAGAGAGAGAGAGAGACTGAGAGTATGAGATAAAAGGGAAAGGGAGGTCGATGTGGCTGTGAGCTGGAGACAGAGATGTAATTAGAGTTAACTTGGATGGGGAGAAAGAGAGAGGGAGGAATCATTATAAAAATTTTCTTTTATTTGATTACCTCACCCAGTGACTTGTATAAAAGTACTCCTTACACCTGCACATGTAACTCATTTAAATGGGGTAAGTGTTCCTGCATAGAATTTAGATTCATCACATAAAACCCCCCCAACTATTTTCCATATCAAACATTTTTGTGTCAGTCGCAATAACTGCTACTTTTAGTTTTGCAGAATGTATATATTTATAAATTCATTTGGTGAGTCTCCCTCTCAGTTTTTTTTCCTTCTTCTTTTCTCATTTCTGTCATCTTTTCTTTTCATTCTTCCACAGTTCCAGGTCTGTTTGTTCAGTTAAAGTAATGTTTTCTGGAAAGTCTTTGATGTTTCCTTTATAAAATCTTTCATGTTTCCTTTATAAAGTCTTATAATAAAGTCTTTCATGTTTCCTTTATAAAATCTTATAATAAAATCTTTCATGTTTCCTTTATAAAGTCTTATAATAAAGTCTTTCATGTTTCCTTTATAAAATATTTCATGTTTCCTTTATAAAATTTTTTTTTATGTTTCCTTTGTAGAATCTTATAGTCTTTCATGTTTCCTTTGTAAAGTCTTTCACGTTTCTGGCTGCTGTTCTCCGGTGATAGGGCAGACAGTGTGATAGTCACTACACCCCTTTGAGCTTTATTTTCCATTATTATGACATTTTTGTGTTGTTAAAGCTTCAAATAAGTACATTGAGTAAAACTAAATGGTGTGTCATATGTCTGGCTTGATCAGTTGATGTACTGTGATAACAAATTTATCAGTCCTGATTTTGTATAATATGTATATATATATAAAAAAAATTTGTTGCTTTGATAATTATACAACATTAAAATTATCTTTGTAATTATAGGTCTACTGTGTGTTCTGTGTGTGTGTAAAAGTGTGTCTGCTATGTGCTGTGTGTGTGTGTGTGTGTGTGTGTGTTCCATGCAAGAAAGAGAGGTTTGTGTGTGTGTGTGTGTGTGTGTGTGTGTGTGTTTTGTATTTTTGCTTCCCCCCACTCATCAAAATATGTCTCAGGTAATTTTATCATGCATTTTCCCTTTTGCTTTCACAATTATAATGATATTTTTCGCTCCTTTATTATTATTTTTTCTTCTTCTGTTTTTGAAAAGAAAAAGAAGAAAAACACCCTTTTTTGTATGTATTTTTCCTCTCCCACCCCCACCCCCTAAAAAAAATTCTTTTGTTTTTTTTATTTTTACAATAAAGAAAATTACTTCCTGTATATGAAATCATAAGTACTCTTAACCAAGATAACTTGAAGAATTGAGAGCAAACTGCGAGCGTTACAGAACATGGAAAGAAACACACTATAGAATGTGAAGAAATGGTTTTCAATTAATGGAAAACTCAGTACAAGTATTTTTTTTTTTTTTAATTATGGTATTGAGAAAAATTGAAAATACTTGTGAGCAAAATGCATAATGAAGCATATTTCAGCTATTAGTTATTATGAATATATTTTCCAGAAGCAGATATGGTTGATTTTCCTGTGGGGAATACTAGCCAATCTGAATGTGTCAACAAACTGATTTATAGATAATATTTTTACCCCCAAATATGTCAATATGTCCTACTTTTCAAACTTGATGTGAACAAATATTGGTGGCAAAATTAGATTTGGAAACTGTTAGTGTATGGTTTGTTGCACAAGTATTTGATACTTGAGGGACATGAGAATCTGTCTTGTTTAGGAAATATCTGACTCTGAGTCTTAGAATTGCAGGAGGAAGTAATTTTTATCTGTGTCCAGGAATTGTCAGAGGAAGAAATCAGTCTCATAATTGTGAGAGGGAGTAATATCAGTGTCTCAAAATTGTCAGGGGAAGAAATGTGTTGTGTCTCAAAATTGTCAGGGAAGAAATGTGTTGTGTCTCAGAATTGTCAGAGGAAGAAATGACATTATTCTGTGCCTCAGAATTGCCAGAGGAGGGGGAGAAGAGGGGGGAAAGAAAGAAATAAAGGAAAAAAGAGAGAGACATAAGAAAGAGCTGATTTAGTCTTGAATGTTTTTGTGTCAGTCGTTCATTCATCACACCCATTAAAAAAGAAAAAAAAAGAAGTTAACATTCTGTTGCAGCAGTTTAAAGGGTAAAGCAAGTACACTCACAAAAAACACAGTGACTGATATTCTTTGGAGAGAAATTTTCACATGTATGCTCTCTCTCTCTCTCTGTCTCTCTCTCTCTCTCTCGCACACACACACACACGCGTGCGCGCATGCATGCACACATCAGTTAAAAACATGCTCAAGCTTGTGAGTTGTTCCTATTACAGTAATAGTTATGCTTCATTTTCATCATTACAGCTTGATGTAGATAGCATTTATTAACTCAGGCCAAATGCGCTTTGTTAAAAATTGTTCAGTAGTTAACACAGCATTGGAAAACTTCAGTCTGGTACATGTTTTTTGTGGTCGTTTTGTTTTTGTTTTTGTTTTTTTAATCCATGGTGAGGACTATAACAAGGGCATAATTCCATTCCCTGACACCCCCACTCACCAGTACCTGCTGCCCCCCCCCCCCCCCCCCCCCCCCCCCCCAATCCCCCCCACCTCCACAACTCACCCATCTTTCACCCAATTAAGTCACTTTTGCAGCAAATGACAAGTAATTCAAAGGCCAGTACAAGCTGGAATAGAGACTGGGAAATACACTACTGCTATCAACGTGTTCTAATAAATATAAATAGTTCTTTTATATGTTGATGTAACAAGGAAGATGTATTGAAATCTGTTTTCCCCGAAACCACTCAGTCAGAACAGTGGCATATGTGTGAACCCTAAATCATCAGGATGTAAAATGACAGTGGATTGGGAAGAACGTAGACATGCCACACAAGCAGAATGCGCACTTCCAAAATGCTTTATTTAGACAAAAATTAACTGACTGACAAAGTGGGTACAGCACTAGCCACACAAACGAGCCATGCCACCCCCCTCGCATTTCCAGTTGCTATCATCAAACTTCACTCTCAATGTTAAAACACAAGGGAAAGCAACGATATTGGTGCCTATTCCAACACCCCAGTTCATTACATAAGACTGGAAGCAAAAACTTGACTGCCAATTTTGTCCCTTATCAGTGTATACTGTGCAACAATCCTGTTAACACGAAATGTAGCAGAACATTTATAGGGTGCATGTATTTATATCTACTGTCCCTGAAAACTGTTTTGATGATAGAGAACTTGATCAGAACAGTGGGATGTGCAAAGCCTAAAATAAACAACTGTAAAAATTTGACAGAACAGTTTTTTTTTCTTTGTTATTTTTGTTATTGTCAATTTATTCAATAATTTGATGACATACTGTTTTTCTTTCTTTTTTTCCACCTCAAGTCCTATGCATGTTGGGATATGCTGCTGGTCAGGCATCTGCTTAGCAGATGTGGTGTAGCATATATGGATTTGTCTTAACTCTGTGACGCCTTCTTGAGAAACTGAACTGAACGGAACTGCTTGAAGGGGAGAAGTGAGAACATAGACTCACTGCTTCAGCAAAAAAATGCACTGATGTGGACCAAAAGATGTGAACCAGGAGTATGGGCACACTGCTAGAGATCCATGCTGCTGCCCCTCTCACACTAATGTTAAGATACAGTGTTGCTAACATCAACTTTTGTTCTCATTAAGCGATATGACACTTTTTAATGCAGATGTAAGAGGGTAGAGATATTCAATACAAGACAACACAACACAATACAGTACAATACACTACATTTACAAAACATTCAATCTTACATATGGATGAACATGATAAAAATTTAACTTAAAAAGTGAAAGGTTGAATTAAAACATGAAATGGTAAAACATAGCAGCTTGATTTATCACAAAGTAAAAGAAATTGTAACATGTATTTTAAAGAAAATCTATGAAGTGCTTTTTTCAAATAAGAGACACTATGATAAGATTTCATTATATTATTATAGAATTTAGGTGACAGTTTAAAAAAAAAATGATTTGAAACAAATAGCATACACAGGCACATGATGCATACAGAAAAACAGACACATCACATAGTGTTATGATACATGCACAACCAGCATTCTTGTACACAAAGATGAGCAGACAAGACTTATCAACGTGAAACACAAGGTTGAAGTACAATGTACTCGTGCATCACACAGAGCAAAATGAAAATATTTTCTTTAAAATTGATTAGAAACGAATCACGAATGTTGCTTTCAACCCACTCCCTAACCCCTTTCAACCAGTCATGATACCTTATCCAGAATGTCAACACCTTAATTTCAGCCAGTCATGATACCTTATTAAGACTGTCAATGCCTCAATTTCAACCAGACATGATACCTTATCAAGACCGTCAACGCCTCAATTTCAACCAGACATGATACCTTATCAAGACTGTCAATGCCTCAATTTCAACCAGACATGATACCTTATCAAGACCGTCAACGCCTCAATTTCAACCAGACATGATACCTTATCAAGACCGTCAATGCCTCAATTTCAACCAGACATGATACCTTATCAAGACTGTCAACGCCTTAATTTCAACCAGACAAAATACCTTATCAAGACTGTCAGCACCTTAATTTCAACCAGACATGATACCTTATCAAGACTGTCAACAACGTAATTTCAACTAGACATGATACCTTATCAAGACTGTCAACGCCTGAATTTCAACCAGACATGATACCTTATGAAGACTGTCAACACCTTAATTTCAACCAGACATGATACCTTATCAAGACTGTCAACATCTTTGAACAAGACATGATGCCTTGACAAGACTGTCAACACCTTTCAACCAGACATGATACCTTGACAAGACTGTCAACACCTTTCAACCAGACATGATACCTTGACAAGACTGTCAACACCTTAATTTCAACCAGACATGAAACATTGTCAAGACTGTCAACACCTTTCAACCAGACATGATGCCTTTACATGACTGTCAACACCTACATTTCAATCATACATGATACCTTATCAAGACTGTCAACACCTTAGTTTCAACCAGACATTAGACCTTATCAAGACTATCAACCAGACATGATGCTTTATCAAAACTGTTGACACCTTTCAACCAGACATGATGCTTTATCAAAACTGCTGACACCTTTCAACCAGACATGATGCTTTATCAAAACTGCTGACACCTTTCAACCAGACATGATGCTTTATCAAAACTGCTGACACCTTTCAACCAGACATGATGCTTTATCAAAACTGTTGACACCTTTCAACCAGACATGATGCTTTATCAAAACTGCTGACACCTTTCAACCAGACATGATGCTTTATCAAAACTGCTGACACCTTTCAACCAGACATGATGCTTTATCAAAACTGCTGACACCTTTCAACCAGACATGATGCTTTATCAAAACTGCTGACACCTTTCAACCAGACATGATACTGTATCAAGATTGTCAACACCTTAATTTCAAACAGACATGATACCTTATCAAGACTGTCAGCACCTTAATTTCAACCAGACATGATACCTTATCAAGACTGTCAACACCTTAATTTCAACCAGACATGATACCTTATCAAGACTGTCAACACCTTAATTTCAACCAGACATGATACTGTATCAAGACTGTCAACACCTTAATTTAAACCAGACATGATACTGTATCAAGACTGTCAACACCTTAATTTCAACCAGACATGATACCTTATCAAGACTGTCAACACTTTAATTTCAAGCAGACATGATACTGTATCAAGACTGTCAACACCTTAATTTCAACCAGACATGATACCAAGACTGTCAACACCTTAATTTCAACCAGACATGATACCTTATCAAGACTGTCAACACTGTAATTTCAGTCAGACATGATACCTTATCAAGACTGTCAGCACCTTAATTTCATCCAGACATGATACCTTATCAAGACTGTCAACACTGTAATTTCAGTCAGACATGATACCTTATGAAGACTGTCAGCACCTTAATTTCATCCAGACATGATACCTTATGAAGACTGTCTACACTTTAATTTCAAGCAGACATGATACTGTGTCAAGACTGTCAACACCTTAATTTCAACCAAACATGATACCAAGACTGTCAACACCTTAATTTCAACCAGACATGATACCTTATCAAGACTGTCAACACTGTAATTTCAGTCAGACATGATACCTTATCAAGACTGTCAGCACCTTAATTTCATCCAGACATGATACCTTACGAAGACTGTCAACACTTTAATTTCAACCAGACATGATACTGCATCAAGACTGTCAACACCTTAATTTCAACCAGACATGATACTGTATCAAGACTGTCAATGCCTTAATTTCAACCAGACATGATACCTTATCAAGACTGTCAGCACCGTAATTTCAACCAGACAGGATACTTTATCAAGACTGTCAACACCTTAATTTCAACCAGACATGATACCTTATCAAGACTGTCAACACCTTAATTTCAACCAGACATGATACCTTATCAAGACTGCCAGCGGAAAGGGGAGAGGGAGACCAGTGGAGAACCGATACGCAAGGCAGCTCAGAATCCACAGTCGCTCAGGAAGACAGCAATGCCAACACCACGGGTAATGTAACAACCTTCATAATTGTTCCAAGACTGGTCAAGGACTTTGAAACAGATGTTTGTGTTTTAGACTTTTGAGTTCGAGCATGTGAGTGAGTGTGGATGAGAGCAGGTGTAATGTTGGTGAAGATAGGTGGAAAGTAGTATGAACATGGTAATTCGACTGACGCTTGTGGTTTTCATTCTGTCTTAGCTGCTTGATGTCGTTTGTGGTCTATGGCTTTCTGTGTTATGTGTGCATGTAGCTGATAGTTTGTTTTATTTTGTTTGTGTACTTGTATACATTTTCTGATTATCAGGATTAGCATTGGATGCTTTTGAAATGTATTTCATTACAGCATCATATTTGCCAGTCTAAGGATGCTGTTGAATGTATTTTATTCAGTTGTCTTGATTTTTTTTTTTCTGAACATATATAAGGCTTAGCATAAGGATGCTGTTAAATGTATTTTACGAAGAGAGTCAGATATACATATTTTATTATGCTGTTGAATGTATTTTATTTATTTTTGTCTTATATATAAGGTATGCATTCTTAAAACCAAATTTGAATGGAATCTTTTCACTTGTTGTAATATACCTTTTTCTCATTAAGATTCATTGCCAGCATGTAGCCCGCTGTATTATATAATGGCATTACTCACCAAATTAGGGACATTACTTAATTGGTTACGAGCACCAGAAGTGGGATAATGCTTCCTTTTGACTGGGAAACATGCACTTTGCAGATGTTTATTGAAAGCATAGGACACTTTTGTGCTGTTTGTTAAGTTAGAAATAATAGGGCATTGCTCTTATTATTGCATTTTGTAACTTGATTGATGAATCATGGTAAATCTGCATTTGGAACCATGAATAGTTTCAGTTTCAGTATCCTCATCTTCTCATAAACCAAACACACTTATCAGGCCTTGACATGTTCAATGGTAAAGGAAAAATAAGTGAATCAAAACTGTCTAAATTTCATAAACGTATATTATAGTGGGGAATATATGAAATTTAATGTTTCATTCAAGCATTTCATACTTTTTTCCCCGGAGCACAAGAATCATTGAACATAATCCTGACGGGCGCAATAGCCGAGTGGTTAAAGCGTTGGACTGTCAATCTGAGGGTCCCGGGTTTGAATCACGGTGACGGCACCTGGTGGGTAAAGGGTGGAGATTTTTACAATCTCCCAGGTCAACATATGTGCAGACCTGCTAGTGCCTGAACCCTCTTCATGTGTATATGCAAGCAGAAGATCAAATACGCACGTTAAAGATCCTGTAATCCATGTCAGCGTTCGGTGGGTTATGGAAACAAGAACATACCCAGCATGCACACCCCCGAAAACGGAGTATGGCTGCCTACATGGCGGGGTAAAAACGGTCATACACGTAAAAGCCCACTTGTGTGCATATGAGTGAACTCAGAAGAAGAAGAACATAATCCTTAAAAAATGTGGACAGTATATGGTCCTCTTTTAATTCTTGTAAAAAATGAAGACATGCAAAGGAGCCTGATGGAACACCAACAGCTTTTGTATCATTATCTTTTTCTGCTTCATCTTTTTCATCTTCTTCTTCTCCTTCAGCGTCTATGGAATGCAACTCTCATTTTCACTTATTGGTATGAATGGGCTGTTAAATGTATGACTTCAGGGGTGTGCATGCTGGGTATGCTCTTGTTTCCATGACCTAGCCAAACACTGACTGGATCTTTGACATGCATATTTAATCTTCTGCATACATATGCACATAAAGGGGGTTCAGGTTTGCACATCTGTTGACCTGGGATATTGAAAAAAAAAATCTCCATCTTAACCCTCAGATTGAAAGACCATGGCTTTAACAGGTCAGTTCTTGTGCCTGTCTTGACCCCATTAACTCTTGCAGAAAATAAAGACCTGTGTAGGAGCCTGGCCCAGGATTTGAACCCAGGACCCTCAGATTGATAGTCCAAGGCTTTAAACACTCTGTTGCGGCGCCTGTCATGACCCCTTTACCTCTTGCAGAGAACGAAGACGTGCGTGTGAGCCTCATGAACCTGGGTGAAGACAAGGTCAAGGCTGTGGAAGTGGGCATCAGAGACCCTGAGGATCACAAGTGGCCCACAGGCTGGCTGACCCAGTACCTGCAGCTCACCCTGCGAACCTTCCGCCAGTCCCGCACCCGCATCCTGAGCAAGCTGAAGATCATAGAGTCAGTGGTGCTGTGCGTGCTGGTGTCTCTGGTGTGGTTCCAGCTGCCCCGCACGGAGGAGACGCTGCGGGACAGAATGGGTGTGGTATGTACTGTGCAGTCAGTGTATGTACGTACAATCAGTATTGCACAACAATCAATAGAGATAGGTGTGCTCAGGGATAGAATGGGTGTGGTATGTACTGTGCAGTCAGTGTATGTACGTACAATCAGTATTGCACAACAATCAATAGAGACAGGTGTGCTCGGGGACAGAATGGGTGTGATATGTTTGCAGTCAGTGTATGTACGTACAATCAGTATAGCACAACAATCAATAGAGATAGGTGTGCTCAGGGACAGAATGGGTGTGATATGTTTTCAGTCAGTGTATGTACGTACAATCAGTATTGCACAACAATCAATAGAGATAGGTGTGCTCTAGGACAGAATGGGTGTGATATGCACTGTGCAGTCAGTGTATGTACGTACAATCAGTATAGCACAACAATCAATAGAGATAGGTGTGCTCGGGGACAGAATGGGTGTGATATGCACTGTGCAGTCAGTGTATGTATGTACAATCAGTATAGCACAACAATCAATAGAGATAGGTGTGCTGGGGGACAGAATGGGTGTGGTGTGTATTGTGTGCTGTGGATGAATAATCAACATTTGATAACAGTCAGTATAAATAGATGTGCTTCGGGAAAGAATGGGTGTGGTATGTAAGGCACTTCCCGGACATACGTATGTGGAGTGATGGCCTACAGGTGACGCGTCCGCCTAGGAAGTGAGAGAATCTGAGCACGCTGGTTCGAATCACGGCTCAGCCGCCGATATTTTCTCCCCCTCCATTAGACCTTGAGTGGTGGTCTGGACGCTAGTCATCTGGATGAGACAATAAACCAAGGTCCAGTGTGCAGCATGCACTTAGCACACGTAAAAGAACCCAAGGCAACAAAAGGGTTGTTTCTGGCAAAATTCTGTAGACAAATCCACTTCGATAGGAAAAACAAATAAAACTGCACGCAGGAAAAAACGGGTGGCGCTGTAGTATAGCGACGCGCTCTCCCTGGGGAGAGCAGCCCGAATTTCACACAGAGAAATCTGTTGTGATAAAAAAAGAAATGCAGTTACAATCAGTACTGGACAACAATCAATATAGACTGGTGTGCTCCAGAACGGAATTGGTGTGGTATGTAAGGCGCTTTTTAGACGTACAATCAGTATTAGACACCAGCAATCATTATTGATGGGTGTGCTCCAGAACGGAATTGGTGTGGTATGTATGGCACTTCTCAGACGTACAATCAATATTAGACACCAACAGTCATGTGTGTGCTCCAGAACGAAATTGGTGTGGTATGTAAGGCACTTCTCAGACGTACAGTCCGTATTGGCCAACAATATATACAGGTAAGTGTGCTCTGCACATGCTGGTAGTTGACTGGTATGTAAGGCATGTCTCAGATGTAGAGTCAGTACTGGACAACAATCAGTACAGATGGGTGTGCTCCACACATGCAGGCAGCTCAGTGTTGAAAGCCTCACTCTGACCTCATTGCCTTCTTCTTTGACCTGATCTTTAGCTGTGCGCCTGCTGATTATTTAGACAAGAAATGTGATGGCACCGATAGTACATGTGAGCGATTGTTATAGAAAGCAAGTTGGATGTGATATCACATAGAAAAAAAGGAAAGACAATTTTTGAAAATAGTAAGGTGGGCCTAGACATATCGAGACTCAACAAAATTTCATTAAATCACTGTAGAGAGTCACATTCATCAACTTTGTCATCTTCCACTTAGCTCTGCGTGCTTGTTTCTGGGACAGTTGGTAACATGCACAATACTGCATTCAAAAACCACTTCTGCATTTCTTCTTGCATGATTTAGTTCATGGTTGTTAAGTCATGATGGCAGTAATACCATGTCCTATCAATGTTATTGTTGAATTGGTGTTGGTCACTTATGCCAAGGGAAGCAACTACATGAGAAAACGTTGTGACATTTCTTGCAGAAAAAAAAAGACAAAAAAAAAGAGTTACTTTAAAAGGGTACAAGAAAATGCTAAGCACACACACACACACACACGCACCTACACACACACACACACACACACACACATGCGCACACACACACACCACACCACACACAAACCACACCATACACACACTTCCATGGAGATAACCTGGAAAATGTGGCACAAACCTTTTTTGGTCGTCTAAGTTGTGCTATTTAAATGATTTTGATCTCCAGTGATTTTCCTCAAATAGTGTTGTAATGAACAGTCATAACCGATACTGTTTCATCATTGTTTGTTTCAGATTTTTTTCACCATCATCCACTGGGGATTTACACCACTCTTTGACGCAGTTTCATCATGTGAGTTTCTCCCAGTTCTTTGACTTTTTCATTTTACCATCTCAGTGGCCTTACACCCATGCCCCACATCTCGCCACATACATAGCCACACCCAGCCTTGTTTGTGGCAATCCCAGTGTTGGCAGTCCGCAAGGACGGGCGCAGTAGCCGAGTGGTTAAAGCGTTGGACTGTCAATCTGAGGGTCCCGGGTTCAAATCATGGTGACGGCGCCTGGTGGGTGAAGGGTGGAGATTTTTACGATCTCCCAGGTCAACATATGTGCAGACCTGCTAGTGCCTGAACCCCCTTCATGTGTATATGCAAGCAGTAGATCAAATACACACGTTAAAGATCCTGTAATCCATGTCAGCGTTCGGTGGGTTATGGAAACAATAACATATCCAGCATGCACACCCCCGAAAACGGAGTATGGCTGCCTACATGGCGGGGTAAAAACGGTCATACACGTAAAAGCCCACTCGTGTGCATACGAGTGAACGTGGGAGTTGCAGCCCACGAACGAAGAAGAAGAAGAAGGCAGTCCGCAGGGATCTATCGATGTTAGGTGGCCAGGAGGCCACATACTAGAGAAGACCTCTGCTCTTTGGCTTTGTTCATTTCACATCAAATCATGTGGCTGAACATGATCTTTTTCTTTGGCTGCAAATCAGAAAGAATCCACTACTCAAGCAAGGAGAAATTACCTATTGCTTGGCAGGGACGTTTTAACAAAAAAAAGGACACGTCTCTCAATAACCAACTTGAGCAGAACAAGGCAAGAAAAACCAGGCAAATTGATAAAACAAAAGGTGCAAAATTGTTTTAAAATCTGCACTTTATGACCCCAAAGGCTGTGTCTTCTTCGTTTTAAAGTGCAGATTCGCAGCCAAGAGTGGGTAGCAAGCCCGATGAGCACTCCCAAGTGCGAAACAGCTGTCGCTTGCTGTGCAGATCAACCTTCCTTTTTAATTGGAGGTACTTAGGACCAGCATGAGCAAATGAGAGCTTTTTAAACCACCACCCACCCCAAACACAAATACAGTTTTAAAGGTTAAAGAATTAACCAAGACTGTTTTTTTGGTGTGTACTCCATTCCAATATGCAAAGGCATCTGGGCCGGGAATTAATATTTATTCTATATATATATATATATATATATATGTGTGTGTGTGTGTGTGTGTGTGTGTGTGTGTGTGTGTGTGTGTGTGTGTGTAAAAGCACACACTCAAGGCCTGATAAGCGTGTTGGGTTATGCTACTGTCATGCATCTACTTAGCAGGTATGGTTCAGCGTATATGGAAATGTCTAAAAGCAGTGGCGTCTCCTTTGGAAAGTGAAACTGAATCAGCCCTCCTCTTCTTCTTGTCTGCCTGTCATCAGTGATTTTTGTGTCCACTGATTGTTTTTTCGTTTATGCCTCTCAGACAGACAGCACGAAAGGACCAAGCTGACCTGGCATTGTCGTCAGAGCGTTGTCATGTTGTTCATTTGCTGTCACTCCTGGTTGATGTTTACATGGTCTGATATGATGACAGATATGTTTTGTTGTACAGATATGAATCTTGTTTACTGTGTGGACCATGCCCTACAAAAAGCAACATATGTAATGACATGTTCATGAATTTAGACAAGTTTGGTAATGTTTTTTTATGGTCAGCAGTGGTGTGTTTTTTGTTTTGTTGTTGTTGTTTTATTCCTAAATGACATCTGTTTTGGGATCTGAAACACATCCCAGTTCCTCTTGTATTTTTTAACCATTTTCTCTAGTCCTCTTCAGCACCAAGTCACTACCATAGTGCAACTATCATTTCTCCCACATTATTGTGGGTTCATGTGTTTTTTGCCATTTCTCTGGTGGTTAGAGACACACTTTTAGGTTGGCCTGAAAACTGGTCATTTGTATCTTGGCAAAAGGAATTTCTGTACCCTTGGCACAAGGATGGAGGGAGCGGAGGAAGTGGAGGAGGCGGTGGGTTGGCGTTGTTGAGAGGGCCAGGAGTAGAGGGCCCAGAGTGTCAGCGAATCGATTGCGATCATGCCATAATTTTAGCACGATCGCCCAATCGAGCTACATAATTATGTGACCTGGTTGGAGACATAATTTGACAAAAAACAAGACCACCAGAGAATCGACAGACAGGCAGAAAATACAAAAAAACTTATGAAGAGCACAGGAACAGGAGTCATGATGGCTGCCGGAAAAAGAAGGCGCTAGCCAGCAGGACAAAGGGGAGGTTACCTACTTCCGGGAGGTTATCGGCCGTAGTACTTTTTTTTTCTCCACACAGGCGGATAGTAGTTTGCACAGGACAGGAATGTCAGACCCCTGCCGGAGTCTGCACTAGTTGGGTCACGGTAAGTATGTCTAATTAAAAATGAATTTCTGTACCCTTGGCACAGGGATCTTGAGATGGGGTAGTGTAACAATGTATTTGTTGGATAACTTTATTAAAATGGACGCTTTCGTTAGCTGTGCATTGTAGTTTCCAGATTCACAAGCTATGTATCCCAGTTTCCAGTCTGTCTGAACAGCTTTTTAATTCATGCCTCATAGTTTCCAATCTGTCAAACTGTGTATCTATTTTTGTGGTACATATTGTGCAGGTCTTGTTGGCTGTAACTCAAATTTTTCTCCAAGTGTGCCTGTACACGTATGACATTAAGGCAGCCATATTCCATTTTGGGGACGAGGTAGGGTTTGGTTGGTGCATGCTGAGTGTGTTTCCATAACCCATCAAGCACTGAGACAAATTACACAAACATCTTTCATGTTCATTAGAAAATGTACTCAGCATGTATAATCACTTGATGGGAGGGCTAAAGCATTAGCAAGCCGGTATGTGAGTTGACCAGGGAGACTGGAATGATCTTCTCCGCCCCTGACTCACTGGTACCAAGATCTCTTCAGGTTCAGACCGTGAACCTTTGGGACATAAATCTATGTGACCTGGCTTTTTCTCACTTCATTTTTTGTAATGTTTGTATTGGGGCTTCTTAAATAAGATGTTGTGCAAGTAAGATGGCAGTGATGGTAATGATAATGATAGTAAAATATGAAACTATTGGTAATATGATATATATATATATATATGTTGGTAATGATAGTGATAAAGCACAGTACCAACAACAGTGATCAGTGATGACAATGGCCGAGATCACTTGTTCCAGTTCCAATGGAGAAGGTGATCATCCACAAGGAGAGAAGTGCGGGATGGTATCGTCTCTCCGCCTACTACCTGGCCAAGATGACCAGTGAACTGCCCCTCATCATCGTGCAGCCGGCCATCTTTGTCGTCGTGTCGTACTGGTGCGTGGGACTGAATGGTGTCCTGGCCTTCTTTGGCACCTGCCTCACCATCATCATCAACGCCATGACTGGTCAGGTGTGTCCTCGTTAATTTGATTTTTTTCCTTTCCTTTTTCCGATGATTCCACCCTGTACCCCCTCAATCCTTTCAATGAGGGTTCTCTTCTGTTAGTACACATGAATCATAAAATAACTGCATACCTCCATTGTCAGGAAAATGATGATTCTGGTAACAGTACTGTTACTGCATCGATCGCAGGTATTGCTGAAAAATATCTGGAGGCCTGTCCAGCACATCGGGTTTGTGGGAAGAGCAGGCATCTGCTCCCCTTTCATGATTGAGTTTTTAAAGATATTTTTACAGTAGATATAGTGGAGTGTATATGGATCATTATGCACACTTTGATACTACCTTGAAACAAACTGAATAACTATGCCACCATGGGTTTGTAAATAATCATAATGATGATTGTCACGAACAGTATGATGTACCAGAAGGAAATGTGCAACTGTCGGTAAGAACAACTGCAACAAAATACAGTTGCATGAATAATCTTTTTAAAATTTTTATTCTGTCGTAGCTGACCACTTAGGCTATACCAGTATTATCAGTATCCATTAACACTGATGCTCTTGAAGCTATGACTCGCCTTCTCTCCTCTCTGTTTCAGTTTCAGTTTCAGTAGCTCAAAGAGGCATCACTGCGTTCAGACAGATCCATATACGCTACACCACATCTGCCAAGCAGATGCCTGACCAGCAGCATAACCCAACACGCTTAGTCAGACCTTGAGAGAAAAAAAAAAGGAAAAAAAAGGGTGAATAAATAATAGATAAGCTTACATAAATAAATAATAATTATAATATAAAAAAAGGTAGTAGTAGTAGTAATAATAATAATAATTAAAAAGAAAAGAAAAAAGACAACAATGATAATAAATAAGCAAATAAATGTAAAACATGAAGACACACATTCACCCATACACCCACACATGCATAACAGATATGCGCCAAGCATTCAGTTTCTGTGATCCTAAACAGTAGTAAACACACACAAAACTAAAACCTAAAATAACACTGAAACCTGTCTGTGAGTTGCACCAGTCCAGGATTGAACCCTTGATTCTTTAACAATTTCTGAACCGTGGATGTACTGTTTATTACTGTAAGAAAGAACTTGAATACTCAGAGTTCAGTTCTATGTGCCTGAATTTTATCGGTCTGTCTTTGCATTGTGGCACTGTCTTTGTCCGTCAGATATTTAAGTTCAAGGAAAAATGATGCTGACTGGAAAACATGTGCTTTCATGGTATGAATAAAGTTTGGTTTAACATCCATTCACAAAAATTGTGATAACAGACAACATCCCTTCCCGCATCCTCTCAACCCCCCCTCCCCTCCGCCCCCTCATCCACCCCCCACCCCCACCCTACTTTGCAAACCAGCTGGTCCAAGTATGAAAACAATGACTGATAATATTGTATGTCTACACACATTTTAACATTCTTTTTCAGAATCTTGACAGACTCTTAACAACCATGTAATGGACCAGACTGACTGTGTGAATGTTGCTTTCTTTCTCTTGCAGAGTATAGGGCTGCTGATGGGTATAGCCTGCATGGATTTTCGAAAGGCAATGGCCATCGCTACGATTTTCATGATGAGCATCATGCTTCTGGGTAAGGCCATCATTATAACCTGCAGTCACAGTAGGATGATGGAAGTTACTATAGAATGCCAGTCTGTGCAAGGATCATTTGGATGATAGCCCTGCATACCTGGGTTGAGTTGCATATGGGATCTTTGATTTGATTTGATATAGATACTTACGTAGCGCCCATCCTCAGTTGCTTGGAGACCAAGCTTTTAGTGCTTCACAAACTCAGGGTCATTTGCACAACAGGCTGCACCTGAGTAGAGCTGACTGATGGCTCCCATTGTGAGCTAATCATTCGTTTCCTGTGTCAATCAGATTTCACTCACGCACAATACACACTCAGATAGACATGTAACATTTTACGTGCATGACTGTTTTGTTTATTCACCCTGCCATGTAGGCAGCCATACTCCATTTTCAGGGGTGTACATGTTCTTGTTTCCATAACCCAATGAACACTGACATGGATTACAGGATCTTTAACATGCCTGTTTGATCTACGTGTGTATACACATGAAGGGGGTTCAGGCACTAGCAGGTCTGCACATATGTTGACCTGGGAGATTGGAAAAATCTCCAACCTTTACCTACCAGGCGCCGTTACTGAGATTAGAACCTGGGACCCTCAGATTGAAAGTCCAGTGCTTGAACCACTATTGAACCAGCTATTGTGCCTGTCGCAGCGCTAAGTTTGCTTAATGTTAAAAATTTTCCTCTGTCTGTTGTTATGGATCTAAACACATTAAAAATTAAACCCAAGTCTAAGTTAATTCCATAGACTTTAAGAACATTTCTGTCTCATAGTTTTGTTTGTACTGACTCAGTAGTACACACTGATCAGAGTTATGGACCACAACTTATAAACTTCCCATGTATGATTTCAGCCCACATATTGATTTCAGTTAGAACTGTTATCCACATTGTTCTCGATCACACATTACCGTTTCCATGTCTGTTCTCAACACACAGCTGATGAAAGGAAGGAAAAGAAAAAAAAACTGGTGTAAGTGCAGTGCTGACAAGAGTGGACGTGTGGTGTGCAGGTGGGTTCTACACACGCAATCTGCCCTTCTGGCTGGACTGGCTCAAGTACCTGTCATTCCTCCACTTCTCCTTCCACTCTGCCATGGTGCTCGAGTTCACGGACGCCCCCCCAATCCAGTGTGCTGCCTCCCCCAACGCCTCCCAGTTCCCCCAGTGCCTGCAGCCCAACGTCACCCATGTGTCTTCCCAGGACGTGCTGGGCTTCTATCACATGGATCTGACTTTCTGGCAGTACCTGCTGCCGCTCTTTCTGTTCATTCTTGTTGGAAGGCTGGCGGGGTACTTGGTGCTTCGCTTCATTTTTCGGCCGCGGTTTGGTTGATGGTGATGCTGTTTGTGTCAGTGAATTTTTAGGGGCGGTATGTTTGCTGATGATGTGTTTTATGGGTGTATGTTTGTCAAGGTGTTAAATGGACATGAAGTTTGTCAAGGTATTTTCTTTTTCATTGAAGTGTTTTTTTATGAGCGTGATGTTTGTCAAGTTTTAAGTGTTTGTCAAGGTGTTTAATGGGTGTGATGCAAGGTGTTTTATGGGCATGTTGTCTGAGAACTGAGTAACCAAAATCATTGGATGGAGGTGGGAAGAAACCTGTATGCTTTGTGTTGAATCTGACAAAATCAGAATCTACATAGTTTTCCAGCATGCATTATGGGATTGTTTTCAGTGTGGACTGGGCCTATGTGAACGAAACCTGTGTTAATCCGGGTCACATGCAGTGAACCCAAGGATGCTGGTGTTATGCTTGCTGTTAAGTCGAGGTGCTGTACCCTCAAGTTCTTTTATCAGTACTGACAATGTACATCAGTTTGGTTTTTTCAAACTCTTCTCCAACTTTTTATCATTTATTGATTATATGTACCATAGGGAGCCAAGACAATGTATCAATTTGTCAAATGTATAAATACATGGTCTAAATAATACTCAGCTTATTCGTTGCCAAAGTAACAAATCTTGTGATGAACACTATCAAATAAACAGGTTCTATTATTCTAAAACAACTGTTTTAGTCTGAGCTTCGATGGAGAGAGATGTTTTTATTTGTTTTCAAAATAAAGAGAAGACAAAACGGTTGCGGTCCAGTTATTTTGCATTTGTTATTTCCCTTGAATTCAAGTTTGAAATTTATATATTAACTTAAACTATTAAAGGCCCAGCGTTACGGTTCAAGACCCCGTTTCAGTACATGTTGAAGAGTACTTTACTCTGGATTTTTCCTCGATAAATCCACCCAGTTGTGAATGGGTACCAGACTGGCTGGGGAAGGTCAAAACAGCAGAGGGAGAGCATTGGGCCCAGTGAAAGGCTATAGGACCTGTAACCTTTTATACATAGGTTTGACTGCCCAATTTTCCCCCATGCAGATGTGGTGTGTGCCACCTGAGTATGCACTGCATGCCCTACACAAATGTGTGCACACAGCACTGTTTATGTGTGAAGAGAAGGGGAATTTTATAACTATGATCATGTAACTGCTTGTTAATGTCGTGATCTGTGTAGTCAAATAGACACGAGTTCCTGACACAGAACCCACATTCCTTTCCAGAATTTCATCCAAGCGAAACTGAAGTATTGTAGATGGGAAATCAAATATGTTCTGTCTGATACTGTTAACTTAGTCAAGATTCTCCGAGATGGAGCATGGTATCATGTGATCCATGATTAATCATAACAAGAAAAAGTAGTACGCCTGATGTAGACAGGGTAATGACTTCTTGAGGGCAGGATAATTTTACTATCTATGACATGCAAATTGTTCTCTGGCCTTTATTTGGTAGTGTTAGTATGTACTGGTACTATTGTGTACAAAAATGTACTGAGTTTCATTATGATGAAAAGGTCAATATCTAAAGCATGTCCCTCTTTTGTGAATTGACTGTCTTGAGCCTTCTTACTTTTGTCTACCAGTGGTTTCAGTCACAATAACGATCTGTTGTCAAGACTTGAGGATTGGATGTACATCGAACCACTGTGGTACAGCATATGTACTCAGACTAATACCAAGGAATTTCCTGTGATAATCTTCAGTATGTTTCCCCCCCATAAATGTATTGTGTAAAAACCTGCGCATTACAGAATAGCGGTCTAAGAGAACTTTAACCATGCAAGGGATTACAGGAAGAATGAAGAAAAAGACAGCACTCTTCTGTTTAGCTTGGAAGTTACGGAGTCTCTTGAAAAAAGAGAAAGGAAAGATACCGATATTCATTACGGAAATCCATTACAAGTTTTTTTCTTCTTCTGACAATTGTCAGCATGTATGACATTTTAACTTGCCAACATTGGATTGTTTTGCAGAAAGTTACAAATAGTTCAGGATGTGAAAAGGGGGTAGGGATTATTTACCATTAGTTGTGAATGTTAAATTCATATACCATAGTTACAATGTGTACATGAATGTATTTTGAAAGGAAATTTTGGAGATGATAGAATTGTATTTTCCAACCCTTGCTTCCCCAGATCAGAAACAGAGCAGTGTGTAACTCGTTTTTTTCAACATATTTTGATGCTGCATGCGTCTGTACAATATGAAACTGGAAGCATATGGAAAATCCTAAGATCTCACCAAGCCAGGAGTCAGCTTACCAGATGGCCCAATCATGGTTGTAGACCAAGAGAGTGAGGTTGGAGGAGCAATATATCCGCCCTTTCTTGCAGTTTTGAAACCCCATCCAATTATTCCCAACCACACACATGACACTGGATTCACAGGTGCATAAAAGCGTTTATTGTACACACAGAGAGGACAGTCTATTCCTGCTGGGATGGAGGAGGTCCACTGAAACCACCGCCAGGACGTCCACGCCCAAATCCTCCTCTCTGAAACACAATACAGCAATTTCACATAAAACAATTCTTAACAGACACCATGACTGCGAGTGCTGAGCTTGTGTGTAGTGATTCCTTTAGTATGATATTGAAAGTGGCAGTAATACCAGTCAATATAGAGGAGAAAGAGATAACATAATTGGAACAGGCAAGGCCCATTTAGGAGACTTTGTTTCTCCTTGATCTGATATGCAATTATCCAAACTGGAAAGTGTCAAAGATGAAAGATGAAAAATGTTGACAATAATTTGAAAATATAGCACGAGAGAGAAAAAGAGAAGATAATCCAGATGGTGGCAATGGCAAACTTTTGTGTTCATGCGTCTGACAATATTTTTTGTTTTCTAGCAAATTCTGACAGAATGCATGTCGGCCACTCAACTATAAATATGTAGTAGTAGTTATATCAATGTAGGCCCCAGAACAGACTATGGGTTAGTGCTGTACAAAAACCAGTGGGACTGGACAGGGAGGGGCACCAACCAAACCCTGCTCCATGCCAAACAGCCTTTCTTTTTGTCATTACAAATCACAACATTGAAAAATGCTCCTAAGATGTTTCTTTCAAAGCACTGTTATCAACAGTGACTACATTTATGCAACCAAATCATACTTGTTACAAAGCACAACCCCAGCAGTGACAACATTTCTTTGAACAAATCAACAGAGTTCTTTCAAAGCACCACCTTAACAGTGACAACATTTCTATGACCAAATCAACAGCCTTCTTTCAAAGCACCACCTTAACAGTGACAACGTTTCTGTGACCAAAGAAACAGCCTTCTTTCAAAGCACGACACCGACACCATTTCTGTGACCAAATCATCAGCCTTCTTTCAAAGCACTACCCTAACAGTGACATCTTTGAGACCAAACATATGACCTCCTTTCAAAGCACGACCCCACCAGTGACAACATTTCTGTGACCAAATCAACAGAACAAGAACATGTGTACTTACGAACTGGAAGTTGTCGTTTGCTCCAGCACCAACATCGGCCTTCTTGTCACTGCCAGCTGCAAAGGTAAACATCAACATGAACCCATCACCAACAAATATGCTGTTTTAGAAAATAAATAAAGACATTTATCCTGTCACAGTCATTATCCACACCAACAACAAACATCATTAAACACATCCTGTCACTTATCATTATCCAAGCATCAGCTCCATGATAAAGCTTTCAATTTAAGCGTGAACATGAGAGACCAAAACAAAACTACTTCTAAGCTAGGTATAAAGAAATGAACTATTTGGACAAGTTTCTATGACTGCAGACAACAGATAATTCTTTCCAAGGCAAAATACAAACACAGTCAAGGCATGTTGAAAAATTAGGACGGAACAGAGGAAGCATCATCCATATCCTACTCTGTAAATGGATTTCAAATAGAATACCAAATAATAATGCCATGACCCTGAGAAGCTGAAGATGTTAAAAGTATCACTTTGTCAACTGAAATAATTTGTGTGGCATTGCTCTGTACTGTCTGTTTGGGACATAATAATTGGAAATAAATCCACCCACACAGCTATAAAAATTGGTATGTTTAATTCTAGAATGGAGCTACAAACTCAACATCGCTACTGAACAATGTGGTAGAATGTTAAAACAAGAAATTTATAACAAATAATAATAAAAAATTTTTTTGGATTATATGGAGATTTAAGTCTGTATACAAAAATAAAGAATTAAAAAAAAAAAAAAGTTATAGGGTGGGGGAGAAAGTGATAGACAGGGAGGGAGGGAGGGGGGGAGAGAGAGAGAGAAAGCAAGCTTACGGGGTCCACCAGCTTTCCTGTACTCTCGGTCTGGGGCAGGTCCTCGGGGCCCTCCTTCTGCAGGACCTGAACAGAAAACACCACCATAAACACTCTAACATCTTCACCAACAAACATGAATAGAATACAGACAGTACAAATACAGGAGGGAGTGGAAGCAAGGAAAGAGAGATCATGGTGTATGACACTGTCAAATGCCATTACATATTTACTGAACAAAATCAGCAAATTCTTCCATCAGATAATTGTGGTATCAGACGCTCAGACATGTTATAAGAAGAGAGAGAAAATGAGAAAGCACTCAGCCAGTAATTTGCAGATTCTCACTTTTCAGTTCAGCAGCGTCACCTCAATACTTTTTATTCTGACTTTTGCGTGCACAAGAGGAAAAGTGGAATTAGGGCCCAGAAGAGAATGACAGAGGGTAGATGAGCTAAGACATATTAAAAATAGATAAAAGAACAGAAGGGGAACAAGATATATAAGTATTTCATGGTAAAACAGTAGATTGGGAGAAAGAAGGGCCAAGGAAGGGAAACTCAAAAGTTCAACTGAACATCTGCACACAAACCTTTAGGTCTGGCACGCTGGGCTTCTGGACGTGTCTGTCTCTTCAGTGTTGCAGGCACAATTTCAGCGGGCAGATGTAGGAAATCTCTGAGGTACTGGATGCCTTCATTCGTCAAGTACCAGTAGTAGTTCCTCCAAGCAAACTGCTCCCGGACATATCCTCGAGACTTCAGGCTCTGAAATAAGAGGAAAACTACAAATGCTTCTATCAATGCAATGCACTACTCACTGTTCAGAGATTTCAGCCCAAAGAGGTTGGAGGAGGAAAAAACCAAAAAACAACAACAAAAAACCAACAACAAAAAAAAAAAAAAATCTGACCAGCAAGTGGAATCTTGTCACAACCTAAAAGCAGCAGAATTAACTGAATGTACAGCTCAACGACTACACACTGGATCCTTTACTGAACTCAGCAAATACATTACAGACAGTAGATGAATAATACCCTCATTAGTACTGACATATGATGGAACACACCAACAACACAATGACTGACAATTTTCTTTTAGTCGAGCACAAAAAAATGTGTGTTAAGCTGTCTTATGTTTGGTAGTCCTGTCCACACTGGCCAATCATTCCACCATTTTATCTGTCAACCAAACACTTTAACATGAAATATTGTATGCAAAATAACAAAACAGAAAAAAAAAAAAAAAAAAATGAAGCCCACCATTTCACGCATTCTGCCCCTCACAACAGCCTTGTTACCTGCAATTTCTGAGAGCCCATCAACTTCAAGAGCACAAATCATGTGAAGTGCCTCTATGAATAATGTAAGCATGGAACTCTCCTGCAATCTATTCAGATTAGAAAAAAACAAGAAAGAAAAAAGAAGTAGGCTGACTGAACAATCTGTTAACCAATAATCAATAATGCATTTACAGTTGCGTGACATTCAACCCTCACTGTTCTCAAGCAAGAATCACAGGATAATACGTTGATAAGAAAGAACAAATAAACCAACATCACGGAAACATACCGTCAGAGCCTTGATGACCTGAAGGTTGGGGACATCAATATCCTGGTGCTTTGAAGCAAAGAAATCTTTCTTTGCAACCAGCACTCCCTCCTTGAAGAGGTACTCGTAGATTGCAATGCGGTTCTTCTTAGGGATCAACATTCTGTTTTTACAAAACAAGTTTCAAATCAGGATACAAAATAGACGGTAGATCACTTCACCGTAACGTGCTCCAACTTTTCAAACAATGTAATATCAATAGTTGCCACATGTTTTTGTATTCTGCACTGAAAATGACACAAAATACAACTTGCAAAAGATATACATATAAAAAGATTTGTAATTACATATTACAAAATACACCTAGAAGAATATGACTCAAAGTATACACATTCCACCTCACTGTTATTTCCATTTTGTTCCAAGGTACACTGAGGACTTCTGTCATTGCTTATCTTAAATAAAAACACTAAGAGTAAAGAGTGTTTGCGACTCATCTAATATCAAGAACAAAACAACAAAAAAGATCCACCATTGCATATTACCTTTCTCTAAGAATTGTTATTTTTCACAGCGAGATAGAGGACGTTCAGAGACGAGCAACCAAGCTACTGGCCAAGCTCAAAGACAAGCCCTACCCAGAGAGACTGAGAACCCTCAAACTGCCCACACTGGAACACAGAAGATTGCGGGGGGACATGATTGAAGGCTTCAAATACATTCACAAAATGTACAAGACTGATAGGCCACCCCTGACAAAAGCAGACAACCAGCAGAGACAACTCAGAGGGCATTCACTCAAACTGAAGAAAACATGCAGTAGACTCAACCTTAGGGCAAATTACTTCTCAAACAGAATCATTTCATCATGGAACAGTCTCCCAGATGAGGTAGTCACTGCACAAACAGTCAATGCTTTCAAGAACAGGCTAGACAACCACTGGAGAAACGAACCATCAGTCTTTCACCCGAAATGCCAGGAATAACTGCCCTTAGCCTCCAACCACGCATGCAGTGTGGTAAATACCCAGACCAGCGTACAGGTCTACAAGGACCTACACCGCTGACACAGTAAAGTATATTATTTTCCGCCAAGTTCTAAGTATGCTGGGTTACACTGCTGGTCAGATATATTAGCAGATGTGTAGTATGCACATCTATTTTTCCAAGCGTAGTGACACATACATTAACTGAACTGGTTTAGATTTTACACTTGTGGTTATCAAAATGAACATTCACAGATTTTAAGATGGTCGACATGTGCGCAGACTTGCAAGGCAAATGTCTGAATCCTTTAGAACAGATATAAATGATCAGTGTCATAAGTTTGTGGCCTATGGATACAAAGATATAGTATACCCAGAACGGATCAGTAAGTTGCACCAAATGACCAACCACGACAATTGTCCGAAAGTTGATTCGGTCGTATTTATTCATATACTATAACTGAACAAGTAGGATCGAAAGTAATAAACAGTATGAAATGAACCTCGTAAAATCGATAACTGCGACCCTGTGAGTTGACCTGATGTGTTATGGAATGGATCTCATATATGATTCACGAGCAACAGTAGCCCGAAAGTCCGTGGTTGTCCACTATTTTGACAAACTGACTTCGAAACGTGATTCCTGTACCTCCCCATTTGGAACATTTAACACCAAATAATGCAAGATATCGCCTTATTATAGTTAGAATAATGTCACAAATTTAAGACAAGAACTTCAAACATTAACCTGTCTGATAAATTTGTTGCAGATGAAACGACATAAATGAGAAAATGTATGGATATATTCCAATGTTTCACTTACGTGCTTTCGCATGCACAGCCTGGCGGAAAAGGAAGTTATGATTTGTGAAGAAACGGAAGTCGATAGAAAAAAAGGAAGAAAAGTTGACAGGGGAGTTAACTCTTATTCCCCAACGAGAAAAAGATGACGTCTGCTTTGGCTCGAAGTGGCATGAAACCATCCTTTTGGTTTCTAGCTGCAGCTTTTCTGATTAGCAAGGTTGACGCTATTGAACATGGAAGAATTGACATGAATCATTACAGGTAAATGCGGGATCTCTATGTCAACATTTGTGAGCCTCTCTTTTTGTTCGTACAATGTCAAATATATCATAATTATGTTATGTCTTGTGTACAATGTGTCATCCTCAATGTTGCAACGTATGACGTCTATTCTTCTCTCTTTCTCTCTCTCTCTCTCTCACTCTCTCTCTTTCTGTGTGTGTGTGCGCGCGCGCGCGCGCGCGCGCGCGTGTGTGTGTGTGTGTGTGTGTGTGTGAAACTGTGGTTGTGTCACTGTCAGTGCCTTCAGATTGTCAAGTGGAAGTACGTATGTCGGTCGGTGTGTGTGTGTGTGTGTGTGTGTGTGTGTGTGTGATATTTTTATTAGCATTGCCATTTGTGAAAAAGAAGTATGGTGGCTCTTTAGTCCCCTCAAACTTCCAGCTTTTCATGGTAGGCATTGTCAGAGCTTTTCCTCAAGGTCTGATAAAGTGCTTTGGTTTATGCTCCTGGTCAAGCATCAACTTAGCAGATGTGATGTAGCATATATGGATCAGTATGAATGCAGTGATGCCTCCTTGAGAAACTGAACTTAACTGAACTTCCTTCAGTTGTATTATAGACACTCTTCTGTAGCTTTGGCTGATTAAGTGTATTATTTTTCAAAACTCCCATTGTACTTGTAGACAGTGGCTAGATGGAATAAATACACCCGTTTTACTCAGTCTTTTACTCTTGGAAATAAGAATTATCAACCAAACTCTGAACAGTCTGTTACTGTCATCCAATGAACTCAACCAATCAGCCAGGCAATCAGTGAACCAACCAGTTTTAACTAGGCAATCATTATTTGTATGATAGTCCATACATCATTGAATAGGATAGTTAGATAAAATTATTTGTGTTAAATGTCCACAGAATAAAAACATTATTTATTTTTTATAGCAAATATAAAAAAAAGCCCCAACATATTTGTTAATCATCATGTTCCAATGTGTTTTCTAGAGAAAAAGTGAAGGACATGTTCTACCATGCATACAACGGCTACATTGAACATGCTTACCCTTATGATGAACTTCGACCTCTTACCTGTGATGGTCATGATACCTGGGGCAGGTATTTAATCCATGTTTCCAATCATGATATAGTTATTGTGTTCTGCATATTTGTTTTCTGTCTTAACTATAAATAGTACAAGTGTTAACCTCTTGACTTTGAGTTTGACATGAACGTGAATGCTACTCTATACGATTGATGTGATGCTGTGAAGAAATAAGTGTATCTGAACCATTTGATGATTTATTTTCCATGTTTACCATCTTCATCTGTGAACGGTCAAAGAAATCTGAATCAGTTGGTAGATTGTTCTGGCATTGTAAAGGAGTCTTTCATGCACACACACACACACACACACACACACACACACACAAGCTATGCTATTGAAAATTCCAGGACCCTTATCTTGGTGACAGTGTTAAGGCCGTTATGTTACTTCAACTTGTATATCAAAAGAAGCTAACATTGATGCCAGTATAACAATTATTCCATCCACAACATTCATACAGATAGCCAAAACCTGGTCTCACACAGATCATGTGTCACTATGGCCACTTTTTGTTTGTATTTGAAAGAATATTTAAACTCTATAAACATTTTTTGAAAGGTTGCAATAGTTTATGATATGCATGCACTGCATGCATTCATATGTATGTGTGTGTGTGTGTGTGTGTGTGTGTGTGTGTGTGTGTGTGTTAGTGGGTGTGCACATGTGTATATCTGTGTGCATGTATGTGTGTGCATATGTTTTTGCAAGAATATGTCTCATTGTCTGCATGTGTCCATCATTTATTTTTTGCTTTTTCTGTGAAAAAAAGAAGAAAAAGTTGTTTTAATTCATGGATATTTCTAAACTTGGGAGGGAAGGAATGTGATAAGTAGTACAGGAGGTAACTCGCGCAGGTTGTTGCTAAGCAAGGGATGTTTGTTTCTATGCAAGGAAGTCACTGGAATAAACAAGAGGCTTGCCAGCTAACAACAGTCTCAAGGACTGCTATATTTTGAGTTAATCTACTGCAGCATGCAATTACTGAATTAGGCTACCATGGTATACTGGGCATATGACATTATATAAGATTCATGCCTCGCTTTGTTTTAAAAGAAAATGTTATGTTGATAATCAGTTTTATTTGCTTTTCCTTGCAGTTACTCCTTAACGTTGATTGATGCACTGGACACGTTGGCAGTGATGGGAAACTACTCAGAGTTCCGTCGGGTTTGTCACCATCTGATTGACAGGGCAGAAACGTTTTTTGACATGGACATAAATGTATCTGTCTTTGAAACAAACATCAGAGGTGAGAGTGATCAACATGAGACAGAATAGAAAAGATACACAGATTCACAGAAACACACTTGAAATGAACAAATAGACAGAGAGGCATGTACAGATGGAAAGAGACAGGGTGCACTGAATGTGACATGTGTATGTGTGTGTGTGTGTGTGCACATGCATGCAATTACATTATATATATGGAGGAGGGGTGATGTGTGGGGGGACAGGGTGAGTTGTGTGTGTTTGGGAGCAGAGGGATGGGGTGGGGCACCGAGCTCAGATGTATTTGCTTGTTATACAGTGAGTATATGTGTGTGCGAACATTATATACAAGTGTGTCGTATTTTACATGTGTGTGTGTGTGCATGTGTGTGAACAGATGAAAGTATTTCTACGCATATTTGTGTACAAGCATGCGAGTCTGTTTTGTGCATTGATTAGCATGTACGTTATATGTACATATGTGTGCGTGCGCAGGCGAGAACTTATTTTGCTTTCCCTCCTGCAGTGGTGGGAGGCCTGCTGTCAGCCCACCTGTTGATGAAGAGAGCAGGAATGGTGCTGGAGCCAGGATGGCCCTGCTCAGGACCACTGCTGCGTATGGCCGATCATGTTGCCCGTAAACTCCTCCCTGGTATGTGAGATAGTCCATCATGTCTGACTTTGACCACCAGAACAAAGGAGGCATCTGCTGTCCTGACTATCTGGGTTAGAATTTTATTGTAGTGGAGTGTGTCTTGCCCAAGTTACTTCCCCACTCTCTCAGCCAAGAGGGCTGTAGGACTGTCGGCGTTGGGGATGGTTCCTAAAGGCCATGGCCATGGTGCTAACTAGCTCCCAAGGCTGCAGCACTAAGAGCTAGAGTAATCATCGCCTCCTAGTTTGAGAGTCATAGTTCTTCACAAAAAAACTAAGCTGTAATTTGATACCCACTGTGGATGGAGATACCATTGATCATACAGCTCTCACTTTGCTGTAGGCTCAGCAGTAAGCTTGTGTCAGTCACTGATATAAGCAGAGCATTGAGCCCAGCCAGCCTGTTGAAACCTGTACACTTGGGCAGGAGTGAGTATATGGATGTTGACTGGAAAATGTTGTAACGTTTGTTTAATTCTTCTTCTTTTCTTTTTTTTTTTAAAGAGTGATAAGCATGAGAAAGAGGCACACAGAAAGAAACAGACGCACAGTTGTTGTTTTGGTTTGTTTGGGTTTTTTAAGTTTGTTTCTTTATGGTGCATATTTGTGACTCAGATGTGTACCTACATGAAGTTGGTGTGTTTAAAAATGTTTTATCGTGTGTGTGTGTGTGTGTGTGTTTGAACCGCCAGCGGCTCAGATAGTTTCACATATCAATAAGTACTAGCTCCACATGACTTCATGTGTTTTTCGCAAACTTGGAACGCATTTGGCAGTCTGTTCAAAATGAGAGATTAAGTAACAGCTGATTAGACACAGAACAAAAGGAAGAAGAGGAGGGGATCAGGAGAAAGGAAAAATGTGAAATACACTTATCACTCGTTGCCTATTGTCTTTCTCTTATCATTTTAAGACATCGAGATGAAAATTCAGATAGGGAGAAATCAAAATTCATACAGATTGTGTCTTCATCCTTAAAACTAAGTGAGAAATTATAACTAAGCAAAAGGTTTTATGTATGTTGTGTGTCCGTCTTTGAGACAAACATCAGAGACGTAGTTCTGGATGTGCCAAGCACCGCATCGTGTTACAGCATTTGACACACCGACGGGAATGCCTTATGGGACAGTCAACCTGAGATATGGTGTACCCAAAGGGGAAACCACTGTCACCTGCACAGCTGGGGTGGGCACTTTCATCGTGGAGTTCGGGGCCCTTAGTCGGCTGACGGGAGATCCTGTGTTTGAGAAAGTGGCCATGCGTGCCATCAGGGCACTGTGGAAACATCGCTCCGCCATTGGTCTGGTCGGTGATGCTTTGTTTGGTTTTTGTTGGTAGCAGTTGTTTTTTCATTGTATTCCTCTTTTGTCACAACATATTTCTCTGTGTGAAATTCAGGCTACTGTCCCCAGAGAGAGTGTGTTACTACAGTGCAGCGCCAGTGTTTTTTTTTCTTTTTCCTGCCTGCAAGATATTGTAATAGCTGACAACAATAATTGAATTATCATAATCATTATTCTAAAAAAAAACAACAACAAGAAAACAACAACAAACAAACAACATTATTTTGATATAAAAGAAAAAGTAAAAGTTATTAAAAAAACCCCAAAAAAAACAAACCCAAAAGCATCAAACAAACAACCTTATTTTCATTAAAAAAAAAAAAAAAAGACAAAAAGACAAAGTAATAAGTAACTGAATCATTATTATAATTGTTTAAAAAAAGAACAATGACATATTCATATATCATTAAAAACATCACATTGAACACACCAAACCATAAAGATCACTATTATTATCAACAGTGATAGCATTATTTATCGTAATGTACCACCACTCATGAAAATAAAACTTGTGTGTTTGATGATGGCTTTTCCAGTACAGCTCCAGCGGGAGATAACATGTTGTTTCCTGTTACTGACAGTGAATCTAGAATGGTAGTGAAAAAGAATGTATTTGGTCTTTGAATAGTACTTTTATTCAAACATGCCACGGTACAAATCCAAATGCACAACAGGTAGGGCAACAAGAAAACCGTGTTTTATCTTGTCTTCAATTGATATATACATGTATTTCTTCAAAGTTTTATTTATAAAAAAAAACAAACACATTCACTCATTTCTACAGCAGATGTGGTGCAGCATGTATGGATTAGCTTTAGCTTGCATGCTTTCACACCATAAAACTTAAAATGAAACTGAAACTTCTCAGTTAAAAATCAGCAGCTATACTGAAAATGATTTTCAGCAGAACAGACTCTAGTGATGAAATGAAATGAAGAAATAGAAATAAGAATGATTCATATACTAGAACCACATTGATGACTGACGAAGTCGTTCGCACTCTGGTCTCAACAAAATGAATCTGTCCTTGTTTAGTTCCATTTCATGTAATCGCTGTTTAGTCCCTTGTAACGCAGTGACTCTTGTCTTTGTTTTGTATTATGTAATGTAAAAACTCGGTTAAGTCCCATTTAACACAATGACTCTGTTTTTGTCAGGTTCTGTTTAACAAAATGGCTCTGTTTAGTCCCATTTAAAGTGATGGCTCTGTTTGTTTAGTCCCGTATAACATTATGACTGTTTGGTCCCATTTAGTGTAATAATTGTCTTTGTTTCATCCCATTTAGTGTAATAAATGTCTTTGTTTAGTCCCATTTAATGTTATAACTGTCGTTGCTTTGTCCCATTTAATGTGACAGCTGTCCTTTTTTAGTCCCATTTAGTGTAATAACTGTCTTTGTTTAGTTCCATTTAATGTCATAACTGTCTTTGTTTAGTCCCATTTAATGTCATGACTGTCTTTGCTTAGTCCCATTCAGTGTGATAACTATTCTTGTTTAGTCCCATTTAATGTGATAACTGTCTTTGTTTTGTCCCATTTAATGTAATAACTGTCTTTGCTTAGTCCCATTTAATGCTGTCTTTGTTTTGTCCCATTTAATGTGATAACTGTCCTTGTTTAGTCCCATTTAATGTTATAACTGTCTTTGTTTAGTCTCATTCAATGTTATAACTGTCTTTGTTTAGTCCTATTTAATGTGATAACTGCCCTTGTTTAGTCCCATTTAATGTGATAACTGTCTTTGTTTAGTCCCATTTAATGTGATAACTGTCCTTTTTTTTAGTCCCATTTAATGTTATAACTGTCTTTGTTTAGTCTCATTCAATGTTATAACTGTCTTTGTTTAGTCCTATTTAATGTGATAACTGCCCTTGTTTAGTCCCATTTAATGTGATAACTGCCCTTGTTTAGACTCATTTAATGTGATAACTGTCCTTGTTTAGTCCCATTTAATGTGATAACTGTCTTTGTTTAGTCCCATTTAATGTGATAACTGTCTTTGTTTAGTCCCATTTAATGTGATAACATCCTTGTTTAGTCCCATTTAATGTGATAACTGTCTTTGTTTAGTCCCATTCAATGTGATAACTGTCTTTGTTTAGTCCCATTTAGTGTGATAACTGTCGTTGTTTAGTCCCATGTGGCATATCGACTGTCTGTTTAGTCCTCTGTATGATGTAATAGAATGACTGTCTTCGTTTAGTCCCATGTAACACAATGACCCTGTCTTTATTTTTCTCATAGCTTGGAAACCATGTGGATGTGGCGACAGGCAAGTGGACAGCACTGGATTCTGGGATAGGTGGGGGCGTGGACTCCTATTTTGAGTACCTGGTGAAGGGCTCCTTCATGTTCAACATCCCAGAACTGTTGGAAATGTTCAGAGGTACTGCACTTTGGTTTTGGCTTTGATTTTCCAGTAATACACAGTTTGCGGCTGTAGTCATTTTCAAACAGAGGTACTGCTTTTTGTTTTGACTTTTGTTTTTCTAATGATTACTCAGTTTTACAGAATTGATATTTGAACAGAGGCTCCTTCATGTTCAACATGGTCATCCCAGAACTGTTTAAAATGCTCAGAGGTATTGCTTTTAGTTTTGGCTTTGGTTTTCCAGCAATTACAGTTTACTGAATTAATATTTGAACAGGGGTATTGCATTTTTTTTTTTTTGGCTTTGGTTTTTGAGTAATTACGCAGTTTACAGCATTCATTTTCAAACAGTCACACTGTTCTGTGTATGGTTAACACAAATGAATACATGACTGAGAAGGGCGGGGTCTCCCCTTGCTCTTGCCTGCAAGGTGATGTATCTGTGTGGACAAGATTGTGCAGAGAGTGTGGTGCATGAAGAGTATGGTGGGCATGAGTGTTCTGGAGAAAACTAGAATAATGGCTTTAAATATGTATCTTACCAAATGTCTGTTTCCACGGTTCTCAAAAATGGCCAGGAAATGTATGTGACCTGATTCATTGTGCTAGAACTTCCCCTCCACACCACACATCTGCCCCCCCCTCCCAACCCCCCCACGTCCCCCCCCTCCCCCCCTCCATTCATGTTTCATGTTTTTGAATGTTTTATGCATTCTGTAGCTGTTGTGTGTGAATATGTGTGTTTGATGGATGGGGGATGGATGGGGGGGTGGGGGGGCTGAGGCGGAGAGTGTTTTCCTTTTGCATGCTTTTGGTATAATCCTGTATTATTATGTAGTGCAAACCCTGTATGGGGTGGGGACTTCATGAAAAAAAAAGAAGTATACAATAGCTTATCTATTATCCTTAAAAATAAACAATTTTGCCGTACCTTACTTTACAGTACCTTACCATAGCTTATATTGTTTTATCTTGTATTGTCTTATCTTATGTTGTCGTCCTGTCTCATCCAATCTCATCTCACCTCACCTCACCTCACCTCACCTCATCTCACCTCACCTCACCTCACCTCACCTCACCTCACCTCACCTCACCTCACCTCACCTCACCTCACCTCACCTCACCTCACCTCACCTCACCTCACCTCATCTCACCTCATCTCACCTCACCTCATCTCACCTCACCTCACCTCACCTCACCTCACCTCACCTCACCTCACCTCACCTCACCTCATCTCACCTCACCTCACCTCATCTCACCTCACCTCACCTCACCTCACCTCACCTCACCTCATCTCACCTCACCTCACCTCATCTGATCTGATCTGATCTGATCTTATCTTATCTGTCTTAGTAGGAATGAGAAGAGAGTTACAACCGAACAAAAAAGAGATTAAAAAAAAAATTTTGGATGAGGGTTGTGTTGTGTTGCGTGTGCAGAGTATGAGAAGCACATTGTGGCCCATGTCAAGAGGGACGACTGGTACCTTTGGGCCAACATGAAGAAAGGGGGGATCACTCTGCCTCTCTTCACCTCTCTCGATGCGTACTGGCCGGGAATTCAGGTGTGTGCCAATCAGTTAACTCCATGGAGACGTTAAATGAACAGTCATTTTGCCATGATGGGATATTTTGGCCATATTTGAAAAATTAACACACTTTCACAAAATGACAAAAACCTGCAGATTGTACATTGTTGGAAACTTTACTACCTCATCCTTTAACATTTTAAAACTTATTCTCTTTGTTCGTGGGCTGCAACTCCCACGTTCACTGATACGTTCAGTGATACATGCACATGCACACACACTTACTTGTGCACACATGCACAGACACATGCAGAACCACAGATACACACAGACACACACAGACACACACATGCACGCATACACACACACACTTGTACACACACACACACACACACACACACAAGCAAACACAGACACAGACACTCTCTCTCTCTCTCTCTCTCTCTCTCTCCCTCCCTCTCTTTCTCTCTCTCTCTCCCCATGTATCACTGGTTTGTTCATTGATCACAACATTAAAATCACTTACTGTTTTCTCCAGAGTATGTTGGGCGATTTGGACAGTGCCATGAAGACCCTTCACAACTTCCATCAGGTGTGGAAACAGTTTGGCTCCACCCCTGAATTTTACAACATCCCTAAGGCAGAGGTGCATCAGGGCCGTGAGGGGTATCCGCTGCGACCAGGTGTGTGTGGGTTAAGTCAAGTCTTCTTCTTCTTCTTCTGCGTTCGTGGGCTGCAACTCCCACGTTCACTCGTATGCACACGAGTGGGCTTTTACGTGTATGACCATTTTTACCCCGCCATGTAGGCAGCCATACTCCATTTTCGGGGGTGTGCATGCTGGGTATGTTCTTGTTTCCATAACCCACCGAACGCTGACATGGATTACAGGATCTTTAACGTGCGTATTTGATCTTCTGCTTGCATATACACACGAAGGGGGTTCAGGCACTAGCAGGTCTGCACATATGTTGACCTGGGAGATCGTAAAAATCTCCACCCTTCACCCACCAGACGCCGTCACCGTGATTCGAACCCGGGACCCTCAGATTGACAGTCCAACGCTTTAACCACTCGGCTATTGCGCCCGTCAGTCAAGTCAAGTCAAAATGATCTTTATTGAGTGTAAAAGAATAAGCTTAAACAGATTTTTTTAATTTTTTTACTTCCTGCCCTCAGAAAAAGAAAGAAGGAAATACAAAAAAAAGGAAGAAATGGGGAAAGTGGGGGTTGGAAAAGGATGATATAAGAATAAACAATTACACAAGAAATTCTATCGAAAAACAATAACAACAACAAAAACAATACAAGCATAAATAGCAAACAGATATACACCTATCATACACAATTATGACATGCAAAGAGTGTGTGTGTGTGTGAAAGTGTGTGTGTGTGTGTGTGTGTGTGTGTGAAAATGTGTGAAAGTGTGTGTGTGTGTGTGTGTGTGTGTGTGTGTGTGTGTGTGAAAGTGTGACTGGGGGGAAGGGGTTGTGTATGTGTGGTTATGTATGTGTGTTTGAAACTGTATATGTATGTGTGAGAGAGCAAGAGAGAGAGTGTATGTGTGTGTATGAGAGTCTGTGTATGAGTGTGACCGTGTCTGAGTTTGTGAGTGCATGTGTTTGAGTGTAAATGCATGCATTTGTGTAGAAATTTGTTTCCAAAGTGACTTCAAGTCTCCTGGATTTTAGAACTGATGGGCATTCAGCTCTGAGATGGCCCCAATGCAGTTGGCAAAGCAATAACCAAAATGATTTGATGTGACTTCAAATCTGGGTTTTGATTTTAGTCTGGGGTTGCATCACAGCCAGTCTATCAAGGCATATTCTGTCATTCAAGTGGCGTTGTTCGGCTGTGTTAAGGTATTAAATGCCTAGGAATCCTCCTCTCATTGTTGCCTCCATCAGTCATATTGTTGGAGGTAGACGGTGACACCGAGTGCAAGTGAAACAACCACTCAGACCTTTTCAGTTTCATTTTCTCAAGGAGGTGTCACTGCGTTTGGAGAAATCCATATATACAACACCACATCTGCTTGGCAGATGCCAGACAACACAATGGTCAGGCCTTGAGTGCATGCATATATATGTTTGTTTACCTATCAGCCTGAATTCCTTCTGTTTTGCCAGGGGACGTTGCTAGTGTTGCCATGGGTTCTTTTTCAGTGCGCCAAGTGTGTGTTGCACTCGGGACCTTGGTTTATCATTTCATCCAAATGACTAGAAGCTCAGTTTGATTTTTCCACGATCTCCCAGGTCAACATATGTGCAGACCTGCTAGTGCCTGAACCCCCTTCGTGTGTATATGCAAGCGGAAGATCAAATACGCACGTTAAAGATCCTGTAATCCATGTCAGCGTTCGGTGGGTTATGGAAACAAGAACATACCCAGCATGCACACCCCCGAAAACGGAGTATGGCTGCCTACATGGCGGGGTAAAAACGGTCATACACGTAAAAGCCCACTCGTGTGCATACGAGTGAACGCAGAAGAAGAAGAAGATTTTTCCAAATTTGGAGAAAGGGCGAGACTGGGATCTGAACCAAGACCTTGACAGACAATGTGTTGGCAGATAATCATCTTAACCAATCTGCCATCTTTCTTGTTAGCTGTTCTGAGACGGAAGTGTCAAACTGTGCAGAGCTGATGAAGTGTTGACCTGTACAGAGCTGATTGAAGAGTGGACCTGTATAGAGCTGATTGAACTGTGCACAGCTGATTGAACTGTGCACAGCTGATTGACGTGTTGACTATGCACAGCTGGTCTGCTGATTAAACTGTGCAGAGCTGAAGAGCTGATTGAAGTGTGCACAGCTGATTGAAGTGTTGACTATGCACAGCTGGTCTGCTGATTGAACTGTGCAGAGCTGATGTGAGTGTTGAACTGTGCAGAGCTGATGTGAACAATGCAAGGCTGATTGAACTGTGCAGAGCTGATTGAACTGTGTGGAGCTGATTGAAGTGTTGAACTATCCAGAGCTGATTGAACTGTGTAGAGCTGATTGAAGTGTTGAACTATCCAGAGCTGATTGAACTGTGCAGAGCTGATCAAAGTGTTGAACTGTGCAGAGCTGACTGAACTGTTGAACTGTGCAGAGCTGATTGAAATGTTGAACTATGCAGAGCTGATTAGTGTTGAACTGTACAGAGCTGATTGAACTGTGCAGAGCTGATCAGAGTGTTGAACTGTGCAGAGCTGATTGAACTGTGCAGAGCTGATTGAAGTGTTGAACCGTACAGAGCTGATTGAACTGTGCAGAGCTGATCAGAGTGTTGAACTGTGCAGAGCTGATTGAACTGTGCAGAGCTGATCAGAGTGTTGAACTGTGCAGAGCTGATTGAACTGTGCAGAGCTGATCAGAGTGTTGAACTGTGCAAAATTGATTGAACTGTTGAACTGTGCAGAGCTGATTGAAGTGTTGAACTGTACAGAGCTGATTGAATTGTGCAGAGCTGATTGAAGTGTTGAACCGTACAGAGCTGATTGAACTGTGCAGAGCTGATCAGAGTGTTGAACTGTGCAGAGCTGATTGAACTGTGCAGAGCTGATTGAAGTGTTGAACTGTGCAGAGCTGATTGAACTGTGCAGAGCTGATCAGAGTGTTGAACTGTGCAGAGCTGATTGAACTGTGTGGAGCTGATTGAAGTGTTGAACTGTGCAGAGCTGATTGAACTGTGCAGAGCTGATTGAAGTGTTGAACTATACAGAGCTGATTGAACTGTGCAGAGCTAATCAGAGTGTTGAACTGTGCAGAGCTGATTGAGAGCATCATGTACCTGTACCGAGCCACCCAAGATCCTTTCCTGCTGAATGCTGGTGTGGACATTGTTGAGGCCATCGAACACATTGCACGCACCAGCTGCGGCTACGCAACTGTAAGTATTGCTGGATCTGAACTTTGGAAATGAAACTCCAGGTAACTGTGTTGTTGTTTTTATACTGGTGGTGGAAGGATAGTAAAAGGAAAAAGTAAGTGTGGCTAAATAAATGGTTGAATGAATAATTAAATAGAGAATAAGACCTGTATGGTTGAGACATTTCATAGCGGTAATGATAATGTTTGTGTCTTTGAGTAATGCAAATACTTAACTGTTATGGAATGTGTACAAATGATACTAAAAAAAAAAAAAAAAAAAAGACTTTTGTAAAGACCAAAGAATATTCAGTATGTTCAACCTTTTTCAGTCCTGTTATCGACGACAACTAATAAGCATGATTGTAAAAGGATGTGAGAAAACTGTACACCAAGACTGAACTGGACAGAGAAAGCAGAAAGCAAAAAAAGGTGCTGAACAGCAAACAGATGGAATGAAGATTCTGTGACTGGGTAAGAATCTCTACTGATGATAATGAAGCAGTTGGTGTCTTTTTTGCGGTTCTAAAATTCACATAAACTGAGACCTGTGCTGAAATAAAATGGGGGATGGAGTACACATACCTTGGTGTGCTGTCCCAAAATATCTGAAGCAGATACTTGCACATAGACTAACATACACACATACATGTACATACGCATATGCACATATGTACACACACACACACACACACACACACACACACACACACACACACACACAGAAAGTGAGTCTATGTTATAACCCTTTGTTCAGTTGTCTGTGTGTGTGTGTGTGTGTGGTGTGTGTGTGTGTGTGTGTGTGGTAAACTTCAACATTGCCATTTTCTCTGGAAATACTTTGTCTGCCAATACCAAGTTTGGCTTAAACATAGTATGAAAAAAAATCTTCACAGTCATGCCAATAATTGGCTGTAAGTCTCCTGAATTAAGCTGTATTTCTGAAACATCAACGGTTTATTTCGTTGGGATTTGTTCTGAAATCCGAAAATTCTAAAAACTGCTTCTCACTGAGTTGCTGGAAGTGTTTTGTGAGAAGACAACATGACCTCGTTTTTCTTGTTCACAATTAAAAGGAAAGAACTACAAATTATGAACAGAACACATACAACGATACTAGCGACACCATTGACGTGTTTACTGCACATAAATATTCTATAGTGGACACTGAATTAACTGGAATGAACACAAAAGAAAAATTGATCAATAGTTTCTTGCACCCCGTTGTAGACTGGTTCATGCAGATCTAGAGATCTACCATGTGTTGCGATGTGCTTGAAGTGATGGCAACGTCTCCTTAAGAATAATCGAGATATACTAAAACATACAAAAAACATGCTTTAAACGGTGTTATTACATCCAATACAATGACATTTATTTACTGCACGATGAAAAAAACAACAACATTGCTTTAAATATTGAACTTAGGCAATTGAATTTAGACGCGCCGCAGCAGAGGGGATTAGTCAGCTGCTTCAGAACTAAACATACGTTGTTTGATCCCGCTCGCATGCCCTTTTTTTTCTTTTTTTTTCTCCCAAGCTTATTTTATATGTCATATTTAGTACAGAACACTTTTTAATGATTTTTTTTTAATCTCTTTTTTTTCTCCTCATGATTCCTTTTCTGGATAAGGCATGAAGCACAAGTGAGTCTTGAAGGCTTTGCCTCTTGTTTTTTTTAATCATGAACAGCCATGAAAACACAGCAGCAATATAACCTGATTTTAGACCAATCATGACTCCTCACAAACATTCTCACACACATTCAAGTCACAATGACATCTCACTAACATTCTCACGTACGCGCAGGTCAAAGACGTGCGTGACCACCACCTGGAGAACCGCATGGAGTCCTTCTTCCTGGCCGAGACGACCAAGTACCTGTACCTCCTCTTCGACCAGGACAATTTCCTCCACAACAATGGCAGTCACGGCGACCTGATCCACACGCCGAACGGCGACTGTGTGGTGGACGCCGGAGGCTACGTCTTCAACACAGAGGCCCACCCCATTGACCTGGCGGCCGTGCACTGCTGCAGTGCCCAGAAGAAGGAGGAGGAGAGTGTTCTACAGAACTTCCATGACAACCTGAACCTTCTGGAGCTGCTGGACATCGTGCAGGACAAGGAGACCAGGATCGTGGGCAGAAAGCTCAAGAGGAAGAAGAAGATGACGGGCAAGGGTTCCAGGAAGACTGACACTCCCCCTTATGCTGCGGATGATGACGGCAGCAGTAGCGAACACGGCAGGGAAGGGGAAACTGAAGCTGCTGACAAACCGGACATCCAGCGACCGGCGGGTCCTGGTGGTAAACAAGGCGGGGATGTGGCCGATTTGTCCGAGAAACAGACACTGGCAGAGGAGAGTTCCACAGCTTTCCCTCAAGCCAGCATAAAAACGACAGTGGTGAAAACAGAGTCAGCATCACCGGAGAAGCTGCCCAGCCAGGATCAGCATGTGGGCGTGGAGTCCGAGGCTGCGGCGGGACTGGGGCTCAGCGTCAACAGTCAGCAGGTGTCAGAGGAGTCCGGGCGCAAGAAGCACTCTCTGGATCTGGCGCAACAAATTCTGGATCTGTTTTCATCTGTCTCCAAACCGGCTGTGGACACTGAAGAAACGAAAAAAGTTCCCAGCGTGGTTGATTTATACCTGTCTGTGGCAAACTATTCAATAGCATATGCTCAAAAGCCATTGTTGATGCGCTGTCCAGCACAAACATTTCACTCCAGATTGTCGGTGTGGGGTGAAATGTTTGAAACTGAGGAGGTCCCTTCTGAATGAGTTTGATGCGGAATGTGAGGAGAGAGTGTGTGTGTGTGTTTGTGTATGTGTGTGTGTGTGTGTGTGTGTGTGTGTGTGTGTGTGTGTGTGTGTGTGATGTGTTGTCTTGTGCAGTGATTTTATTCAGAACTGTTTGTACAGGGTGAAATGTTTTAAACTAATGTTCCCCCTGTGTGACTTAAATGAATGCAAGGATGTGTGTGTGGGTGTGCTCACCTGTGCTAGTTTTATGTTAGATGTAATGGGTGGGTGTATGTGCATGTGTGTTTGTCAAGCAAGTTATTTGTTATATATACACTGACCAGTGCAGTGATTTCATTCCAAAGTATGTGTACAATTTAAAATATTTAAAACTAAGGAGAGACATGAAGGGTTTGCATGAGAGTGTGTATGTATGAGTGTGAATGAGCCTGTGAATAGAGCATGCTTTGATCCATGTGGGAAATCTGCAATCCTGCCTGTACAATCCAGACTCTTTCTATGTGTGTGTGTGTGTGTGTGTGTGTGTGTGTGTGTGTGTGCGTGCGCACACTTTTCAAATGAGGAGGAATCTTCTGAAAGTGTGTCATGATGTGTGATTGCGTACAAGCGTGTGTATGTGAGTGTGCATGTCTCTGCATGCATGTGTGCTGTGAACATGAGCAAAAAGGTTTCCTGGAGTTTTATCAGTATTTGATTATTTCCCTTTCTGTCCGTTGATCTTACAGGGTGGATTTTTTGCTCGAGTCGAACCCATTTGTCCTTATACCTCATCACAAGGAAGACATTACAATATTAACCTGAAATGTAGGAGGTACAGAGTTGCCCTTCCTTGCTCTGATATCCATTATCTTTATGATACACTTTATTTAAAACCTGATTCAGGCACTGATTTGTGCACTTGATACACTCTCACAGACTCAAACATATTTGTTGTTGTATATGTATTATATTCTCACTCATTGTATACAAAGACATGCAGTGTACATTGTGTTTTCAGTTCCTATGTGGTTTAGAGTAAAAGCTCAGATATAATTATTTGTATTTGTATTTCTTTTTATCACAACAGATTTCTCTGTGTGAAATTCGGGCTGCTCTCCCCAGGGAGAGCGCATCGCTACACTGTAGCGCCACCCATTTTTTGTGTATTTTTTCCTGCAAGCAGTTTTATTTGTTTTTCCTATCGAAGTGGATTTTTCTACAGAATTTTGCCAGGAACAACCTTTTTGTTGCCGTGGGTTCTTTTATGTGCGCTGAGTGCATGCTGCACACGGGACCTCGGTTTATTGTCTCATCTGAATGACTAGCGTCCAGACCACCACTCAAGGTCTAGTGGAGGGGGAGAAAATATCGGCGGCTGAGTCGTGATTAGAACCAGCACGCTCAGATTCTCTCGCTTCCTAGGCGGACGCGTTACCTCTAGGCCATCACTCCACTTATATGTGTATCTGCCAACCCATCTGTCTACACTTTGGATTTATAACTCTGCCTAGTCACTGGTTAAAACTGAAGATTTAAAAACATGGTTTTAATTATAATCATCTTGACAGCAAGCTGCAAAACATGAATGCAGTACTGTCAGGAAAGGATACAACTCACTGAACTGTCATTAATTTTGTGTGTGTGTGCGCTCGTGCGTGTGCATGTGTGTCAAAGACAGTTTTAAGAAATGATTTTAAGCGTGTGTGTTTGTGTGTGTGCTTGCATGTGTGTTCATGACAGTTTTAACAAATGTTTTTAATAGATATTTGCTTACTGTATCTCTTGAGCTGAAGTCTTTAAGTGTCTTTGAAGTTGAATTTTATTTATATATCTGAATAACTTTGCCCAGTATTCACATAGGACCATAGTTAAAGGCACTGCAGTATGGTACAAGTTGACAAGATCTGTTTTCAAACTGATCAGTGGATGGACAGCTTCATACAGTTTTTGAAGAGCACTGAAACTTTAAATAAAAGATACAGCATACAATTAAAGTTAAGAAGAAAAAAGCCACATAGTATAGACATAAACTGCATGTCTGTATACGCTTTTTGTCAGACCAATAATATGAATATAAATTGCATGCTGGTGAACAATTTGGCCCGACCATCAGAATTTCATTATTCATCCACTTTAGAAAAGCATCGTCAACTTCTGAACTTGTTTTCTTTATCATCAAGTTGAAGAGAAGAGTTTATATGATGTCACTTTTCTGCACTGTAAGAGTTTCAGCTTTTCAAGGCAATCCAGTAAACAAACAAGTTGTTGTCTTTCTTTGCCATTTATGCCACAGTAATGATGTGCAATTTGCTTGTATATTATTTGATTTTTGTCAGAATCTGTTATCATATCACAGCATTGTTCTGTGTTGCAAGATTATGTATCTATGCAATGGACTGGATATGCACCTGTTCTCATAGAATAAAAATTTTGTTCTGTACTAATATATATTGTTGAGACCATTATGACTATGATTTATTTATTCATTTATTTTTTGTTTTTGTTGTTGATTGAAATGTGTGCATAAGCACAGCTGCGAATGTAAAGTTTTTGTGCATGTATGCATAATATTCCATTGTTGTTCACAAGTACAATATTTTTGTCTTGTGTAAACTGATTTTTTTGCTTTGTTTTTTGTTCGGTTACTTTCTTAGCATATGTTGTTGAGGGAATTGAAGTGTCTGATCTTTCCGTTTTTTAGTTCTGTGTGTGTGTGTGTGTGTGTGTGTGTACTACACATTTTCTTTCCGTTTTTTAGTTCTGTGTGTGTGTGTGTGACCTTGGTGTCAAAAAGATGCTGTTGATGACTCAGTTTGTGTCAGTTTTAAGGAAAACTGAAAAGCAGCTGAAAGAAAATGTACTATACTCATTGCTGGAATGTTTCAAAGTCAACAACGAACATGGAAGTTGGAATTTTCTAATAATGTATTTGTCACTCACAAGAAGTCACATACATGCACACCAAGAAATTTCTGCCTCACACATCTACACACGTAGTGATGTACACCAACACACACACACACACACGTGAATACACACAACCATATCCACACATATGCACAGAATAAAAAAACAAAAAACAAACAAACTTGGAAAACAATAGTAATACACTTTAATTAGCTGGGAATACATTGGGACTGATAAACACCCACACACACACACATTCTTTCATTAACTAGCTCAAGAACTGCATTGACTTAGAAAAATATTCAACACTGCATATTTTTTTTAACTGGTTACTTTATTGGGTGTTTTTTTTTTTTTATTTTATTTTTTTAAACAGTATCACAGGTAACTTCTCAAATTGCCATCTCACTGAGAAAGAAGGGTAATAAAAAACAGAAAAAAGTATTGAAAATGGAAGCCAAAGCTTTGGCGTAGAATTATTGTGACTTTGAGTAAGTCTGTGTACAGGAATAATGTTGTATCATGCAGTGTGAATGTTTTTCTTTCTTTGTTTTTTCTCTCAAAACTGGCATCCCCATGGCTGTCAGTGCATCTGCAACCCTGTAGGGAGAACTGAATGAACCTAAAATGAATCTTCTTCTTCTTCTTCTGCGTTCACTCGTATGCACACGAGTGGGCTTTTACGTGTATGACCGTTTTTACCCCGCCACGTAGGCAGCCATACTCCGTTTTCGGGGGTGTGCATGCTGGGTATGTTCTTGTTTCCATAACCCACCGAACACTGACATGGATTACAAGATCTTTAACGTGCGTATTTGATCTTCTGCTTGCATATACACACGAAGGGCATTCAGGCACTAGCAGGTCTGCACATATGTTGACCTGGGAGATCAGAAAAATCTCCACCCTTTACCCACCAGGCGCCGTCACCGTGATTCGAACCTGGGACCCTCAGATTGACAGTCCAACGCTTTAACCACTCGGCTATTGCGCCCATCAAATGAATGTTCGAACATCAGTGAATTTCATTTCTGTGCATGTGAGTGACACTACCACCATTTTTGATAGGTGCTGGCTATTTACATATTTTCGCATACAGACTCATACAAACACAGATTCTTTCTCTGTCTGTCTCTCTCTCTAACACACACACACATGCACACGCGCACACATATACTCTCACACACACACTCTCTCATGTGCTAACACACACATACTAAGCAGTAAATCAATCCTGAAAGTGGCTTGTGCTTGCTGTTTCAGCACTGAATCACAAAGAAAAAAAACAACTTTGGAATACCAATCAAGAACTGCAGAACAAACACTACAAAAACTGAAAAAAAAAAAACCAAAAAACTGTTTTAAAAACATGCAAAATGCATACAAATAAAAAATGTTGGCAAACAGAAGTAAAAAGTTGATAAACAGGAGTCATTTTGACAACTGATTCAAATTGCATCATCCACCACAAAGTAAAACATTAAAAAAAAAGAAGTCAGGCTGCATCACTTTTTCCCAATTATTTTCATTGTCATATAGAGTAGGTACGCCTAATTGCGAACAGTGTGTAAGTGTGAATGGTTCGTGTACTGCCCCATTTCGAAGCGTTCTCACCACACACGTTTCACAATTAAACACCCCCTTTGCCTCGTTCTGGTACTTTAATGAATATCCATTTCCAAGAACCAGTCAGACCTCAGTTATTTCTGGCTATTTCCACTGCTTTTCTTCTCTTCGAGCACCACTGCTGAGCAAGTTCACAAACATGCTCACACAATCATAAAATCAAGGGAAGCAAGCAAGACTCGACTTGAATTTGACACAGTTTAAAATAGCTGACTTGACTGGATATATGAATGAACTGTGCGTTACCAGTGCTGGGAGAATTTAAGAAAGCATGTTGGTGACAGATCAGAATGTCAGTTTTGACAGGAATCTCCAAAATAGTGTCATTTGCAATCAAACCATAGGGCATTATTATGTGAGCGTATTTGCGAACGATTCTGCACAGTTACTGAGTGCTCTCAAAAGGGTGTGTTTGTGTGTGGTGTATGGTGTGTGTGTTTAAATGTGTGTTCGTGTGTGTGTATGTGTGATCAAAACCAACAATACAACAGTCTGGTGCGATGTTCCAATAATATGTTCTGTCCAATTAGTTAAAGACTTGCTTCTGTTTAAATTGTCCACATGTACCCAAACCCATCATTCGTAATTAAACTTGCCCGTTCGCATTTACTCTCAGACACCCCTGCTATTTCAACCATTGAAAAAACATTGAAAGAAGACATTTTTTTTTTTTTTTTTTTTGGGAGAAAGCCTTACAGAAGAGCTACATCTGACAATCATACGACATGTAATCTGTACAATGCACACATTGAGCTGGTTGCTTCGATTGGATTGTTCGCAATTAGGCCTACCTATCCTAATGCAAGAAAAGAAGGAAAAAAAAAGTCTTGACACATTTGTGATCTTTCATGTTTTATAAAATGGAATGGGTAATTAGGAGTATTCAAGAAAGGTGCTGCTGAGTGTAATAGAAGAATATAATGGCAATGTCCCACACAGGTGCCCCTCATTAATACCTGTGTCAGTCTGCCAATACCTTTCACTGAAGCAATGGAGACAAAATAACAACAACAATGATGATGATAATAATAACAACAACAACGCTACTGATGATAATACAATGAAAAAAAGTGAATTTTACAATTTTTCTTACTTGGAAAACAAAAAAAAATGTACAAAATAATCATTCACATGAAAACATATCAAAGCTCATGATTACAGAACAACACAAGCTACAATAATATTAACAACAATAATAAAAACAATTATGAATCTGAAACACAGTAATAATGATAATAATAAAAAAATTACAAATTGAGATAAAATAATAATAATTGTAATAACACAGTTTTAAAAACTGATCAAATTTACATCTTGCATGGAAAACAAAAGAAATGTACAAACTAATAATTTGTATGAAAGCATATCAAAACTCATGACGATGGAACGAAACAACCAACAATAAAAAACAACAACAACAAACATACAACGTAAGAATATCGAAAAAAAAAAAAAATCATTAATGGAATTTGCCCAAGACTTTGTGCAAAAAAAACAAAAAAATCAAACATTATTTACATGAAATAATATTAATGTAAGCACATGCTGTTAGAACAATAACAACAACAACAAAAAAAAGAAAGAAAAAAAACACACCTGACAAGGATGATCTAAAAAAAAACACAAAAAAAACCAACAATACAGGAATTTTGCTCAAAATCTGCAAAAAAACAAATAAAAGCTTTGTGCGCACTAACCATTCACATGAAAGCATGCAAAAACCTACAATAATGGAGTTTAAAAAAAGTCTTTTTTAATAAGATCATGGCAGGCATTGTGAAACAATGGGATACAGCAGTAACTGTTTGCCTCATCGGCTCAACTGGTTGAGTGCTAAGCCCACATTCAAACTGGTACTAGTTTGAATCCTGGACATCCAACATAAATCTCAACATTTTCACAGGTGAACTTAACCTGCTGTTGCTCTGGTGGCGTGACTGTAGTTATAGTGTAAGATAGTGAAATCTCCCTGTCATCCACATCACCAAAGGTGAGAGTTGACAATCTAAACCTGAATGCAACAAACAGCATGACCTGCTTCCACACAATGCTCTGAAAGCCACACCAGAAACTGCACTGAAAAATAACACATTGCACCAAAAGGTGGTTAAAATGGAAACGTTATGTGAAAAATTTACTGACATATATTAAAATGTTACTGTGCACTTGGCTTTATAAGGGACTCTCAGCAAGGACCAAAATAATTTAACATATGAACAAGAGAAGAGACTGAAACATTCAAAGTTGATGTGGTACTAAAAGCTTGTCATGCTAGGAATATGCAAATTAGTGCAGTTCTGTACAAAATCAATGAACATTTGCAATATCTTGCAACCAATTTTTTTTTCTTTTTATGCACACAACTGCAAGAAATGCACTGTATATAAATACAAAGATGTATGTAGATACAAGTGAAAGATGATAATTCACAACCGCTTCCCCTTTTTCCATGACCAGCAGGATCGTCAGCATCTCTTGCGTCATCAAGGTAAGATGAGTAAAAGGAAGAACACACACACACACACAAACACACACACACACACTTCAAACTAACACATCAAAACTGCAGCAATCATCAAATTCTATTTTAAAAAAAACAACAACAAAAAAAAAACAACCAACCCATCAACAACTACCCAAAAACCCCTACCCCTTCCATCAACAGTTTACTAATCCACCTTCAGCCGGTTGTCCATGGTGCAGAATATGAACAACAACCCGACGACAGCACAGGCACTGTTCTGGACCTGACGCAGCTGGTTCCACAGGTGCACCCCGGAGCTCACCCAGTAGCCAAGGTCAAGGTCCACGAAACTGGCGACGAGCAGCAGGGTGACGGCAGCACACAGGCCCATGTCCCGCAGGAAGAAGCCGGAGAAGAAGCTGAGCGCGCAGCCGGCTAGCGTGACTGCCACCAGGTAGCGCATGTAGTCACCGCCCAGGATGTGGGTGACAAAAGCAGCCCTGTACTCGGGCACACTGTTGATGAGGTAGACCAGGCCCATCAGGTATAGCCCTAGGCACACCTCCCCGATGCGACGCAGCTGATGCGACCGCTGCCGGTCCAGGAGGAAGGCGAACATCACATAGGTGCCCAGCACGCCGATCTGCCGCGTCGACATCATTATCTGCCACAGAGAGGTTAGATCAAAGGTTAAGGTTAAAGGCCTCATAGCCTTCTACAGCCATCATGGTAGTGAATCCTTGCCAACATCATCATCTGCCACAGAGAAGTTCGGTTAAAGGTTAGCGCTAAAGGCCTGTCTTGTTGACATCATCACCTGCCACAGACAGGTTAGGTTAAGGTTAAGGTTAAAGGTCTGCCTCGTCGACATTATTATCTGCCACAGTGAGGCTGGGTTAAAGGTTAAGGTAAAAGGTCTGCCTTGTTGACAGTATTATCTGCCACAGTGAGGTTGGGTTAAAGGTTAAGATTAAACGTCTGCCTCATCGACATTATTACCTGCCGCAGTGAGGTTGTGTTAAAGGTTAAGGTTAAAAGCCCAAGAGCCTTCTGCAGCCAGTTGGGGTAGTGAGCTATTTTCATTGTCATCATTACTTGCCCCAGAGAAATGTGGAGGCAGTGAGATATTTTCATTGTCATCATTATTTGCCCCAGAGAAATGTGGGGACAGTGAGATATTTCATTGTCATCATTATTTGCCCCAGAGAAATGTGGGGACAGTGAGATATTTTCATTGTCATCATTATTTGCCCCAGAGAAATGTGGGGGCAGTGATATATTTTCATTGTCATCATTACTTGCCCCAGAGAAATGTGGGGACAGTGATATATTTTCATTGTCATCATTACTTGCCCCAGAGAAATGTGGGGACAGTGATATATTTTCATTGTCATCATTATTTGCCCCGGAGAAATTTGGTTAAAGCAAAAGGTTCAAGGCCCAATACTGTTGTGAATTCTTGTCAACATCATCATCTGCCAAAGAGAAGTTAGGTTAAAGGGTAAAGTTCAAGGCCTTGTCAACATCATCATCTGCCAAAGAGAAGTTAGGTTAAAGGGTAAGGTTCAAGGCCTCACCAACATCTTTATCTGCCACTGTGAAGTTAGGTTAAAGGGTAAAGTTCAAGGGCCCATCAACATCGTGATGATTATCTGCCACTGTGAAGTTAGGTTAAAGGGTAAGGTTCAAGGCCTCACCAACATCTTTATCTGCCACTGAGAAGTTAGGTTAAAGGGTAAAGTTCAAGGGCCCATCAACATCGTGATGATTATCTGCCACTGTGAAGTTAGGTTAAAGGGTAAGGTTCAAGGACTTCTCAACATCATTATCAGCCACTGAGAAGTTAGGTTAAAGGGTAAGGTTCAAGGCCTCATCAACATCATTATCTGCCAAAGAGAAGTTAGGTTAAAGGGTAAGGTTCAAGGCCTCATCAACATCTTTATCTGCCACTGTGACGTTAGGTTAAAGGGTAAGGTTCAAGGCCTCATCAACATCTTTATCTGCCACTGTGACGTTAGGTTAAAGGGTAAGGTTCAAGGCCTCATCAACATCTTTATCTGCCACTGGGAAGCTGGGTAAAGGTTAGAGGCTTGCCTTATCAGCCATGTTACCTGCTACAGATAAGTTTATTTAAAGGTTAGGGTTTAAGGAACCACAGCCATCAGGGCAGTGAATTTTCGTCAACATTATTACCTTCCACAGGGAAGTTAGGTTAAAGGTTATGGTTAAACACCCCCCAGAACGTTCTGCAGCCATCAGTGACAATGAACTCATCATGTACGGAGTGTTTCCTGACTCGCCACCAGTTTCTCACTTAACCTCTTGACAAGTACAACAAAGTTTCTACCTTTGAAGGTCTTTGGCAGGTGGCATCAAATATGGAGAGAGAAAAACCGTTTAAATGTCCAATAGCATTTTGTGGCCATCAAGCAGTGAATTCATGTCCACTGTGTCAGGCTCGGCACAGGAAACCAGGAGTCCACCCCTCTCCTTCTGCCATTTTAACCTTCCCCAAGTTAAGTCAGGTACCCATTTACACCTGGATGGAATGAGGAAAATTCGAGTTAAGTGTCTTTGCCAGGGACACACCACCATGCTGAAACAGGGCATTAAACTCTGATCACTGGTGGGTGTGTGTGTGTGTGTGTGTGCGTGAGCGCGTGCTTTGAGTTGACTTCATCAAGATTTTGCGCCTTATAAATATTATTATTATTAGTAGTAGTATTTTTATGTATTTATCTATATTATTTTTTATTTATTTATTTTATTTATTTTTTGTTACTTTATTTTATTTTATTTATTTATTTTTTAAGTTTTGTTATTTTATTTTTATATTTTATTTAATTTATTATATATATATATATATATATTTTTTTTTTCTTTTCTCAAGGCCTAAGCACGTTGGGTTACGCTGCTGGTCAGGTATCTGCTTGGCAGATGTGGTGTAGCATATATGGATTTGACCGAATGCAGTGACGCCTCCTTGAGCTACTGATACTGATACTGACACTGGTGAAAACTGGATCAGAAGTCCAACGCCTACACAATTCTGCCGTAGCACCTCCTGCCAAAAAGAAGGATATATGATAGTCAGTCGTGTCCGACTATGACCATCAGAACAGCAGAGGAGGCAACTGCTGTTCCGACTATTTGGGCTAGAATTTGATTATAGTGGAGAGTGTCTTGCCCAAGTTACATCCCCACTCTCTCGGCCAAGAGAGTTTTAGGACAGTCGGCGTTGGGATGGTTCCCAAACGCCAACTAGCCCACAAGGCTGCAGCACTGACAGCCAGTGCAATTTTGCCTCCTAGTTTGAGAGTCATAGTCCTTCACAAAAGACTAAGCTGTAAATGGTTTCCCATTGACTGGAGAAACCATTGATAATACAGCTCTCACTTTGCTGTTGGCCCAAATGTAAACTTATGTCAATCTGTGATGTAAGCCAAGTGTTGGGCCTTGCAAAAAAACAACAACAACAAAAAACAACAACAACAAAAAACAACAACAACAACAACAAAAAAACACACAAAACACACACACACACACACACAAAACAACATCAACAACAAACTTTGACATGTCTAGATTTATAGGCACTACACAATGAAAGCCATTGTCAAAATCTGATTTTGGAAAAGAACACAACCTTCTCTGTGAAAGGGTAAAAAAAATAAAAACAAAAAATATCTGAAGACATGTAACACATCCCATGAAATGAATTTCATCATGTTTGGAGGCATTTAACTGATTCCTATCATCTCTTGCCAGTACACATGACTATTTTCAAAGAAATAAAAAATTCTAAAACTAGTAAAGGCCTTTTATCTTAGGGCTCCCACTGAGGAAAAAAAAAAAATCCCTGAAATTCCAGGGGTGTCTAGGGGCATGCTCCCCCAGAAAAAATTTGAAATTTACATTCAAAATGGTGCAGTCTGATGCAAATCGGAACAGTTTTATAGCACTTTACTGCCATTATCATAAGTCTACGATTCACACAGAGCACCTCCAATCTGACATGAACAGGGAAGAAAAAGGCATTGATACATGCCAGCACTTCTCAGTTTTCACCTTCACAGCTTCAGGAGGAGGAGGAATTTTGTTTAATGTCCCGTCACACGCATCAGTGATTGAAGACATTTTGTTAAAGTATTTATAAATACATTTGAGTATTATCAGTTAGAAGGGGTGGGAGATGTGAATGAATGGAGGGATGGGGGAAACTGAGCAAATGAGGGTGAAATGTGGGTGAAATTTGAAAAAAAAGAAAAAATCTAAATACAATTACAGGAAGTTACTTAAAGGACCTTGTAAAAGAGAAGTTGTTAAACTGACAAGCAAAACAACTGATAATGAATGCAAAAAATTAAAAACATCAACGTTCTCAGTCACTTGTGAAGACACATTTTCGTGTACATAAAGCTTCATCAAGCTACAGTAAAATATTATATGCTTAATTGTCAGGACACTAAAGCATATGCACTTGACATTAGAACAATACTTGGTGGCCATCCTTATGGCTTTAAATCATCTTGTTGATATACCAATGATAGTAAGTAATATCCTATTTTGTGTTGATTCTCAATCTGTTTTAAAAAGTTTGCTCCTTTCTGAGAATAACCAAAGAGAAGATTTATTGTTTGAAATTAGGTATTTATTGCAATATACAGCTTCAGTAGTGTCTCACACTAACAGTATTCCCTGTCATCGCTCTAACTCTATGCAAATAAGACTTATTCAGTTCAGCTGCTCTTGCAGCTGCCTCTTGCTACCAGATTTTGTCAACACTGGATCTCATTTTTACATCTCACTGAAGTCCATGATTCTGTGGAAAAGTGGGAGCCCTGTAATCTAGAGACAGAAGGAAGACTGCTAAACCACTTGGTAAATCAACCTCTTTTTTTTTTTTAACAGAAAAATGTAATGTATTTGCCACATGGACTGAGAACAAAACTGAGCCTCATGTTCCTGTCATTGCTTCTAACAGTAAAATACAAACACGTTCATTCTCTGTCAGTTAGGTGAGTATGGCACTTTCCTTTTTTCTGACAGTTGGAAACAGTATCTTTTTCACTTTTTTAATAAAGTTCTTTCACTCTTCTCCTGTGGCCAACGCTTTCACTCACCACCCCTTACCACTACATACAGAGAGCATTAAAAAACAACACCACCAAAGCTATACAGAAAGGGTGAATATAAACATTTATAAACAAAGCAGTAAAGAAAAAGTTAATATAATCATAATATATGTACATTTAATAAATATAATACATTTATCAATCCTTTTTTTTCCCCTTATAGTCTGGCCAAATGCAAAAGGATCCTTTCAGGGTTGAAAACCCATCAGTTCTAAAGAAAAAGTACATATGATTAATAAGTAAAAACAATTCAAGTAATGTTAAAAAGATCAGTCAACCCACATGATCTTGTTCAGTCAAACTAAGATTTAAATCAAGTCACAAATATCTATTTCCTTCAGGAATTTAAGACACATTTTGTATCATTAATCTCGCATTTACAGGCATTTATTTGGAGGTACCTCTCGCAAACAAGATCATCATGGAGGTAGCTGTGGAATGTTTGTGCCTGATATCAAGAACATGAGCTGAAACCTCACTACCTTTTGCCACTCTGGGTAATCCCATTTAGGGTTGGTGTAAAAGTTGATGGCAAAGTAGAGCGTCTGGCCTGCATACACCAAGCACGCTGCTTTCTGTTTGAAGCCTGCGGACAGGAGCACGCCGCAGCCAATGCAGGCAACCAGGTACACATAGACCAGTTTGGGGTTGATGGGAGGCACTCTGGAACAGGAACAGTTGTGACAAACTCAACAGTGGTTAACATATATATATATATATATATATATATATATATATATATATATATATATATATATATATATATGATAGTCAGTCGTGTCCAACAATGACCATCAGAACAGCAGAGGAGGCAACTGCTGTTCCGACTATTTGGGCTAGAATTTGATTATAGTGGAGAGTGTCTTGCCCAAGTTACATCCCAACTCTCTCAGCCAAGAGGGTTTTAGGACAGTCGGCATTGGGATGGTTCCCAAAGGCCAACTAGCCCACGAGGCTGCAGCACTAAGAGCCAGTGCAATTTTGCCTCCTAGTTTGAGAGTCATAGTCCTTCACAAAAGACTAAGCTGTAAATGATTTCCCATTGACTGGAGAAAGCACTGATAATACAGCTCTCACTCTGCTGTTGGCCCAAATGTAAACTTATGTCAACATACATATGGCACTACTGTCAAACAATCAAACACATACACCAGTCTGGGGCTAATCAGTGACATTCAGAAACAAGCAGAGTTGCTATAAACATTAACTTTGGGTGTGTTTTTTTTAACGTTGCAGTTGCTGCAATCGTTTTCAGTCCACTGTTTGTTATTTATCTTCCAGTTCTCAAAATTCAATTTTAGAACTGGAAGATATATGTATATATATATAACTTATAAGCACAAGATACAGACACAGTCAAGGTGTATTGTGTGATTCCCAGCAATTAATAACATCAATTGCTTTGGTCATATGTCTCTCTGTGGTGAGTAGCTTGCTGTATGTAGTTCATTTTGTTGGTAGTATGACTGCTGTATGTAGTTTATTTTGTTGGTAGTATGACTGCTGATACCCAATTTCACCAACTTGACTGTGACAATTAACTGAGTTGTTTTTGTTTTTTTGACTGAACTTCAACCAGTTCGACAAGTTCACAAGTTGGCTTTTTTTCTTCTAATTTTCCCCCTCTCCTTTGGTGTGTGTGTGTGTGTGAGCGCACGCGCGCGTGCAGGCATGTGTGTGAAAGAGATCTGTTAAATTTTTTTTGTCTGAGACAGAGATTGCATATGTACATGTGTGTGTGCGCATGTACATGTATAAGGTAGGTATGGGTAATTGCGAACAGCGTGTAATTGCGAACGATTCGTATACCGCCCAACTTCGAAGCGTTCTTAACGGTTGCATTTCACAACCTAACGTCTGCTTCGACCTTTTTCTAATACCTTAATGAATATCCATTTCTGAGAACCAGTCCAACACAAGCTATTTCAGGCTATTTCTGCACTCTTTCTTCTCTTCGCGCACCACTGCCGACCAAGGTTACAAACGTGCTCTCAAAATCCTAAAATCAAGGGAAGCAAGTTGTAGGACCTGAACTTTCGACACAGTTTAAAAAAGTTGATTTGATCGGATATGTTGAATGCGCATTACCAGTGTGGGGAGAATTTAAGAAAGCATATTGGTGACAGATCTGAACATAGTTTTGACAGGAATCTGCAAAATAGTGTCGTTTGCAATTAGACCATAGGATATTTTGACGTGAGTCTACTTGCGAACGATGCTGCACAGTTACTGAGCACTCTCAAAATGGTGTGTTTGTGTGCAGTGTGGGGTGTGTGTGTTTAAATGTCTGTGTGTTTGTGTGCACGTGTGATCAAAACCAACAATACAACAGTCTGGTGCGGTGTTCCAATAATATGTTATGACTCTGTTTTAATTGTTTACATGTTCCCAAAGCCATTGTTTGCAATTAGACTTGCCCGTTCACATTTTCCCTCAAAAACCCTTACCATTTAAAACATCGACAAAATGCTGAAAAGAATTAACATGCGAACTTTTCCTGGTGCAACCAGTCAAAGAAAGCCTTCAAAAACAAAAGAACTACATTTGACTATCGTACATGTTATCTTTACGGTATACAAGTTGAGCTGGTCATTTCGACTGGATCGGTCTCAATTAGGCATACCTTTCCAATATGTTCAAGTGTGTGTGTGTGTGTGTGTGTGTGTTGAAGTGTACATGTGTGTGTTAAAGTCTGTGTAAATAATGTCACAGATTAAAATTTCCCACCAGTCAAGACAACCAAAACTGCCCTCATGCTTTGGCATTTTACGATGTTTGTACATTTCAAATATTGGCATGATACCTTGCATCATACAGTATATCATACTCCTTTGCTTGCATCATTATTATCATTATTATTCCTTTAACATTTTCATTGTATGCATACACGCACATCACTTGTTATGCTCTGCCATTCATTTGTTCACTTCGTGTGTGCAACTTCGTCGAATACACAGTAAAAGACAATGGACAAATATGGATCTGAATTATTCTATGGGACATTACATTACTGAGTATCATCGTTCACGCATCTACTGGCAAGTCTGTGTCTGGGTTTTGTCTGCACTTCGTCATCTCCAAAACGACCCACGATAAACGCCTCGTGAATGTCAATGTAAGGGAAATAACTCATCACTGGATTAACATCTTTCGGAGCTGACTTCCAAATATGTTTTTCCAAGTTCAGTCACTTTTTACCCACCTTTCATTTTGTGCCCTCTCTGCAAACAGCATGAGCAGTGTCAGAGCATCTATCAGAGGAAACTTATAGAGAAGAAACCCGCAAATTTTCTTCAGAGTTTGCTGAAACGGTGCCATGGTTCAGATCACTTGACTCAGTGGTTCAGAATATGTTTGAGTCGCGTCCCTTTGACACCCACTGCACGAAATTGGATTACCGTGCCAGTTGACTACCCAATAATAAACAACCGTGTCGGTAGATCACCCGTGAACAGTGTGCGCAACCAGTCCTGGTTTTGTTGTTTGTTTGTTAAGGAGCCAAAGTTAACCAGCAAATATTCCCTCCTTTTTCTTGCTTTTTCTTTTCTTTTTTTTTTACTCAGAAAACGTGACATTACATTCATGTCACAAACCTTTTCGTCTTTATGTATATATTCATTTATTTATTTATTTTTGTATGTTAAATTTTAGGTGAGAAACCCCTTCACCTAAAATAATCAACATCAGCACAACGGGAGCGTGTCGATAATCCCACGTGTCGCGGCCACTGTGCTGAAAGAGAAGGAGTGGTAACATAAACAGGCCGCCACGCGCGGCAGCCGGTTCTCCATCTTGCTAGAGGCTGGCAGCGTACATTTCACTGCTTACTGTAGTAGAGTGATATTTTCGGCAAAATATTTAATCGCTGTTTGGCAATAAACTGCGACAATAGGTATGAGAATGAGTACTATTTGTTATATATATAATAATAATAACAATAATAATAATGGATACTTATATTGCACACTATCCAGAAATCTGCTCTAGGTGCTTTACAAAAACGCTTTTGTTAACATAAGACATCATATCTATGTTACATACACACACCAAAATGTGACTACACACACACACACACACACACACACACACACACACACACACGCTGCATACATACATTTTAACATACATGTGTATCTAACAGCTACCCTAACACATACGCACACATAGGCAGGCACAAACTTACATAAACACACGCACACGCACACACAATACACATTCATATACATGCATGTAACTATGTACACATACATATGTATGGTGGTGTGTCCATCGAGATCGATGATGACCATCGTTGTCATCCAGATGGGGGATGGGGGGAGGGTGGTGGTGGGGTGGGGGGAAGGATGCTCATGAGTCTATCTGTGAGTGCGCAGATGGCTGAATAGTCCAATCTGCGCACGAAATGTTCGCTGACAGTTGGGGCAGACAAAGACAGGCATATCATTGTCAGGGAGCTTGTTTGCCCGTGACTTTCTGGCCTGCCTCTTCTGAACAGCTGCAGCAGTCCTGTTGGCCTCGCACAACTTGGCGCCTTTGTGCACAGCAGCGCGCCATTTGTTACGGTCCACTGCAGATTCCTCCCAGGAGTCAGGGTTGATATCAAACGCTTTCAGAGAGACTTTCAGAGTATCTCTGAAGCGCTTCTTCTGACCTCCGTGTGATCTCTTCCCTTGTTGCAGCTCGCCATAGAAGAACCTTTTGGGCAGCCGATGGTCTGGCATGCGCGCCACGTGTCCAGCCCAGCGAAGCTGGGACTGCATCAGGATGGTGAAGATGCTGGGAAGGGTGGCTTTTGCGAGCACCTCTGTGTCTGGGGTCCTGTCTTGCCACTTGATGTTCAGTAGCTTCCTGAGGCATGTTGTGTGGAAGTGGTTCAGCTTCTTGGCATGCCGTTGGTACACTGTCCAAGTTTCACAGCCGTACAGTAGTGTGGGGAGAACTACTGCTCTGTAGACCTTTAGCTTGGTCTCAAGACTAATGCCTCTTCTGTTCCAGACATTTGCACTGAGTCTACCAAAAGTTGCACTTGCTCTTGCAATCCTGACATTCACTTCATCGTCGATGGTCGCATTTCGTGACAGTGTGCTGCCAAGGTATGTGAACCGCTCCACCGCACTGAGTCTCTGACCGTTGACTGTGATGTTGGGCTCAACGTAGGGTTTCCCTGGGGCTGGCTGATGGAGAACTTCAGTTTTCCTCGTGCTGATGGTAAGGCCGAAGTTCCTGCTGGCAGTGGCAAACTTGTCGACGCTGAGTTGCATGTCAGCTTCAGATCCAGCGTTGAGGGCACAGTCATCAGCAAACAAAAAGTCGCCACATATGTATACACACATAGTCAAGCACAGCTAACGCAAAGGAAGTGGACCTGCCACAATTGAACTTATTGCTGAGGGAAAAGGTGAGTTTTGAGACGAGATTTAAAAGATACGAGGGAATCAGAATGACGGAGGTTATCAGGGAGCTTGTTCCACGTCTTTGGCGATTGAAAAGAAAACGATCTGTGTCCATCGGTCTTACTTCTGACGTGAGGTATCCTGAGAAGTGGAGTATCAGAGGAAGAACGGAGCTGGCGAGACGGGGTATAGATATGGAGGAGTTCAGAAAGATACTTGGGGCCAGATCCGTTGACTGCAGAAAAGGTCAGAGTGGATAGCTTATAGTCTATTCGATCAGAAACAGGCAACCAGTGGAGAGACTGAAGGAGAGGAGAAACATGGTCAAATTTAGAAGCTCTGCAAATGAGTTTGACAGCATTATTCTGAATTTGTTGGAGTCTGTCTAACAGATATTTGGGAAGGCCGGCCAAAAGAGAGTTGCAGTAATCTAATCTTGAGAGAACCAGAGAGCATACAAGTGTCTTGGTTGCATCGGTTGAGAGATAGTGGCGGACAGAGCTGATTCTACGCAGTTCCAAATAGGCAACTTTACAGATATTCGAAATGTGCTGTCTTATCATCATTTAATTGCAGCTTGTTGAGAGTCATCCAGTCCTTTAGGCCAGCAAAGCACTCCTGTGTTTGAGTCACCAGTGCATCAAATTCAGCTATGTATATATATATAAAGTAAACAAACGATCTTTTATTTTTTGACCTCTCTCTCTGTTTCCCTCTTAGTCTTGACAATAATAATAATAATGATACGATTAATGATAATACTGATTACAGTATTAATGATGTTGATAGTGATAATAACAACAATTGATAATAACAACATAATAATAACAACCTCCTCCTGTAAGTTTTCGTTTAACATTTAACATTTTACAGCTGAGTAACCAATTCCTCTCTCCCTCTCTCTCTTGTCCAGTTGTTTATATACATTAAAACCAAAGTAATTTTCAGCCACAACTGATTTGCCAGCTTAATCAGAGAGACTCAGAGAGAGAGGGAGAGGGCGCGCCGCAGGCAGTAGCCTCCAGCAAGATGGCAGCCTGCTGGCTCACGGCCGGCCTCCCTTCTTCCCCTCCACACGATGGTCGCGGCCGGTTGTCCCACGTGTCGATACTCCCCCATGTCGACAGTCCCCGTACTAGAGAGAGAGAGAGAGAGAGAGAGAGAGAGAGAGAGAGAGAGACTTCCAAAACAAAAGTGCCAATACAGCTGTATTTCACTGTTTTTGGATCTTTCTGTGAGGACTTACAAGCTGGGGGACTATCGAGTCGGGGGACTATCGACACGGGGGACTATCGAGCTGAACCTTGCACAACTATCGCACACAAGCATGCATTCACGCGCGCGCGCGCGTACACACACATGACGCGCCGCACACTCAGTTGTCGGTGGCGCTCCCCCCACGCCCCTCTCCCCCTCACACACACACACACACACACACACACACACACACTGACAAAGACATACTGAGATATCTTCTTCGGGGTCAGTGTAGAGTGCAGATGATAAACAGGTTAAACTGCTCGTGGTGTCATCAGAGCCATAAATAGATCAGTCACTAAAGCGTTGAAAAGATAGGACTGGGTCACTGTGAGAGTCGAAAACGCATAGGCTTTTCCAAAGAGCATGCTAACCAAATAAAACAGGTAAACACTCTGTGACACGAGAAGTGTTCCGGGCCATATCGATATTAGTATCAGCCGTGGCTTTAACGACGACAAATTTTGCTCCACAGTATGTTTATCATTGCGATGTCTTGGTTTCTGTACACAGGCCTATTCGATGCGCGAAAATTCCCATGTCCATATCTTCTGTATCAGTTCGTTCGCGTCGCTCAAGGCTGGAATGGAAAGCATATGTCTTGTGTGGCTGTATAAACAGTACTAGCGGCTGTAGTTGGTGTTTCGCAGCAGTAGCAGAAACAACATATGTGGTAAAAAGCAGTAGCAATATAGTAAATATGACCGACAAGTCGTAACATATTATCAGAGTAAGCTATATAGTATAATAATCTGTCTGTCTGTATATATGTCTACTCTATAAGCTTAGTTTTCCTACAGATTATGTAGTATGGCTCGACATCCCCGAAGATAGGGTTTTATGATGTATCTTGCCGTGAGAGGTAGACTAAAAAAATCTTGGTAAAAGTCGACTTACTTGGGATAAAAGAGGCGACGTGTCGAGCCACAAGCTCTTCTTCTGGCAACTTGAATGAAATGAGTGAGTGACAGACAGAAAGGTACAGACAGAGAGGGAGAGAGAGTAAAGTTCGGGAAAGGAAAGTGATGAGAAGTCACAGGAAAGGACACAAAGCAGGGTGAGTAGAACTGTCAGTGTGAATGTATGAGGGAAAGAAAGGGTTCTGAAAGGGAAGGGTGAGGGAAGGTGGGCAGGGGGTGAGAGGGCAGGAGTGAGGGAAGGGGGTGGAAGAGACTGTTAGTGTTAGGGACATATGAACAAGAGAGTAAAATAATAAGTGGAAAAAAAAAGTGAAAAAAATAAATAAGCCCCGAATCGAAATATAGACACATGCAATGCTTGTCAAAAGCTGGAGCAGCTCTCTCAAACACAACAGCAAGGCCCTGAAATGGATGACAGTCGGCTGAGTGTTCCCATCTTCTCGTTTGAATCACTCAACGCTGGCTCAGTGGTGCTCCATAGAGCGAAATTGTTTATGTAGAAAAAGCTCGACAATAGTGGGGTTAAAAATGATGGGGTTAAAATCTACAAGTTCCTGGTCATCACTCTTTGATGCTTAACCAGATCGCTGCTGTGGCTGTGAAACAAATTCTTGAGATACTGAGAACGCCCTGCTTCCAGGGTGTAATTGAAGTACCGTCCATATGGCAACATATGTGTCTGACAAATTTAATGGCCCCCACTAATTCATAAGAAAGATGTGACAACAATCTTTTGAGAAGACCCCTCTATTTTTTTTTTCTTTCTTGTTTTTTATCCCTGTTTACCACAAAACCTGAACAAATAGAAACTAAAGAACACAAACGCTTCAGTGTTTACAATGCTATCTGGACTTCACGGATGGACGACTTCCCTGGGCACGGAGACAGCAGGCACAAACTGATAAAGAGACACACACAACTAGGAACACCATGAGCTAGCTCCAGAGGCAGACCCTGGTGGTGTAGCCTGCCAGGTATCGGCGTGGCAGGAAGAAAGAGACAGACGTGTCACCCGTTGTGAATCAACTACTATGATCAAGTGCTGGGATAATGTCCTCGATATGCAAGATGCACCCATCGTCTTTTTCTTCTGCCGCTGTTGCATTCATGTGCTGTACTTCCCACGATCACTGGCATCATCAAGCAGTCCACGTCACGTTTCCATGCTTTGAATGTTGCAGCTGTTCCGGCCAGTAAGCCTTCTGCAGAGAGGAACTCTACTGAAACTTATATATATATATATATATAAATCTTGGTCAGTCCCAAGGTTTTAAAACTGGACACCGCACCATGGCCTGTTGGGCTCACTGGATGAAGCAAGTTATGCAATTATAGAAGAAATATTAAATCCAGGCCCAGATGCCTTTGTAGTTTCATAATGGAATGGCAAACACAACAAGAAACAGTCTTGGTTAGTTCTTCAATCTATAAAACTGTTTTTGTTTGGGGTGGGTGGTGGTTAAAAAGCTCTCATTAGCCCATGTTGGTCCTAAGTACCTTCAAAAGGAAGGTTGATTATATATATATATATATATATATATATATATATATATATATATATATATATATACCTTCAAAAGGAAGGTTGATTTTATATATATATATATATATATGCATGTATGTATGCATACAGAGAGAGAGAGAGAGAGAGAGAGAGTGGGAGGGAGAAGAGAGAGAGAAAACTTCGCGGAGAAAACTAGTGTATGTGTGAGATTCATCAAGAGACTGCAGATGCAACATCAATGAAAACCACAAACCCATTATTTAATAACTTTCATTTTCAGTCCAGCCACAGGAGATGTAACTGGTATAGTCTCCCTGCTGTCGCTTCCCGTCCCTCTCTCATCCCTCCCCCTCCCCCCAACCCCAACCCCAACCCCCTCCAAATAAGAGAAAGATGAAAAAGAAAAACAAAAACGAAGGGTGCTTTTATGCCAATGTTCTTGCTTTTCCTTTCATCAGTCATTTCTCTTTTCGTTTGTTGAAACAGCATCAACAAACATAGCAACAAAAACAACACCATAGTTCTCTTTTCGTTTGTTGAAACAGCATCAACAAACATAGCAACAAAAACAACACCATAGTTATCACTGAACGTCACCAGTTCTTCAGACTGGGGCTATCCCTACGTTCACCAAAATTGAAAAATTTTAAAGTGTAACGACATAAAATTATAATTTCTGCACCATATGAGTGCAATGGCTTACACATATGAGTATTTGCAATACTCTCTCTTCCACCGAGTCTTGTATAACAAGGGAAAACTTCGCGATAGGCTGCCCGCGAGCGAGGATCGCCGCCCGCGCAGTGCTGTAGGTCAAGTGACCAACGTCCAGCCTACGTCGTCAAGTGACCAACGTCCAGCCTACATCGTCAAGAGACCAACGTCCAGCCTACGTCGTCAAGAGACCAACGTCCAGCCTACGTCGTCAAGTGACCAACGTCCAGCCTACGTCGTCAAGAGACCAACGTCCAGCCTACATCGTCAAGAGACCAACGTCCAGCCTACGTCGTCAAGTGACCAACGTCCAGCCTACGTCGTCAAGTGACCAACGTCCAGCCTACGTCGTCAAGAGACCAACGTCCAGCCTACGTCGTCAAGTGACCAACGTCCAGCCTACGTCGTCAAGAGACCAACGTCCAGCCTACGTCGTCAAGAGACCAACGTCCAGCCTACGTCGTCAAGTGACCAACGTCCAGCCTACGTCGTCAAGTGACCAACGTCCAGCCTACGTCGTCAAGAGACCAACGTCCAGCCTACGTCGTCAAGTGACCAACGTCCAGCCTACGTCGTCAAGTGACCAACGTCCAGCCTACGTCGTTGGGCGCGCGACCTCCCAGCATGCACCGCAGCCCTGTGTATATATAGAGCCTACATCGTAGGTTTCGGCGAAACAACTCCAATCGAACAAACTTGACCTTAAGGGTGTAGACGCCAATAGGTCGTTAAACTCCTATAGGTAGGTAGGTTTCGGCGCTTTTTGCAATACTCGTTCAGAGATGACCTGGACGTGTTCCACCAGGTCCATGTTACACAACTCCCCACCCCCACCCCAATCCCCCCCCCCCCGCCCCACCCACCCCACCCCACCCCCGCTCTCCCCCTCCCCTCCACCGTCCTCAGATCCAACAAATAGGCTACTGAATAGTATAATATACCTGATGTCATCAAGTCCAAAAATAGATCATGGACCTTTTCAAAGGGTCACCGTGTTACGAAGCTCTTCCCAAACAGGCTGTGTGAAGAGGTGTTGAGGTATCAATCTTTTGTCCTGTCCTTGGCTGGACCAGGAGAGGAGGGTTAGTGTTTGACTTGATTTGAGTAATCAGATATATCCTCACTATCTGGGCTGAAAGATCTTACACAAAACCGAAATTAACTGAACAAGATATGGGCTGTTCGAGCGTATCGTTGTGCCTCCGACCCGTTGTGCCGCCGACCCGTTGTGCCGACCCGTTTACGGATTGTCTTTTGTCACAAAAAAGACAAAACAAGATGGGCAAGCCATACTAATAATCTCCCTTTTTATTTGACATTTGGGTCACAGTAACGTCACAAATGGCGCAACTGGGTCCAAACGTATGCATTCGCGAATCCTCATAGGCTACGACCTTTGTTTCAAATTTCGTAAAGATCGGTTCATAAACAGCTGAGAAAAGCTTGTTTGCGTAGAGAACTGCGCATTCTAAAAATAGAACATGATTTACGTCATCGTGAGCTTATTACTTATACCGTTTATAGTCCCTAGTATAATGAACACGTAACTGAAATTTGGAGGAAATCCGTTGATAAACAGCGGAGATATTAGTGATCAAAATTTTGGCAATTTGCGCCACTGTGACGTCACAAATGGCGCAAATGGGTCTCAACTCATACATTCGGTAGACATCATAGCCCCCGAGCTTTGATCCAAATTTTACTAAGATTGGTTCATAAACAGCCGAGAAAAGCTTGTTCAAAAATCATCGAATAGCGGGACGGCGGCATAACGGGTCGGCGGCATAGCGGGACGGCGGCATAACGGGTACCCCCCGAGATAATCATGTTGTGTGCACGCTTTTGAGAGGGTCAGTTTGTATGTGCGGGGAATAGACAGGACATCCGGTGCCGTTGGGGACTGAGCCGAATGTCTTCATCACGCCAAACAACAGTTTCGTAAAATGAAATTAAAATGATAATAATAAAGCAGTAAAAGTAGTATTCATTCAGAAATACCTAAATGGGGAGAAAATGGAAGTGAACACAAACACCAAAAAGATGTCCACTTTGGCTTCTTCTTCTTTCTTTTTTTTTTTTAAATAAAGATTTCATGCCTGTTTGATTGAAGCACAAAAGCGAATATATATATATATCGGACCAATATATATATATCGGGACCACATTGTAATGCAGATTTAAAAAAAAAAAAATTTAGAACCCTTTTAATTTGTTTTTTGTGAAGAATATTGATGGCCCTTGGATATTATCGATCAAAAGGTTTAGTATTTAAGGTGTTTTTTGTTTTTTTGTTTTTGTTTCGATAATTCAACTCTGAAATGAACTGCCGACTGAAAGAACATAGGCCTATCTGTCGACGTACTTCATGTCATCAAGTCCAAAAATAGATGAGGAGACCTTTGGAAAGGGTTATTGTGTTTCTTTTGTCAAAGAGCTCAGTGACGCGGAGTGAAGAGGTGTTCAGATGATTATCGGCCTTCTTCCTGCCCTTGACTGCGTAGGGAGGGGATAGGGGAGGGGGCCGGGGGGTGGGAGCTGTTGGAACTGAAGGGTGGTGGTGGTCTTGAACTGGAACTAATCATCTTTCTAAACAAAAGTTTGTTCAAGACATATGTGAAAACTTAGCCAAAAATAACAATAAATAAGCAACAACATAAAAAAAAAGTAGCAACAAATATTCATACAAAAATACTTTCCTAAAAGCAAAATAAACAACAACAACAGCAAACAAAAACAACCAAATAAAATATACAAAAATAATTTAACCCCCCCCCCCCCCCCCCGAAAAAAACACAAAAAAACACACACCAAAAAACAAAACAAAACAAACCCAAACAACTTCAACAGGTACGAGTGAACTCAGTTACACTACACTACACTACACTACACTGCACTGCACTGCACTACACTACACTACACTACACTACACTGCACTACACTACACTATACTGCACTGCACTGCACTACACTACACTACACTACACTGCACTACACTACACTACACTACACTGCACTACACTACACTACACTACACTACACTGCACATTTGTATACTTAGAGCTTAGTCAAGAAAATGTGAAAACTTAGCCAAAAATAACAATAAATAAGCAACAACATAAAAAGTAACAACAAATATTCATACAAAAATACTTTCCTAAAAGCAAAATAAACAACAACAACAACAACAAACAAAAACAACAACAACAAAAAAAAAAAAAAAAAACCAAGGGGAGGGTGGGGATTGGAGGTTGGGGGCTGCAGAGAGATGATGAAGGATATAGCGAGGGGAAGGTTGAGTGGGGGGGGGGGGGGGGGGTGACTGAGACTGACTTAACTGACTGATTGATTAACGTTCCATTCACTGAGAAAGGCAACAACTCCACTGATTTGAAGGGCTGAGTTATTTTTACCGTCACAAAAAAACACCAACAAACATTGGCATTCACTTTGTTACAAGCACAGTATCTCTCTTACTTAGTTTAAATGCTCGATAGAACAATATACATAGATTTTTCACTACCTTTTAATTCGTTGAAGACATTAAACGGAACAGAGTAGGCTGCCTATAATTTTTTTTCTGGGATAAACTGTTGTCTTAAACTCAGAATCATGGGATATACCAGGACAAAACGCATTTCATCTTCTTTGCAATTTCCACAAAGTGGGCATATCAAGTTTTGATAGGTTTGGGTCTTGTACCTATAGTGATGAACACGATTATCTGGCCCACCAAGTCGAAACTTCGACATCATTTGGATTTCAGCATGATTTGAATTCAGAGACAGATATATATGGTCTGATGAAATGCTGAGGAACAGAGAGAGAACTGCCGTGAGGAGCGAGAGAGAGAGAGAGAGAGAGAGAGGGGTGGGGGGACTCAAAGTGAGAGAGACAAAGGGAGGGAGGGAGGGAGGGAGGGAGGGATGATGATGATCCATTCATTTACGGACCTCATTGGTGCCCATGAAAAGTTGGCACGGTGGTGGGAAGAATGACAAAGGCAGAGAGAGAGAGGACACAGAGAGAGAGAGAGACAGGCAGACTGACGGACGGACAGAGACAGCGAGAGACAGAGAGGGGTGGGAAACAAAGATGAGAGAGGGATTAGGGTGAAGGTAGGGAGAGGGTGGGGGGTATAGTGTGACAAAGAGAACGAACGAAAGATTTATTCAATATAAGACCCATGACTCACCGATCTGAAAGGGTTCAACGTAAGTAAACAAGATATCCTACCTTGGTTTTATTCGTTAAACTTCCAAGCAATACACGAATTCTGAAGTATTGCGCAGTGAGCATGTGAATAAGGAGACTCCGAGCAGAGAGAGAGAAGAAAATCGTGGAGCCAAAGAGAAACAAAGAGAAGTGAGGTGAAAAGAGTCAGTGAGCGAAACTGAGGGGCCCACAGAGAGATGGAGAGAGAGACAGAGACACAGAGAGAGACAGAGAGATGGGGAGGGTGGGGGTGGGGTGGGGTGGGGGAGGCGGGAACGGAGGAGGATGATTCACTTACAGGCCATTGCTCCTAATGACTTGGTA